>NC_059180.1:5966200-6266200 GCF_019923935.1 Bubalus bubalis
GTCCCTGGGATTCTCCAGGCAAGAACACTGGAGTGGGTTGCCATTTCCTTCTCCAATGCATGAAAGTGAAAAGTGAAAGTGAAGTCGCTCAGTCGTGTCTGACTCTTCTTGACCCCATGGACTGCAGCCCACCAGGCTCCTCCATCCATGGGATTTTCCAAGCAAGAGTACTGGAGTGGGGTGCCATCGCCTTCTCCATATCTCAAGTATATTCCCTTTTATTTATAGTTCGCTAAGATTTTTAATCATGAATAGATGTTGAGATTCATCAAATGCTTTTTCTGTATCTATTGAGATAATCATTTGTTTTTAATATGGTGGAATATACTTAAAATCCCTGTTGATGTTTGAATGTTGCATCAGCCCTGTACACCTAGAGTAAACTACTTGATAATGATGTATTCTCTCTGGAAGATTTTTTAACTACAAATTCAATTCCCACAATAGATACAGGACTATTCATGAAGTATATTTCTTTTTGAGTCATTTTTAATTGTTTTTTGTCTTTTAAGAAATTTGTTAACTGCATCAAAGATTTATAATTTGTTGGCTTAAATTTGTTCATAGTATCTCATTATCGTAACATCTGTAAGGTATGTATTGATGACGCCTCTTGCATTCCTGATATTGATAATTTGTGTTTTTATTCTGTTTTCCTGATTAGTTTGTCTAGGGGACAGCCTTCTCCTTCTAGATGAAAGTCACTGGTTCAGGTTCTGTGGATGGATAGGACAGGCGGAAAGAACTATACTTACACAAATTGCAACGACTGATGCCACAGCCACAATCCTGGGCCACTTGAACTGTCTGGTGAATAGGTTTGTGGAAGCTCGGAGTTGTTTATTAGACATCTGGTATGTGACCAAGACCCTAGGTAGATAAAAGTGTAAAAGTAAAAGGAGTGAGGTCATAAGCATGATGCAGTGTGAGTTTCCTACCGTTTCCCCACCAAAGAACAACAGTTCTCTAACATCACCCATTTGGCTGAGAGGGCTTTTGTAGAAGTTTGGGTGTTCAGTGAAGAAGTTCCAGCACACACTTGGGGCAATTATAATCCAGCAATTCTCGTGTATGTACAAAAACATACACGAGAATGTCCATAGTGAAACAGCCCAATTGGCATTTCTGGGGGCCTCTGAAGAGCTCTGATCCTTTATGTCTCAATGCAGAAAAAACTCAGTGAGATGCAAAGTGATAGATAAGAAGTGAATTATTAGAATAGGACTCTTGTGAGGCTTACAGGTGGGCGAGTGAGAGGGTGTCACCCAGAGAACTTAGTGGGCTACAGTTTTAAAATCAGAGGAAAAGTGTGCAAGATGCGAAAACCACTTTCTTCCTCATTTTTGGGTAGACATCATGCTTCCATCATCAACTCCTCTTCCAGGTGAGGAGGGGAGTGTTTTTGTCCCTACATGGTCAAGCCAGGACTTTCATGGTGCTGTGGAAAAATCATTTCAGGCCTCAGTACAATGAGCACCTCTCATTTTGAAATGTCACCTTTCATAAATTATTGGGTTTTTTAAAGTATTATTTATTTGGCTGTGCCAGGTCTTAGTTGAGGCATGCAAGGTCTTTAGTTGTGGCATGTGGGATCTATTCATAGTTCCCTGACCGGGGATCAAATCTAGGTGCCCTGCATTGGGAGCATGGAGTCTTAGCCACTGAACTGCCAAGGGAGTCCCCATAAATTACTGTTGTCATGTGCTTAGAGAACATCCCTAAGGATCATTAACTTACTGAGCTCACTGGGCATGCGGGGCTCATGCCGCCATTGTTTTATTATTTGGGGCCATGTCCTGTGCTTCTGTTGCGTGGTTTTGTTGCTATAAAAATTCACTTTTTTTTTTTTTTGGCTGCACTGGGCCTTGGTTGCTGCACACGGACTTTCTCTAGCTGCAGCGAGTGGGGCTACCCTCTGGTGGCAATGCTCAGGTTCCTCACTGCGTTGGCTTCTCTTGCTGCGGAGCACAGGCTCTAGAGTGTGCGGGCTTCATTGGTTGCAGTGCACAGGGTTAGTTGCTACTAACTAACCCTGGTAAAGAGAGACTCTTTTCCGCTGGACCACCAGGGAATTCCAAGCCTGCTTGGTTTTGTGGTTAAGCAAACCTACTTTCTTGAATAATCATTCATCATCATCATCATTATTATTAATCATTAATAATCATTACCTTACAGGGGTCTCCCAAAGTTTTTCCTACTTACAATCCCCTAGGGGGATTAACTATTTAATCACCTACTCGCCCCTATCAATAGCAGCCTTATTCATAGTATTTCCAAGTTTAATAAAAGAAAAATAGCCACCAGTGGAAGGATAGATAGCAAGTCTGGGAGATTCGTGCAATTGAATACCACTTAGCAATAAAAAGAAAACAATTACTGATAAATCCAACAATATGAATGATTCACAGAAAAAAAGCAGGTTGAGTGAAAAAAAACAAAAGGTTCGTGTTATATGATTCCTTTAATAAGAAATTCTAGAAGAGCTAAATCAATCTATGTTGATAGAAATCAGAAGAGCACTTGGCACTGGTGGAGGGGGCTGACTGGAAAGGGGCATGAGAGAAACTTACGGGGTTCTGGAAAGCCCTTTATCTTTAACTGGGTGATGGTTATATGGGTATATACATTTGTCCGAATTAATTATATTCTTAAGATCTGTGCATTTGACTTTATATAAATTATACTACAATAAAAAGGATTAAAAAAACAGGATAATAGAAAAGACAAGTAAGTACATTCATAAAACTATTGACTAAATTCCAGGCAATATCAACATCTAGAGGTGGTGCATTGGGTAAGATTAAGAGATGTGAGAGTAAGTTAAAGTACTCTTATGGGTTCAGGGAGAAATAGAGAGATATTGATAAGATAAATCAACAGGTCTAAGTAAACATAAGAAACCAATATAAGACTAAAAACAGAATGTAAAATGTTTAAATCTGAAAAATATTTGATTCACCTATTGAAAAGTACGGAAAGAGGAAAAAAGAAAGTACAATAAATGGGGAACTTGAAACAAGTTGGAAGAAACAAGAAACTATCATTGCAATAAATATAAATAGGTTTAGGGGGAAGAAAAGGGTGTGACATTAGGAGAGTAGCATTGAAATATACACACTGCTGCTGCTGCTGCTGCTGCTAAGTCGTTTCAGTCGTGTCCAACTCTGTGCGACCCCATAGACGGCAGCCCACGAGGCTCCTCTGTCCCTGGGATTTTCCAGGCAAGAGTGCTGGAGTGGAGTGCCATTTCCTTCTCCAATGCATGAAAGTGAAAAGTGAAAGTGAAGTTGCTCAGTCGTGCCGGACTCTCAGCGACCCCATGGACTGCAGCCTACCAGGCTCCTCTGTCCATGGGATTTTCCAGGCAAGAGTACTGGAGTGGGGTGCCATTGCCCTCTCCGATATACACACTACCATGTGTCAAATAGACAGCAGGTGGGAAGCTGCTGTAAGGCGCAGGGAGCCCAGCTAGGTGCTCTAGCTGGAGAGGCGGGAGGGAGGTCCAAGAGGGAGAGGATATATGCACGGCTGATTTACTTCCTTGTACTGCAGAAACTAACACAACATTGTAAAGCAATTGTATTCCAGTAAATTTTTGTTAATGTAAATAAGTTAAACTAACCAATTAGTCAGAATGCAATCAAGAACATACACTCTTGGGACTTGCCTATCGGTCCAGTGGTTAAGACTCTGTGCTTCCACTGCAGGGACATGACCCTGGTCAGGGAACTAAGTTCCCACATGCCTCAAGGCACAGCCAAAAATAAAATTTGAAAAAAAATAAAAGAACATATGCCCTCAGTGAACATCTCACTTCCCCAGAAAACACAGAGAAAGAGCCGGTTTACCACATCCAACCTCTCAAACTAAAAAGTATACTTTCATGGGGGAATTGTTTTCTTCCTTCTTTGAGGCTGGATCCCAGAGAAGGGCAGAATTAAGTGGGGACAAAGACAAGAAGGACACATATACCCTATGTACTGCCTTGGTGGCTGGTGACATGTTTAAGTAGGGGAGGACCAAGTACTTGAGGAAGGAGCTGGAGAAGGACCTGAGGGCCTAGGAGCAAAGCTGAGGGAGAGTTCAGAGGGCTACTTACATGCGGCATATAGGGATGAGGGCTCTTTAAGATTGTCTAGAACTAGATATATAGATATATATATATGGATATATATAAATGGATATATATATATATATATATATGCAGAGTACATCATGAGAAATGCTGGGCTGGAAGAAGCACAAGCTGGAACCAAGGTTGCTGGGAGAAATATCAATAACCTCAGATATGCAGATGACACCACTCTTATGGCAGAAAGTGAAGAGGAACTAAAAAGCCTCTTGATAAAAGTGAAAGAGGAGAGTGAAAAAGTTGGCTTAAAGCTCAACATCAGAAAACGAAGATCATGGCATCTGGTCCCATCACTTGATGGCAAATAGATGGGGAAACAGTGGAAACAGTGTCAGACTTTATCTTTTTGGGCTCCAAAATCACTGCAGATGGTGATTGCAGCCATGAAATTAAGACGCTTACTCCTTGGAAGGAAAGTTATGACCAACCTAGACTGCATATTCCAAAGCAGAGACATTACTTTGCCAACAAAGGTCCGTCCAGTCAAGGCTATGGTTTTTCCAGTGGTCATGTACGGATGTGAAAGTGGGACTGTGAAGAAAGTTGAGCGCCAAAGAATTGATGCTTTTGAACTGTGGTGTTGGAGAAGACTCTTGGACTGCAAGGAGATCCAACCAGTCCATTCTAAAGGAGATCAGTCCTGGGTGTTCTTTGGAAGGAATGATGCTAAAGCTGAAACTCCAGTACTTTGGCCAACTCATGCGAAGAGTTGACTCATTGGAAAAGACTCTGATGCTGGGAGGGATTGGGGGCAGGAGGAGAAGGGGACGACAGAGGATGAGATGGCTGGATGGCATCACTGACTCTATGGACGTGAGTCTGAGTGAACTCCGGGAGTTGGTGATGGACAGGGAGGCCTGGCGTGCTGCGATTCATGGGGTCGCAAAGAGTCAGACATGACTGAGCGACTGAACTGAACTGAACTGAACTGAATATATATATATATATATGGATATATATATATCAATTGGAATCCTGGCCCAGAGCTTGAGAAGCAGGCCTTCCATTGCTCATCCTGAATCCTGGGAGTGGCAAAGAGCTGCCAGATTCGATGACAACCTGGCTATTTATGAGGATGGGGGACGAGCAAGCTGGAGAATAGACCAAGACTCCTTGACCTTCTGCATTCATTTCTGCCTATCCTCTAATCCAAAGCATCAAAGAACTCTGGGCCAGAGGGTCAGACAGCAATTGAGTAATGTCACCAATGTCACTGTAATTATCCATATTATTGATTCCAACAATGTCCCTGTGGGTACTGAGTAAGTATAAGATGCATGCGTGCGTGCTCAGTCTCTTCAGTCATGTCCGATTCTTTGCAACCTTATGGACTATAGCCTTCCAGGCTCAGTCCATGGGATTCTCTAGGCAAGAATACTGGAGTGGGTTGCCTTGCCCTCCTCCAGGGGATCTTCCCCATATGCCAGCACAATTAAAGTTATGAGGTCCCATAAAAACGTAAAGCAAGAGCAACAGCAGTAATACAGTAGTAGCAGCAATACAAGGCACCCGGGCAGATTTTAGCTTCCACCCAAATGAGGATGGAAGGCAGGGAGAAGTGTATGAAAGAGATCCAGTCCCCCAGCTGCTATTACAAACTCCAAATAGGCTCCCATTTTCCTTCTTGTCTTGAAACACAGGAATCTTAGCTCCTAAGTTCCACCCACCTACTCACCTCCCTCACCTCCATTTAAGCACCTAGAAATTCTACCTGTGCTTCCTTGTACCTGTAATGTTGGACAGACTTCCTTAGAGTAAGAAAGCTGCCCACAGTGCTCTAATAAATCCGGTCTTCCTACACTGTCTGCTTCCAGAATTACAGCATCATGTTTATTCAACATCCTAACAAACCTAAGGCAAATACTAGTGAGAGAATTTAACCTGGGACAGAGCCAGTCATCTCTCCTCCAGATTCATAAAGCAACTGCTACCTATTATTTTTCCCTTTTCAGCCCCTCTTCGAGTAGGAAGCTTAGGTCCTCCTCAGCACTTACTTCTTGGGGAAGTAAGAACCCAGTAATCCAAACCATCCTCCCTTAGAAATTCCAGCCATCCTACCACTCAGTTGACCCTTTTCACCCCTAGGATTAGGTCGCAGGCCTCATTTTCACCCCAGCACAGCCCCAGGACTGAGGTAGGTACATTCAGCTAGAGAAGACTGCATAGTTATAAGTGATGGTCAGGGCAGAATCAATTTGATACCATAACGCAAACCACAAAGGGTTACCAGCAAAGAGAGCCATCTCAGGGAAGCCTGTTCCACTGATGGATGAAGTCACTGCCTTATGTAGACCTGAGCTCACTGTTGGAATTTTGGTGGCAATCAGTGTGCGTGGTTCCCCAGCCAGCGCTGTATTCAGGACCATCCAGACATTGCTGTACGTCAGGCAGTGGTCAGTAGCAGCAAAAAGGGAAAAGGGAACCGTCGTGTCTGGGTGCCCTACCACCACCCAATGTCACCTTCCTCTTCCTTGTGGCCTAGTTCATGTATAAGAATGAGCACACAGGGATATCATGGCATGGCCTACAGAACCAAGGGTCAGCTATGGGCCTGTTGGTACAGCCCCAAGTCAGGGATGATGCCTTGCCATCATTCCTGACTCTACGCAGTTGAGCACTGGCTAGTGGCTTTGGCAGGCAGACACCCAGTATCCTATCCTACGTGCATGCGTGTTACACCGCTTCAGTCATGTCTGACTCTTTGCAACCACATGGACTGTAGCCCACCAGGCTCCTCTGTCCATGGGATTCTCCTGGCAAGAATACTGGAGTGGGTTGTCATTTCCTTCTCCTGGGGATCTTCCTAACCCAGGGATCAAACGTTCGTCCCTTAAGTCTCCTGCATTGGCAGGTAGGCTCTTTACCACTAGCACCACCTGGAAATCCCTAAATTCCCAGATATTCCAAATCTTCTAGAAACAAAAGATCCATCCTACCCCACTCCCAACCACAAATCTACTTCCAGTTCTCCTCAGGTTTACCAGTGTTAACTGTCATCTCTGAGGTCTCTTTCTCCAGTATCTTTCTCAAATTCTCAGCACTATTTTAAACTGTTGACCACTCTCTCCAACCTGAAGCCCTGCCCAGTTCTGGTTTTCACAAGCACCTGAGTCTCCTGTCTTCCTGACCACTCATCTGTGGATATGACCCCGTGTCCCCTTTGTTAAGCCCTGTACATATCACTGTCAAAATCAGGCACCACATCTTGTGACCTTCTTTGTATCCCACACAACACCAAGGACAGTAATTTGCCTGGATTGTGATTTCAATCCATACTGGTTGCACGACAGATAGGCTAAGTGCCCTGTTCCCTAAACCTGAGTCTGCCCAGGAGTCTACTCCCCCAACTCACATTTGCTTTCTGAAGCCTAAGCCCTCTTACCTCATCACAGGATACCCCTTGACTCTTCTTGTTCTTTCTCTCCGTCCTCTGCAAAACCCCCAAAGTCTTGTTTCCTCTCTTCACAGTACCTCACAGGATAACATCCTGTTGATGCTGCGGCCACTGGCAAAGTACAGCATCGCCACACAGGTGGATGACATGGCCAGTCAGGCCCCCAGAATGAGGTCAAATGTAGAGCAAGGGCAGCTGCAGTAGGAAAGAGAAAGCCATGCTCCTTAGCAGAATAAACGCAGAGGCTGAGAACACACAGTCAAAAAGGAACGTGGGAATAAGGTGCAGCAGGAGGAAATTAATCACCATAGAACACTGTGGTCCAAACCCCAGACAAAAAAGAATGACTTCCTCTTCCCACTCACCGGGGAGCCTTTTCTATTGATGTTTGAGGAACAAAGCAATGCCCTGGGAGAGGTCCATACATCTCTCCTTTCTAGAAAGAAACTAGACTTGAAATCCATACCTAAGTGGATGAGGGAAGTGCAGGGGATGAGATATAGTGCTTTTGCTTGAAGACTGAGTTCTTTCCCCACCAATTTTCATTGTCTTCTATGTAGCACTCAGTACTAAGAGGAGAGAGGTGGCTCAAGCTGGAAGCCATGGCTGCAGGAAATGGGGGAGAGGTTGGGAGAAAAGAGACATTTTAAATTCCAAGGTTCAGTGCTCGCTTCGGCAGCACATATACTAAATTCCAAGGTTCACAGAGGAAACATTATTTCGATCCTATTTCCAAAAGATATTATGCAAATTATTTGATTAGACCAGATAAGAACGATTTACAAAGAAAAAGCTCAGAGAGCAGAGAGGGTCGTACACAGGCATACCTCATTTTATTGCACTTTGCAGATACTGTATTTATTACAAATTAAAGATTGGTGGAACCCTGTGTCAAGCAAGTCTGTTGGTGCCATTTTTCCAACAGCATTATATTTTGGTTTTATTTTTAATACAATTTTTAAAGCGTACACTTCAGTTAACAGCCATGACAAAATACAGGCTATATTTCCCATGTTATATAATACATCCTTGTAGCCTATCTTACAGCCAATAATTTATACCTCCCACTCCCCTACCTGCCTCTACAGTGCTACCCACCCCCACCTCTGGTAACCACTGGTTTGTTCTCTGCACCTGTGAGTCCCGTTCTTTTTTGTTATATTCACCAGTTTGTTGCATTTTTTAGATTTCACATATAGATGACAGCATACAGTACTTATCTTTCTCTATCTGACTTATTTCACTTAGTGTGAAGTGAGTGAAGTGAAAGTCACTCAGTCATGTCTGACTCTTTTTGACCCATGGACTCCATGGAATTCTCCTGGCCAGAATACTGGAGTGGAAAGCCTTTCCCTTCTTCAGGGGATCTTCCCAACCCAGGGAGGGAACCCAGGTCTCCCAAACTGCAGGCAGATTATTTACCAGCTGAGTACTTCATGTAATGTCCTGCAAGTCCATCCATGCCACTGCAAATGGCAAAATTTTCATTCTTTCTTATGGCTGAGTAGTATTCTATTGTGTATATACACACCGTATCTTCTTTATCCATTCATCTGTTGATGGACACTTAAGCTTTTCCATATCTTGGTGATTGTAAATAATGCTGCTATGAACACAGGGGTTGTGTATATCTTTTCAAATTAGTGCCTTTTTTTTCCAGATATATACCCAGGAGGAGAATTGCTGGGTCATGGAGTAGTTCTATTTTTCATTTTTGAGAGATCTCCATACTGTTTTCCACAGTGGCTGCACCAGTTCACATCCCAACAGTGTATGAGGGTTCCCTTTTCTCAACATCCTTGCCAACATTTGTTATTTGTGTTATTTTTGATAGTAGTCATTCTGACAGGTGTGAGATGATATCTCATTGTGGTTTTTATTTTCATTTCCCTGATGATAAGCAATGTTGAGGATCTTTTCATATGCTTGTTAGCCATCTGCAGTTCCTCTTTGGAAAATTGTGTATTCAGTTCTGCCCATTTTTTAATCGGGTTGTTTGTTTGGTGTTGAGTTGTATGATCAGTTTAGATATGTTGAATATTAATTTATTATTGGTCATATGATCTGCAAATATTTTCCCCCATTCAGTAGGTTGTCTCTTCATTCATAAAAACTTAGACAAACATTCTTTGACATAAATCACAAGAGTTTTTTGGATCCATCTCCTAAAGAAAATAAAACCAAAAATAAACAAATAGAATCTAATTGAGCTTGGAGAAAACAGTGAGAAAAAAAATTTGAAGAGATAATGGCTGAGAATTTCCCAGAAATAGACACAATGAGGGGCATGGATCTACTGTCTCAAATATCTCAACAAAGCCAAAACAGAAATTTTTGAGAAATCCATACCTAATCACATTTGATTGAAAATATAGGAAAATCAAATGAAAAAACAGAGAAGACAAAAATAACCAATGCCAGGAAGGAAACAGAGGCTGTGGCTACAGGCTCTGCAGACATTAAAACAAGGGAATATTGCAAACAGCTCCATGCACATAAATTTGACATCTGAGATCTATTTCTGCTTTATTGACTATGCCAAAGCCTTTGACTGTGTGGATCACAATAAACTGTGGAAAATTCTGAAAGAGATGGGAATACCAGACCACCTGACCTGCCTCTTGAGAAATCTATATGCAGGTCAGGAAGCAACAGTTAGAACTGGTCATGGAACAACAGACTGGTTTCAAATAGGAAAAGGAGTATGTCAAGGCTGTATATTGTCATCCTGCTTATTTAACTTATATGCAGAGTACCTCATAAGAAATGCTGGGCTGGATGAAGCACAAGCTGGAATCAAGATTGCTGGGAGAAATATCAATAACCTCAATTATGCAGATGACACCACCCTCATGGCAGAAAGTGAAGAAGAACTAAAGAACTTCTTGATGAAAGTGAAAGAGGAGAGTGAAAAAGTTGGCTTAAAGCTCAACATTCAGAAAACTAAGACCATGGCATCCGGTCCCATCACTTGATGGCAAATAGATGGGGAAACAGTGGCAGACTTTATTTTGGGGGGCTCCAAAATCACTGCAGATGGTGACTGCAGCCATGAAATTAAAAGTCACTTACTTACTCCTTGGAAAGAAAGTTATGACCAACCTAGACAGCATATTAAAAAGCAGAGATATTACTTTGCCAACAAAGGTCCATCTAGTCAAGGCTATGGTTTTTCCAGTAGTCATGTGTGGATGTGAGAGTTGGATTATAAAGAAAGCTGAGCACCGAAGAATTGATGCTTTTGAAGTGTGGTGTTGGAGAAGACTCTAGAGAGTCCCTTGGACTGCAAGGAGATCCAACCAGTCCATTCTGAAGGAGATCAGCCCTGGGATTTCTTTGGAAGGACTGATGCTAAAGCTGAAACTCCAGTACTTTGGCCACCTGATGGGAAGAGCTGACTCATTTGAAAAGACCCTGATGCTGGGAAAGATTGAGGGCAGGAGGAGAAGGGGATGACAGAGGATGAGATGGTTGGATGGCATTACCGACTCAATGGACATGAGTTTGAGTGAACCCCAGGAGTTGGTGATGGACAGGGAGGCCTGGCATGCTGCAGTCCATGGGGTCGCAAAGAGTCGGACATGACTGAGTGACTGAATTGAACTGAACTGATGAATAAAACAATTCATTAAAAAGCACAAACTAGGGGCCTCCCTGGTGGTCCAGTGGTTAAGAATCCACCTGCAGTGCAGAGGACATGAGTTGAATCCCTGGTCAGGGAACTAAGCTCCCACGTGCTGGGAGCTTATAGCACAGTCACATAATGAGTAAATAAAAATAAATTTTAAAAATCAAGGGACAAAACAGCAAGACCCCAGAATGGATTTGGCTTTGAAAAAACAATTGCATAAACTCTTGAAGGACAATTGAAGAAACTCGATTATGAACTGGATACTAGATGAAAAGAATCTAGTTTTGGTTATGTAGAATCTACTTTTGGTTATCCCGATTTTTTTTTTTAACTTTACAATATTGTATTGGTTTTGCCATATATCAACATGAATCCGCCACAGGTATACACGTGTTCCCCATCCTGAACCCTCCTCCCTCCTCCCTCCTCCCTCCCCATACCATCCCTCTGGGTCGTCCCAGTGCACCAGCCCCAAGCATCCAGTATCGTGCATCGAACCTGGACTGGTGACTCGTTTCATATATGATATTATACACGTTTCCATGCCATTCTCCCAAATCATCCCACCCTCTCCCTCTCCCACAGAGTCCAAAAGACTGTTCTATACATCAGTGTCTCTTTTGCTGTCTCGTATACAGGGTTATTGCTACCATCTTTCTAAATTCCATATATATGCGTTAGTATACTGTATTGGTGTTTTTCTTTCTTGCTTACCTCACTCTGTATAATAGGCTCCACTTTCATCCACCTCATTAGAACTGATTCAAATGTATTCTTTTTAATGGCTGAGTAATACTCCATTGTGTATATGTACCACAGCTTTCTTATCCATTCATCTGATGATGGACATCTAGGTTGCTTCCATGTCCTGGCTATTATAAACAGTGCTGCGATGAACAGTGGGGTACACGTGTCTCTTTCAATTCTAGTTTCCTCAGTGTGTATGCCCAGCAGTGGGATTGCTGGGTCATAAGGCAGTTCTATTTCCAGTTTTTAAAGGAATCTCCACACTGTTCTCCATAGTGGCTGTACTAGTTTGCATTCCCACCAACAGTGTAAGAGGGTTCCCTTTTCTCCACACCCTCTCCAGCATTTATTGCTTGTAGACTTTTGGATCGCAGCCATTCTGACTGGCGTGAAATGGTACCTCATTGTGGTTTTGATTTGCATTTCTCTGATAATGAGTGATGTTGAGCATCTTTTCATGTGTTTGTTAGCCATCTGTATGTCTTCTTTGGAGAAATGTCTATTTAGTTCTTTGGCCCATTTTTTGATTGGGTCATTTATTTTTCTGGAATTGAGCTGTAGGAGTTGCTTGTATATTTCTGAGATTAGTTGTTTGTCAGTTGCTTCATTTGCTATTATTTTCTCCCATTCTGAAGGCTGTCTTTTCACCTTGCTTATAGTTTCCTTTGTTGTACAGAAGCTTTTAAGTTTAATTAGGTCCCATTTGTTTATTTTTGCTTTTATTTCCAATATTCTGGGAGGTGGGTCATAGAGGATCCTGCTGTGATGTATGTCGGACAGTGTTTTGCCTATGTTCTCCTCTAGGAGTTTTATAGTTTCTGGTCTTACGTTTAGATCTTTAATCCATTTGAGTTTATTTTGTGTATGGTGTTATAAAGTGTTCTAGTTTCATTCTTTTGCAAGTGGTTGACCAGTTTTCCCAGCACCACTTGTTAAAGAGATATCCTGATTTTTAAAGGTTTATACTGAAATATTTGGGGGTGGAACATCATGATGTCTCAAATTCACTCGAAAATACTTAAGCACATGCAAATAAAGTAAAGAGTAACATGTTTATATGCTGATGGGAATGTGATGAAAAAAGGCTGTTGAGAGGAAAGATGATTTAGGAGGAAGAGGGAGAAATTGGCTGAGTGATGCTCTTGAGTGGGCACAAGGGGATAAGGTGTAGAGATGAAGTTGCAGATGGGAGTGTGGAAAGTTATTGCTTCATTTGTTCAAGAAAGTAGGTTAGGTCATCAGCTGAGTGTGGGGATGCATAAGGTTTCAGGAGAGAGGAGAAATACAGGGGCACCAGGGCGGTGGCTCAAACTTCAGTGCACGTCAGAATCACCTGGAGGACTTTTTGAAACAGACTGAGCTCCTCCCTGTGTGTGCGTGCTCAGTCGATCAGTCATGTCCAACTCTTTGCGACCCCCTGGACTGTAGCTCACCGGATACTAGAGTGGGTTGCCATCTCCTCCTCCAGGGGATCTTCCAGACCCAGGAATGGAACCTGCATCTCCTACACTGACAGGATTCTTTTACGACAGGTCACCTGGGAAGCCTGAGCTCCTCCTGATTCTGGCGGTCCAGATTCCAGGACTCCTGGTTCTGTAGGTTTGGGGTGGGGCCCGAGAAGCTGTATATCTTACAAGCTGCGGGTGATGCTGATGCTGCCAGCCTGGGGATCACATTCTGAGAACCACTGTGATTACGGTGCAGCAGTAGGGCCCCCCTGAGGTTTGTGGTCAGACTCTAAAGTGAGAAGAGTCAGTGAGAAAGTTCAGAGACAACTTTTTCTCCAAGCCTGTTCCGATACACAGGTGCAGTTGCAAAAGAGGCAGAGGGTTGAATGAACCAGAGATGATCACCAAGATCATCACAGAGCTGGCTGCTTCTTATCTGAATGTGTGTGTGTGCTTAGTCACTCAGTCAAGTCTGACTCTTTGTGACCCCATGGACTGTAGCCCACCAGGCTCCTCTGTCCATGGGGATTCTCCAGGCAAGAACACTGGAGTGGGTTGCCATGCCCTCCTCCAGGGGATCTTCTCAACCCAGGGATCGAACCCAGGTCTCCTGCATTGCAGATGGATTCTTTACCTTCTGAGCCACCAGGAAAGCCCTCTTATCTCTGGGCCCAGCCCAAATGAAACTGCCTCAGAAGCATCTTTCCTGACCATCTAATCTGACTATCTTCCGCCTCCTTGCCATCTTGCACTTTCACATTATTTTTTTCTTGCAGAAAAATTTTCATTCTTCAGAATCTTATGTATATTTATTTTGTTACCTGTTTCTGAGTCTTTTCACTGGAGTGTGTGCACCACAAAACAGGAATCTTTTTTTGTTGGTGGTGGTCACTGCTATGTTCCTAGAACCTAGAAGAATGCCTGGACACCGCAGGTGCTATTTACTCATCAAAAGTAGAAAGAAAGAAAAAAAAAAGAAAGAAAGGAAGGCAGGGAGAGAGGAAAAAAGAGAGAGCCAAGGAAACACAAGAAACTAAATGATAGAATTTGTTTTGACTATGAAGAGGAAAATATTTATATAATTATAAAATATAAACACAGATTACTATGTCTAAGAGGCTGGGATGGTTAATTAGCATCACTGACTCAATGGACATGAATTTGAATTTGCAAAGGAGATAACACGTCAGAGGAGCCTGGCATGCTGCAGTCCACGCAGGTTGCAAAGAGTCAGATACAACTTAGCAACTGAACAATAACAACACAAAATTAATGTAAATACATTAGAAAGATGGGAAGGAGGAGCTAGCTAGTTGCATCTTCTTTTCCTGAAGACAATGCTTCCCAAATTCCCTGTTTGTACCACGAGTAGGTTGTGATCATTGGAACTTGGGCAGTGAAGATGCACACCATTTTCATGCCTGGCTTCAAAACATCTCATGCCATCCTTTGTTCTCTGTCTCTGTCTCTCTCAGCTCACCAGTGTGCTGAGTGCAGAGGACCCAGTAGTGACCTCTGGGGAGGCCCAAGGGGACAGTGGAGTTGTAGGATGAAAGGGGCCTGGGTTCCCATGTGGCAGCTTGGAGACAGCAGTGTAAAAGCCTGCTGCCAGACACTGGCGGGACTTCAGGTGAGTTGAAAATAAACTTTACTTGTGTCAAACAGCGACTGAAATTCCAGGGCTATTTTTATTACTGAGAAAAATAGAAATGTCAAAAGGTGATTTATTAGGAATTACTAGTGTTTCCATTTATGTTCAATCAGGAGAAAAAGAAATCACATGTTAATCTGAACAGGGAAAGTTAATATAAAGAATTACTAACTGTAACAGAGTAAAGAGAGTTCTAAAGAACAGTAGTGAGTTCTGGAGTAATTCTTCACCTTACTAATTCACTCTAAAGTGGTATCCCTTCTGCTATGTATTCCATCCACTGAGTATTCTTAAAGAATATTTCCATTTGCAAGCTAGCTAATGGGTTCTCTGTAGGGTGTAAAGAATGCAAAGTAACATACAAGCTCATCAAAATGAAATTGACTCCAGGAGGGATCTAAGTGTCTGTTCCCACATGGCAACAAAACAGCAGGAAAAAATGGCATGAAGAAACACTGGTTGGCACCGCACGCCCCCACCTGACATCAGTAGGGCAAAGTGTGGACCTGAACTTGCACCTTCATCTGGAGGCAACAAGGCCATGAGAACTGGTGCTCCACTCACACCAGGTGGCACTGGCAGAGCCCAAAGGGATGGCACATAGCATCTGTAATATCCACAATTTAATTTTTCAAAAATGTAAATACATATGAAAAAAGAATATCCAGTGAGTGCTCACTGAGCTTCTTGACAGTGAGTTCCTTGAAGATGAGGACCTAGTCCACCTTTGAAATTCCAATGTCTACCTCAATACCTAGCACACTGCTACCTACAAAACTTTTTTCCTTTTTGCCAAATTGTAATTTATTGATTGCCAAGGATAAACATGTTTCCAAGAGTTAGAAAGGTGGTGTATAATTTGGGGCTCCATTTTCTTGATTTTAAATAAGACCATTCCTTTAATTAGGGCTTGGAGAATTCAACACTTTCCATTTAAGCATTCACTTCTAGATCCCCAGAATCTATGCTAAGTTGCGAATTAAATGATTTTTTTCCTACATTGTCCCAGCTTTTCTCCCAAGACTTCCTTCTAGTTTTTAGAGACGTTTTTATTTTGGCCTCTGGATCTCTAACTCTGCTCTTTGCCCTTCCTTCTTTTGAAAAGGAGGGAACAAATCCAGACATGTAAAATAACATGTTTTCATCCATCCCAGAGGCAGAACTGGCCTGCTCCTTCCTGTCTGAGTCCGTTGCCAAAAGATCCCAATACCCCCCGCCGCCGCCCGCCCCCACCACCCCTCAGCCTAGCAGAGCCTCCGGACTGGAAACCACGCATCCTTTTATTCACCCTTAACTCAACCCCTCCCAGTGCACATGGCTTGTCCCAGGGGATTGAAGGGGCTCATCTCTCAAGTGTTACTCTTACTACACTTCACGTGACTCCACGCCTGCCTTGTTCACTTACAAGCTGAGCACTCACGGCTCAGGGCTGTGTGTTTTCACCATTTTATTCCCAAAGCACATGATGCTTATCCTGTAGTCCTTGAAAAGTGCTGGTTGAACTGGTGTCATCAGGGTGAAGAGAACCAAGAAAGGCAGAGTTGGAACTGGGGAGTCTGTTGATGGCTGTTTGATAGGGTAATAATTGGTTCTAGGAAAATAAGAGAAAAGGAGGTTGTGTGTGACAGGCAAGGAGGTTTCAAAGCAAACAACGACCCCCAAAAATCAGAATCAAAAAGAAAAAGAATGCAAAGGGAGGCAGCAAAGATGCCAAACCCACAGGAACCAGCCATAAGTTAACCACTGTGTTAGTCAGCGTTCTCAAGAGAATAAGGGGATGGGGTTGGTGGGAGAGAGCATATTTATTTTGAGGAATTAGCTCACAATATGTGGGGACTGGTAAGTCTTGAATCTGTAGGCTAGGCCAGCAGACTGGAAATTCAGGGAAGGGCTGATGTTGCAGTTTTGAGTCTGAAATCTGCTGGGCAACAGGCTGGAACTCAGGAGCGTTTCTGTACTCATGCAAATAGTTACTACGGCACCTGGCCAGGGTGGGCAGTTTCAATCAGTGTGCTTCCCCTAACATTTCTATGTAATTAAATTCTTGATGAGAATTCCTCCTTCTCCGGAAACCTCAGTCTTTTCTCTTAAGACCTTCCGTCGATTGGATGAAGGCCATCCACATCATGGAAGCTAATGTGTTTTATTCAAAACTGAATATTTTTCCTACCTTAGAAGCACCTTCACAGTGTAGGGGAGGCATTTTTTTTTTTTTTTTTACCTCTACCCTCTTAGGGTTTTCAGCTGGGCCTAAGAATTAACTTGACAGAAGACAGATTAGCAGGAGAAAAGCATACAAATTTACTTAATACAAGTTTTATATGACATGGGAGCCCTCACAAGGAAATGAAGACCCAATGAAATGGACAAATCTACGTGCTTTTTATAGCAGGTAGAGGAAAAAGAGGCAACTGAGGAAAAGTGACTAAGCTGTGGGGAGCCTAAGGAAAGATAGAAATTTTAATAAGGTCTGTTTTAGAGAATTCTCTAGCTCTAAGTCCTGTAAATGAAACTCTGCTTTATGCAGAACTCTGCTCTGCATAGCATTTCTCACTGCTCAATATACTTATTTTCTTATTTATTAATTTATTATCTGGCTCACCCTCTGCCCCAGAGCTCCTTGAAAACAATAAAAAATATGTTTTATTTGTATTCATTGCTGTATCTCCAGTTTCAAGAAGAGTGTGTGTGTGGTACATAGAAAGCACTCAATAAACACCGGTTGAATGAAGGACTTTGCTCCCTTCATAAGTAGCATGTTTCAAGCTGTTTGTGAAAATGAAACAATTCTAGCGATGGCTGCTGAGCATTGTCCTGTGAAAGGTTCCTCTGTGTCAAGAACAATGAGAACCGGCAATTTCTGAGGTAAAATCAAGTGTAACTTCAAAAAAAAAAAAGTTGGCCAGTGGAGCAGTGGAAAAACCTCAGCCTCAGCAACAGCAGACTTAGACTGGAATCTGGCTCTGTCACTTGCCAGCTGTGTGCCGTGAGCAAGGCTCAATCTCTCTCAAGTTTCCACTTCCTCATCTATATAGTATCTGGGGATATTATTACAAAGATGGTTAATGAGGGTTTGGCCAGTGTATAGATGAAAATGCTTGGAACCAGTGTGTGCTAAAAAAAAAAACAAAGATTCCACAAGGCCACAGAAAGTTTTGCAGACCAAGCATCTCCACAGAACTTTTTCTCTCTACATCCCCCTCCAATTTAAATTTTACATTATAATCATACCTGATTTTTAAAAAGGCATCCATCTTCTCTAACTGGTTTTCTCCTCAAGCAACAGCAGTTTTATTTTATTGATATGATTCACATACTGTAAAATTCACCCTTTTAAACTGTACAATTCAGTGGTTTTCATTACACCCACAAGGTTGTGAAACCATCATAACTCTGTAATTCCAAGACATTTTCATCATCCAACACACCTATTGGCAGTCACTCCCCATTTCCCCCTCTGCTCAGCCCCCCACAACCACTAATCTGCTGTCTCTATGAATTTTCCCAGTGTAGACATCTCACAGATACACCCAGATGATATGTGGCCTGGATGGTCTGAGTTCCATCTCTTAGCATGATGTTTTCAAAGTTTATCCGTGTGATAGCATAGATCAGTACCTCATTCCTTTTTACAACTGGATAATATTCCATTGTATGGATATGCCACATTGCTTTATCTGGTCTTCAGTTTATGAATATTTGGGTTACTTTCCATTTGGGGGCGATTATGAGTGATGCTGCCATAAACATCTGTGTACAAGTTTTTGTGTAAACATACAGTTTTCAGTTCTCTTAGGTATGTATTTAGGAGTGGAATTTTTAGGTCCCATTTAACTTTCATTTATAAATATAGTAACTCTATTTAACTTTCAGAGGAACCACCAATCTGTTTCCCACTGCAACTGCACTATTTTACATCCCTACCAGCAATGTATGAGGGCTCCAATGTCTCCAAATCCTCATCAAGCTTTTTTATTAGTTTATCATCATTTTGCCTCACATTAATATTGCAGCAGGTCTAAAAACTACTTAAATTAAAACAAAAAATTTCTAAATGACACTCATATATTTAAAAAATTACCCCAAGGTCATTTTCTAATTATTACTGGCAGAGAATATTCAGTATTGCAGCTCCCTTGGCTAGGGAGGGATAATGCTCTATCACACAGTTTCTTACAGAATCCCGGGACGAAAAATCGCTTTGGAACAAATTCCTGTCAGAGAGCTGCCTGAAGTAGGCACAAGAGTAGCATCTGAATAGCTCTTTATCTACGTCTTTTGGCTTTGTCAGGATTCCACTTGCGAGCCGCCTAGCATTGTTGGAATCTGCACCCCCGCCGTCCCCGTGTGCGCAGGCGCAAACTCTCAGCCCGGCCTCCCCCCGGCCCCGCCTCCAGACCCGCCCACCTCCGACACGCCCCCTACCTTCGTGCTCTGGGGCTAAGGGGAATGGAGATGAATGTTCAAGAGGATGTGCGGCCAATGCGCGAGCGTCTCGGAAGCGGCGCTCCGCACTGGCAGAGTAAGTCTGATGACGTAGCCACTCTCCAATCGGCATCCTGGGGGCGGGACTAAAGTCGGGCAGGGAAGGGCCGGAGGAGGAGACCGCCGGGTGGAAGCACGTGACCGCGGCCTGGAGCCGGAAGCTAGGTCTGGCTGCAGGCGCCCCCAGCACCTAGAGCTGCGATGGTGAGTGAGGACGCATGCGCGGAGTTACGCGCAGCGCCGGGGGTTCCTTACCCCTGTCCCCCAATCTCTTTGGTTGCCGGGTGCTGAGCGTGCCCTCCGGCCTCACCTCCTATTCTCCCCGGGACTGGAAGGAAATGGAGAAGGGAGGGGTGGCGACGTAGAAGGCCAAGGAGAAGTCGCTGGGAGGGTGTGTAGAAGCTGGGGACTAGTCTGAGGGGGAGGCGCAGGCCACAGGTGGGTTTGGGGAGGGGGCCCGTGGGGTAGCAAAGGTGACGTGTGGAAAGCTGGTGGAGCCCGGGTGGAGGAGAGGACTGACGGAGGCTCGGGAGCATCAGTGTTGAAGGCCGTGTAGAGGGAAGAGGGTCTGGAAGGGCCCTGGCTGGGTAAAGAGGCCTGGAGCGGGGGCAGGGGGCACTGTCAAGAGAGACACTCGGGTTGCCCAAGGGCCATCCTTTCGGCTCGCTGCTCACTAATTGCATCTTTACCCACCAGACTTCTGCACTGACCCAGGGGCTGGAGCGAATCCCCGACCAGCTTGGCTACCTGGTGCTGAGTGAAGGCGCGGTGCTGGCGGTGCGTTCTGGAAACGGGAGGGGCGTGCTCCAAGTACTCATGACCCTAGGATGCCTTCTAATGTTGCCCTGTTTGGCCCGATTGGTCTCTGTTCTTGGTCTTTACCTGGTATCACGCCTGGCATGTAGGAATTAAATCAATTAATCAGTCTCTGGACTCTTAGTCTTGTAACTGTCCTGAGGTAAAAGAGGTTTACCGACTTTACCCAAGGCAGGCAAGTTACAGATTTGTTGATAACTGACAATACCCAAGGTACTCTTGAGTATGTCTTTATTTGGTATTTATTGAAGAGGCTTGGTATTTTGTTCTGTAGTACAATACAGTGTCAGCTCTAGAAGTTTTCAATCTAGCTAGAGAGACAAGGCTTAAGGCTGAAAGTCTAAAGTAGTGCTTGTGGTTAACCCAGCTGAAGGAGTCCAGAAAGTGAAGGATTCAGCCCTTCATTTTATAACTTGTGTTTTGGCAAGGAACCTTCCTTGGACGAGGTAAGAATTTATCTGGGCTTAAAAGATGGATAGATGACAGGAAAGAAAGAATATTCAGGGTTGGGAGGTGGACATCTTGCAGGAGTGTAACACCAGCCTGTCTGAATTGGTGATAGGGTTATGTTGAAAAGATTTGGAAACATTTGGGGGAAGAAGAGGATATGGTGAGGAAAGGTCCGATTGTGAAGGACTTTCAAGGCTAGGTTAACACATTTGGCTCTCTTGGGGGTTAACACATTTGGATTAATCTTGAAGGGTTTTTGAACAGAAACAAGCTGATGAAGTGATTGAGTGGCATTGTTCTGTTAGGTAAAGCTAAAGGTAAGCCAGAAGGGGCGGGATTCAAAAGCAGGGATGCTATTGCCGAAATGTAGGTATGAAACCTCTGGTTGCAATGAGGACGAGCAAGGAGAGAAGGGGTTTTTAAAGGAAGAATCAATTTGTCTTTGTAATGACTTGAGTTCAGTAATAAAGGGGATACTTTTCCATCCTGTAAGACTTTGAACTCAAGCCTAGAATGATGGTGCCTTAACCAGCAGGGACTTAAGAAAGGAAGTTGATTGGGGAGGGGAAGAGGTAAGGGGGATTTTGATAGTGCAGCTTTAAATACTGAGTTTGATATAGAAAAATAGGGTAAACTCCAGGAGTTGGTGATGGACAGGGAGGCCTGGCATGCTGCGGTCCATGGGGTTGCAAAGAGTCAGACACAACTGAGTGACTGAACTGAATAGCAGTTAAATAGATAATGCCAGGAGCTAGTCTGAGCATCTTGCCCCAGTACTCTTGTGACACTCAGAAGCACGCAAGATAGGTACTGATGTCCCCAATTTACAGATGAGGAAACGTGTAGAATCCAGCAGGAGGGCCACATTGAGGAGGTAAGAAGTTGAGATCATTACCAGAAAAGAGGAAGCCCAGGCCACTGTGATGTCATTACTCAAGGGCCAGATAGTCCGAAGGGGTTCAGAGACAAAAGGGATGTTTATGTTTCAGGTTCTGCAGACAGGGTGACAAATGGGAAATGGGAAAAGATGGAGCCTGGGACTCTAGCAGTGGTGGGTGGGCACTGATCTGTGAGAATGTGGTTTTTTTCAAATAAGTGGAGACAGGGAGAGAAACCAAGATTCAGGGATTAGGGAAACAGGGTCAGTAAAGAAATGGATGAAAGTTCCTGCTTCCTCGGGGAAGCCCAGTATTTTGGAACAAGATGGCATCAAGAGGGGCAACAATGTCGTAGGAAAGTTTTAGGTTTTTCCAAAACTAGGGGTGATGTTGGGGTATTGGAAAGTGGAGACAGAGAGGTTATACATGCTAGCACCAAAGTGTTCTTGGAATTGCCTCCCAGTCTGTTCCCTGATTCCTGCCCCCCTCCCTCTGTGTGCAGTCATCTGGGGATCTGGAGAATGACGAGCAGGCTGCCAGCGCCATCTCTGAGCTCGTCAGCACGGCCTGCGGTTTCCGGCTGCACCAAGGCATGAGCGTACCCTTCAAGCGTCTGTCGGGTGAGCCCCGGCCTCTGGTGGTGGGGAAGGGGGCGGGGGTGCTGCTCCCCAAGGCCACTCTTCTCAGGAAAAGACACCTGTCCCCTACCAGCTGCCCGCCATCTCTTCTGGAATCCCTGTCTTCCCCTTGGTATTTACCCCTGTATCAGAACTAGGAGAAAAGCAAGAGAAGGGAGGGGATTTAATGGAGACCTCCCATCTTCTAATCTCTGAGCTTTGAACTGTTGAATTCCTTTGGCTTTGGATCCTAGCCAGTTTGTGTGCGACCCCCACGGAGGCCCCCACAACCCACTAACTCTCTGCTCCCTTCCCTCTTCTGGGCTGGGGGAAGATGCATCTCCCCTTCAGTGGTCTTTGGAGAACACACGCTGCTTGTGACCGTGTCGGGACAGAGGGTGTTTGTGGTGAAGAGGCAGAACCGAGGCCGGGAGCCCATTGACGTGTGAGCCTGCCCGAGGGCGAGGGGCAGAGGAGGAACCTCTGTGATGAGAAAGATGGGAACCTCCACGGCCTCTCTCTTGGTGCCACTAGAACTAAAGCTGTCTGCTCACCCGCTTCCCCACCCCAACCTGGAAGGGCAGAGGCTCGGGGACTTTGTACTCTGTTAAGGAGAGTGAAGGTGAGGGGACCTCCCTTCTCCTCAGCCTCCCTAATAAACATAAGTGTGATGTTCCTGGGCCCGGGGATGTGTTGTGTGTATTGGGGGAGGAGAGTTATACCCCATGTGTCTTTCAGCTTCCGGGCCCTCATACCAGAGGAGTGGGGTGGACAGATAAAACTGGGAATCAGAAGAAAAAAAAACAGGTGGGAAGGGAGCTATTTGGTGTACAGGTTGGAGGGAATCTTTCTGAGCCCTTAGGTCTCTGCTGCTGCCACCAACACCCAAGTAACAGTCTTTTTCTCCCTCCTGAACAGGCATTTAATAGTCTTATTTCAGTTGGAAG
Source organism: Bubalus bubalis (assembly GCF_019923935.1). NCBI lineage: Eukaryota > Metazoa > Chordata > Mammalia > Artiodactyla > Bovidae > Bubalus > Bubalus bubalis. Next base: position 5,989,397 of record NC_059180.1, read on the forward strand.
CAGTAGTCGGAGAATAAGTTACAGGGACAGACAGACCGAAAAAAAAAACAAAACCCAAACCAAAAATCCCACACAACTTAAAGTGCTTCAGGCTGCAAACGTAAACATGAGGACGAGGGGAGGCCACCTAGCTCTCTCCCCTGACCTGAGACAGGAGGGTTGTGTCATTGTCGGGTCCCTTTACCGTCCCAACCCTCTGATCTCAGCCCTGCGGGTTGGAGGGAGGGAGGGAATGTCAGAGGTGGGGAAGACAACATAAGAGGAACAAGGAAAACACTTTGTAAACTTAGAACCAGGGTTCAAGGCGGGGGGCAAGGGAGCCCTGGAGTCCCTGCCCTGGCCAAGGGGTGGGGCCAGCCCCCCCAGGAAGTCCGGGAAATACTGTCGGCTTCACGCTGCAGCCATCCCCGGCCATTTCACAGCTTCTTCCCTCGTCCCTCATCAGTAGACAGACAGGCGGCCCTGCGGGGCCCCCTCACCCTTGGTGGGAGGCTCCCCGGGGAGGCACAGCCTGGAGGGAGCACCCGTGCTGGGGGCTGTCCATTTCCGGGAGTGTGAGAGGGAGGCGGCCGGATGGTCTACTTGACCGGCTCCACCACCAGGACCTTGCATTCGCGTTTGGCGATCTTGTCCAGAGAGAGCACAGCCTTGTCCGGGGGCAGGTAGAGGGGGCGGCCGACAGGGGAGGCCACGGGGGGAGTGATGGCCCGGCGCTCCATCACACTGCCCGACCTGGAGGAAGGTAGAGGCTGTGGGCTCTGGCGGGACCCCAGGGTCCCGTGCTGCTCCCTTCCTGATCCCGGCCTCTACCAAGCCTGCGGGCTCCTCCCCACGAGGTTCCATACCTCATGAGGTGGCTGCGGGAGGGCTGTTGGTGGGAGAAGGACTGCGAGCGGCCCAGGCTGGCCTGGTGCCTCTCCACCAAGTCCCGGACGGCAGGGCTGCTGGGGCTGCTCTTGCGAGAGAGGGGCCGGGCCTCGGGCGGAGGGTGGGACACGCTGGCAGTGAACTGAAGCTTCAGCTTCATGTGCTGGCTCAGCTGGGGTGGGGAGACACAGATCAGCCGGCCAGCTCGGCTGCCAGGCCCCCGACCCCCTTTCAGGTCATCTTCCCCACTTGACAGGCCGAAGTTGGATCTAAAGCCCACCTTCCCTCCACCCAGCTTCGTAGCACCCACCCATTTATGCTTCAGCCATAGAAGCCAGCGGCCCTGACTCCTCCCACCCGACGCTAGGCCTCACCCAGCCCACCTCGAAGAGCCCGGTCCGCAGAGCCTGGAAGGCCACGCTGAAGGTGAGCGCGCTGCCCTTCCGGGAGAAGCCGAGGTTGTTGAGGGGTGTGTGGCAGACGATGGAGTCTAGGGCTGCCTGCATGGCCCGGCGCTCCTCCTCACACAGCTGCTTTCCTGAGGGGCAGAAACAGGGCCGGGAAACACGTCTGTGCGGCCTTTCTCAGTCTGCAGAGGGCTTTCATGAGCACAGTCTTGCTTGATGCTCAGAGCCACTCTGTGGAGTAAACTGAGTATATGCTATTTTTTGCTGAACTTTATAAACAACAGTAGCTAATAGTTACCATGTACTGAGATCTATTCTAACCACTTCACACATACTAACTTACTAAATTACTGTAACAGCCCCATAAAGTAGTAGTTCCTCTGTTTTAGAAATGAGAAATCTGAGGCTCAGAGAGGTTAAGTATCTTACTAAAGGTCACACAGCTAAGAAATGGGAGATGTACAAGTCAAACAGGGAACCCAGCTCCAGTGTCAGTGCCCTTAAAATCACTCTGCCCATGGCCTCTCTAAACTCTCCATTATGACACCGTGGAGACCATCCAGGTACACAGCTGAAGCAGCCTGGCACAAGTCACCTGCCTCCATGACATCTTCCTTTCCCCTCCCCTCCTTGGGGACAAGCCTGGCAGCTACCTACCAGCCTGGGCATGCTCCGGGGTCCACACGAGCCTTACAGCAAGGAAGTCTTGGAGATTGTTGAGCAGCGTATAGGTAACAGTGAAACGCTCATAGGTCCGAACAGGGGACTCACAAGAAGCAGTCATCACAAAGCACGGGCGGTCCAGGCGGATGCTGGGCAGGCTAGAAGTGGTGAGAGAGAGGGAAGCCGGATGTGTGTGTTTCGAAACAGAGATGAACAGGATGGTATCCAGCAGGGGGGGCATTGGGGGGTGTCCCACAAACTCACCGGTAGTGGGTATAGATGCTCTGGGTGAAGGGCAACTTCGGCGTAGACCACTGAACCACAGCAATCAGGGGAACCTCTAGGCCCTGTTGGAGGGACGAGCAGAAACATTACCTGTGTGTGATGACCTGAAGGAGAGGTTCCCTCTCCCGTTAGTCAACTCCCTGGCCTCTCTCGTCCCATTGCATTTTCTCAGCCTATCTCCTTAAACATACCAGTCCATTGTACTCACCTCCTTGGCCCCTGGAGGGGGCTGCTCACCCGCTCTGAGCTGAAACAGGAAGTTATGTTCCTCCAGGGCACTAAGTGGGCAGGGGAAGCAGCCAGAGGTACCAGGGAGCCGGCAGAAGGAGCCCATGGAGACTTCCCCAGATTGGTGACTAGTTGAGAAGAAAGGGACCAGAGCTGGACCTTTCCCTGCCAGAGCTCTGGGCCCTGCAGCAATGCCCAGCATTCTGCAGCCCCGCCCCTCCCAGGACCTCACCAGACGTTGTCCACCAGCAGCACAGAGCCGTCGGGCATGACAGGTAGATAACTGGCATTGAAGTTTGGGAGAATGCGGATATCCCAGACAGAAATTTCCTCCTGGGAGGAGCTGTTCAGCACTGTGGGAGGTAACCAGCTCAGCTCAGAGAATCTGAACTCCTCAGACCACACCAATCCACCCCCCCGCAAAATGGATCTATCCCCACCGTATTGTCCAGGGCCACACTGCCACCCAAGACCAGAGCCTCCAGTCTGCTCACCCTTGAGCACAGTCAAGTGTTTTCCAGCCACAGTGAACTGGCGGCACTTCAGAACTGGAGGGGGCAGCAGAGTCAGCAGGGTGCTCACTGCAGGAGAGGGCGGAGGCTGGAGATGACCGGCTGGGCGCACCTCACCTCCAACCCACAGGTTCAGTCTTCCCTTCCTCGGATCGGGCACTTACTGGTGTCACCCCTCCACTGTCCCCACAAAATCCAGACACTAGCATTTCCTGTCTGCATTCTCCTCCCCACCTTGGGCCTTGAAAGCGCTCTGCTCGCCCCTGAAGGTCTCCCCAGGAGATCGGGTCTGCAGCAAGCGCAGGTAGCCTTGATCTCTGACCTCTGGTGCCTCAACCTCCCGCTTCCACACGGTCACTACAATCTGAGCACAGGGGACACGGGACCACAGTCAAGAGGAGAAACAGCCTCAGAAAGGGCATCTCAATTAAGACAGAGCTCCACCCCGTGCCAACCTTACCTTGGCCTTAGGTGTCCCTGGGGGCAGTCTATCCAGTGAAACGGTGAGTGGGAAGATGACCTCATCTGTGGACACAATTGGTTCCTCCACAGGCAGCTGGGTTGTCAGAGGGGTTGAAGAGGTCAGGAGAGTCAAGGCCACCCGCCGCGCCCGCGTCCCCTTTAAGATCTACGGTACGTGGTTCTCGCCCTCCCCTCTCATCCGTCATAGGCCTCCAGCTTCCCGCAAGCGTCCCTCTCCCCTCCGGTCTTGGGAGCCCAGCAAACCGCCCCTCCGCCCTGTGTCGTGGCGCTCCGGGCTCCTCACCGTGGTCGCTCCCCCTGAGGTAGCAGGGCCCGGGCCGTGGGTGAGGAGGGGGCTGCAGCCTCGAAACAACCCCCCACCGCCAGGGTCCCCGCCCCCCGGGGGTTCGGGATCCTGGTCGCCCGAGCCACCGCCCCCGGGCGCCCCGCCTCCGGCGCTGACCGAGGCCAGGGCGGCCAGGGCGGTCGCCAGTTCCGCCCAGGCCCCTCGGGAGCCCAAGCCTGGGCCGCCCCCGGCGCCGGACCCCGCACCGCCCCGGCAGCGCAGCACCAGCAGGAAGCGAACCGTCTCCCCTAGGTAGAGGTGGTTGCGCCGGGGCAGCGCCCGGTACCGGCCCGGGTCCCCCGCCAGCTCCGCGCGCGGCGGCAGCGGCACGGCCGGGAAGTACATCGAGTAATCGCACTGGGACTCCATGGGCGGCGCGGGCCGGGGGGCGAGGTGGGCCGGGGCCGGCGGAGGGCAGAGGGGCCGCTAGGGTGGTTCCGGGAGCCCCGAGTCCCGAGTGGTGCTGCGCGTGGCCGGGCCGGCCCGACAGACCAGCTGGGGCCGGGAACCGGGGCAACGAACCCGGAACCGAGACCCCACGGGGCCGGAACCGGGGTACAGGACCGAATGACTGGTGAGAAGCCGGAAGCGGAAGGGGAGGGGCGTGGCCTCGGAGGCGCCGGAATTTGTAGGTGACTGGACTTTGGAGGAGAGGGGCGGGTGCGGCAGGGGTTAGGCTGCTGCAGGAGGCTAGACTTCTTGGACTACGAAAAGAGCCCCCCGCCAACCCCGTTTCTCCCAGGAAAATGCTCCATCCCCTTCCCTTGCCGCTCTAGAGCAGGTCGAAGTTTCAAATTATTTATTCACTGAACATTTCATTCATAGTAAAATGAGCATAGCCCAATAACAAGTGTTTCATAGAGAGATGGACGTATTCCGATCCCTTGTGTCCCAGACTTTCTCTGTCGTACTCCATGGTTTGCTCCTCCAGAAGGCCTTCGAAAGTGCAGCTTGGACCTTCAGGGATGGGGGTGGGGTCGGGGGTGGGAAAGGGGAAGGGGCAAAAATTGAAGGGAGCCTGCTGCTCGGTCTGGGATTCCTTGGCACGGGCTGGAGGATGTAGGACCCACATTCTTGCAAAGTTCCACTGGTCCTCTGGGGAGCTGACTGCTTTCTGAGGGAAGCCAAAAGGGCATCTGGCTGCCTCACACTCATCACTGGCGCCCTATGGCTTAGCTGCTCTTCAGCCTAAGACAGTGGTTTGATGCCTAGGGGGAGGGTCGCCTTGAAGTCTTGAGGGGCAGAGAGACTGTTGGGGGGAACTGCTTGGCATCTAGCTTATCCTTGTACTGCAGCTCCGGGGTAGCCAGGCGCTCACACTCCTCCTGGTCTTGGAGGCTCAGCCCACTTCGGAGCACATAACCCAAAACCTTACCTGACCCAAACTGGAAAGGGCGGAATCGCCGGTCAGTGATGTACTTGGGGTCTAAAGCCTCACCCCCCACCAGACAGTGTTTAGCCAGGGCTTCTCGGCGAGCCCGGAGCTCCGCCACAGCACTGTCCAGCCGGCTCTGGCCATATTGCTTTATCCGGGCCCATAGACTTCGGTTGAAGTGAACATAGAGAGCCCAGTCCAGGTTGTTCCAGGCTCGTGCCCGGGCAGTCAGCTGCCTGTCCTCAGTGGTCAGTCCACCATCGTCAATGGTGCTTCTGTCCTGCCCACCTCCAGCCTGGGCGTTGTGCATAAAGCCTACCACATCATCTAGACCCCAGCACAGTGCATCTGCCAGCAGGACCAGTGACTCGTCAAAGTACTCGGCCACCAAGACCAGGTCAAAGACAGAGTCCAGCCAGGCCAGATTCCACTGGATGAAGGATGAAGACCCCAAATCTAAAGAGGCAGGGCTGGACATCTGGCTGTGACCATCAGCAACAGTGGGAACAGGATGGAAGAGAGCATTGGGATCCAGGGTGTGGGCTGGAGGGCCAGCACCAGAAGGCAACTGGGGAGGGTTGGGGTCTCTGGAGACATGCGGATTCCCTCTCTTGGTCCTCATCTCTGGGGGGAAGGGGAGGCCAAAGTCAAACCATAGCAAGTTGCGTGCATAGTGGTCCCCCCGGGCCCCAGGTCGGTAGAAGGCTCGAGGATTGGCCAAGAAGGCAGCCAAGGATGGTGCTTTGCGGAAGGCCGATGATGTGGATTTATAGTAGGAGAAGGCAGAACGGGCCAGAGCCGCTGGGTCTCGGACAATGGAAAAGAAGAAGCTGTCAGAAGGCATGACCTGAAGTACCTGGGGAGGAGAGGAAGCGGGCATGGAGTGAACTAGGGAGGAAGAAACTAAGAGCAAACCGAGTGCACACGGACCCCCCAGCCTCTTCCAGCCTCCTTCTGACAGCTCTGCTGGGAACCCCCAGCTTCCTTCACTAGCTGCACAGATCTTGGTAAGGTACTTGACATCTCTGAGACTCCATTTACATATGTGCAAAATGGGGACCATCATACCTTCCTTCCCAGATGATTATGGAGGTTACATGAGATAAGGATAGGAAGGAACCCAGAATATGGGGAGCTCCTAGAGAACATTTCCTCAGGGCTTTCTGTCTGCTTTGGTTGGTAACACTTCTAGGAATCAAACCTTGTGTTCACTTGTCCAACAAAAACCTATAACATGTCTACTCTGGGATTCTTGGTCACAGCTCCAAGAAGGGAACTGGCTCCAGGCCTCCTCAGGAGGATCACTGGCAGCAAGCAGATAGCAACCATAATTCTATCTCAGATACAGGCGTCATGTGGGCAGGCCAAGCCCAGAATGGCTGAAGGTCAGGGCACTTGTGAGGCTCCTTGGCATCTTGGAAAGCAAGAGACATCCCTGAAATGGGCACTGGGGCGCCATGGCCACTCAATAAGGAGCTGTTCTGAGTTGGCAAGAAGGAAGGTGGGCGTTGGGCTGAGCCACACCCTAGTGTGGTCCAGCAGGCAGTTCCACACCAGAGTCCAGCTCTGGGACTCCCTGAAGGATTTCTGCGTCTGACTGTGACTGTGGTCATTGGCCATGACTCCCTGACAAGTCCTCCAATCTGTTCGATGGATGTGGGCATGCCTGAAGGACAAGCCTGTGAACTGTGTGTCTTTGAAGGCATAGGGGAAGAGTGCAGAGAACAGTCCATGGCATCAGAGGGACCTGGAATAAAATTCCAATTCAGCCATTTACCAACTGGCGTAACTTTGGGCAGGTTATTGTACTTCTCAGAGCCTTTATTCCTCCATCAATAAATTTGGGTTAATACTCTGAAGAATGTGGAAGTGCATGGAACATGGGAGGTAGGCAGTAAATGGTGGTGACAGTCATCCTAAACTCCAGAGACACCTGCCTCAGTGATTGCTCTCCTCGCTTTACTCTCAACAGTGCCCCTCACTGCCTGTTAGATCAGTTCGTGCTGCTGCTGCTTTCTTCAGCTCCAGCTCCAACAGGACTGTCCTTTGCAGCCACCACTGAAGTACTATCACCTATACACACACACCCCACTGCCACTATGTCTCTGAGATGTTTTGCTCTGAGAACACCGGATATTTCCCTTACTACAAAGTCACGTCCATTCTTCGCTATAAAACCCACCTCTTGAGAAAAACCCCACCTCTTTTGATGAATATTCTCACCGCAGTTCCAAAAAACAAATACACACACGCACACACACATGCAACAGAAGGCACTTTGGAGCAGCTGGGACTGGGTTCAAATGCTAGTCTGCAGCTTTCTGTTAACAGAGGCCAGTCCCTTAGCCTTTCTGAGAGTGAATCTCCTCATCTGTGTAGTGGGGACACATGCCTTCCTGGCAGGGTGATGATAAGATGACTACCCAGCACTCAACGTGTTCAGTGAAAGTTTGCTCTTTCCCTGGGTGTTTTCATTTGCCCACTGATTTTCCTCCTCCAAGAGCTCTCAGGTTCCTGTGTGTGTGCACAGATGACACGTGAGTGCGTGCACTCATCTCCCCATTTAGAACTGAGGCTAGGGGCAGGGAAGGGAGACTGGGACTGGGCTAGAGCTTGGCATATAGCTGATCCTCAGAATCTGGCAGACATGGTGAAGGGAGTGAGAGGAAGATGGGTCCGAAGGCAGTGTCTGTGCAGGGACCCTGGTGGTGTCAGTGGGAGAGGCCAGGAAGGGCCAGTGGCACCTGGAGGGAGGGTTGGAGTGGGGTGAGAGTTGGCAGGGCACTGATGCCAGCAGGCTAAATGGATCAAGGAAAGAGACTCTAGTAAATTCTAGACGGGAGAAGGCAGAACTTCAGGTGCTAGAAAATTCTGAGGAAGGGACAGCTAAAGAGAAGAGAACAGGACTCCCACCTTTGTGGGCCCCCCCCCAGCCCAACTTTTGGGTAAGGAGATGCCTGGGGTCTCCTCCCCTGGTGGTCTTGGCTACAGGCCCAAGCCCATTTCTCCCCAGTCCCTCCCACCTCTTCACACTCCTCACCTCTTTCAGGTTGAACCTCATGTGATGACAGAGAATGTGGAAAGGGGGCTGGGTGCCTCCACTCTGAGGCCGGTAGCCTTTGACCCGAGAGGCCTGGAAAAGTCTTGGGTAGCCAAACTGGTAGCGGGCAGGGAGGGCAAAGCGCAGCCCGTGTCGGTCCCCATAGCGGTGAAGCAGACTCAGCACAGAGCTGCTCCCGGATTTATGTGTCTTCAGGAACACAAGGTGCTGCCGAGGTGGACAGGATGGAGCAGCCGGTCCCAGGGATGAGGCCCAGGAATGTCGGAGCTGCAGCCCGGGTAGCCTGGGGAGAGACGGGAGGGGAAGTGTCCTGTCCCTCACCAGCAGGTGGATGGGTGTCTCGTGGAGCCAGGAAGGCATGGAGTGTCCTCTGAGTCCCCAAGAGTCACAGCCCCAGGTGGGACAGACAAGAGCACGTGGGGCATCTGGGGGCCGTTGGGACAAGATGGGAACTCACCTCCTCTGGAAGGGACCCCCCAAGAGCTGGAGGGCAAATCCAATGGTCATGAAGACTCCCAGAGCCACCCCTAGGCTCCGGGGCCCCCAGAGGCGCATGGTCCTGGTGGGAGACAGAACGCCCATGTGGCACAGGGGAGGGTGACACTAGAGAGGGACAGGGCAAGGGCCAGGCACAGAGGCAGAGACAGCTGGAGACCGCCGTGCAGCCGCGGAAGGCGCTCGTTCGAGTTCGGGGGTTCATTCCCCAGGCCTGCTCGCAGCCCTGGTTGAGTCTGCCCCCTGAGTTAGCAGATTTTTGCCTCCGTCAGCGTCTAGAAGGGAAATGAGGGGGAAGGAGGGGAATCTAAGGAGCGGGTAAGAGCCTTTGCTCGTGCTGCCGGGCAGCCACGACCTCATTGCAGGCAGGGGGGCGGGAGGGGAGCCCTCTCTATACCCAGAGCTTCCAGGTGCCCCATGACTGTGGCTCTGCTGTCAGCTGCAGCTCCCTCCAACCTCCAAGAACAGTTTTGCCCCAAGCCCCAGGGATTTGGAAGTGAAAGGGAGGAAGATCAGACCAGTCCACTCGTACCAGGGAGATGGACATCTCCAGGCCCCGGGCCGCCACCTCTGCCCCCTGCCTGTGACAAGTCTGAATGTGGCGCCCCCCCCCCTCCCCCGCCACCCCCGAGGCTGAGAGGGGAAGCCTCAAGGAGGGCCTGACGGGGCACACAGCTTAGAAACCCAGGGAAGTGAGACCGCAGGAGCGATTTTGTAAGGAGTAAGAGTAGACCGGCTCATTTACGCTCAGGCATCCTTTCCCTCGCACGCACGGCGGCGCGTGCGGGCAGACCCCAGTGTGTGAGAGCGGCCGGAGGGGGGGGGGGTGTAGGGTTGCTTACGAAGCCCAGATCCCAGCCATAATCCCCTCCGCCAAAACACACCCCCGTTCCCACTTTCCAATCCTAGCAGTGCACCCAGAGGGGATTGAGAGGGTGGGGCTGGGGAGAGAAACCCTGTGACACAAAGATAACAAGACAAGAAAAGCGGACGCTGAGCTTTGGAATTCCTTCTCAGGCCCCAGCTTCCCAATCAATTGGGAGTCCGGACCTGCCCCTTCATTCCAAACCACAGCCACGGGCCACAGCCTGTCTTTCAAACAAGCCCTGACAGCCCCCTTCCAGGATGAGCCCAAAGCGACCCCAGGCAGAGAACCCACACTTGCTACCCAGAGACCTGCCCGCTCTGGCATCACCCCCTGGTTTCCTCCCCCAACCCAGCCCAGGGTCCAGCCCCGCACCGCACCCCCGCCCATGCTTAGATTTCTTGTCTTCCTTCCATCCATCTCTGTCTCCTCCCATTACCTCCAATTCCAGCCCTCGGACCCTCCAGCTTTGGGGATTGCTCAGTCTGTTGCCAGCCCTGGGTTGGCTCCCTCTGGGGTTCTCTGTGAAACCCCTCATGACTCCTCCCATCAATTCTAGGGTCCTTCCACTGATCTAGGCCTCAGCTTCGCTTGCCGACTCACCAGGCCACCTGAGGAGCAGCTGGGAAATCGGGGTCTGGCCCTCCCGCCCGCCCCAGCCACCGCCCGGTTCCTCGCTCAGCTCAACTTTCCCCATAAACTTTCTCAGCGCCCAGGCTCCTCCCCCTCCCTCCCTTTGTCCCGCCAGTCCGTGCAGCTGATTCGGCTTTGACCGAATTCGGCGTCTCTGGGTCTCTCCTTCCCCGCATCTTTCCTTTTCTTTCAGGGCACCCAGCCTGCCCTTAGAAGACACTTCTACCCTCCTTTCGCTATTGTACTTTTTCTTTCAGCTTTCTGCAGAACAGAAGACTCATTCAGGCGACTGAAAGAAAAAAGAAAAGACGGTAACAAAGTTGAAAGCAGACATTATCGAGGATATGACAAGGTAGCCAGAGGAACCTTCACAGAGAAGAAGGAGGTGGGGGCCGAGGGGGCCCACCCACCCTGAAGGCAGAGAGCAGTAGTATGGTGATATTAATGATGCCTTGGGTCCAAAAGTTTTGCTAGTCTCCAGAATTCTCCCCATTTTGCAGATAGGTATTCAGACCCAGAGGGTGGACAGCTTGCCCAAATTCAATCCCAGGGGACAGGTTCCAAGGAGGCAGAAAATGAACTGCTGGTCACAGAGACTCTGGGGCTAAAGGTACAGAAAGTCACACACTGGGTCCAACAAATTAGCCATTTATTTTACAGAATAAACACTGAGTTGAACACTGAAACATGAAATGGGGATACTTGTGAAGGATGTGGATGGCAGAGACCATGAGATGTGGGTTTTTGTTTTTTGATATTTTAGTTTAAGAAAGTGATACTGAAAAACTCAACAGAATCCAGCCCCATAGATCCTGACATCCTAGTCCCCTGCCCTGCACCCCATAAGGCCCCAGCTTTGTCTATTTCTGAGTTTCTGAGACCGGGGACCCACCTATCCCACTTTCAACTTCTTTCAAACCCCACCCCACCAACTGCAACTCTGAAACTCCTCCCTTTCTCCCTGTTGGGGCTCACCAACAACCTAACCATAGAGGCTGGGTTGGAGAGACCATACCTCCTTCCTAAATAAATACCCCCCCCCCCCCCAGACCTTCCTCCCCAGATACCAAATGAAAAAATAAATATTGTGAACACCCATCCCCCAACCCACCAATGGAAATCTCCTGGATTTGGGGCCCCAGCCATTCACCCAAAACGTCCCTCTCTACCCTCTCTGCAGCCGCCTTCGACTCCTCTCCCGACCCAGCTGATGGGGGAGAGGGGAAGGGCCATGAACCCTCCCGATGCCAGGGCACCCCTCCCCTGTTATCGAGGTCCAAGCAGGGCTAGGGCTAAGAGGAAGAGAATGAGGAGGGGTTCTGTGTGAAAACCAAGAGACGTCCCTCCAGTCCTGCTCCGGTCCTGGCTGTGGCGGATAATGACACCTCCTCCTTTGCCCCCAGCACCTTCCCTTCGAGGAGGGCGAGGAGCTCGCGCTGGGGGGGCCACAGCTGCTGCGCCAGCCATCCAGTCATCTGCATAGTGTTGTCCCTCTCCAGAGCCGCTAGCGTCCTCTGGAGGGAGGGGGAGGATCAGAAACAGGGATGGTGAAGGGAAGTAGCGTGAGAAGGTGCAAGAAACAGCCACAGGCAAGGAGGAAAAGAACTCGAGACAAAAACAGTGAAAGGTTGGGGCAGGGGCAGGCAGGATGAGAGGAGGGAGAAAGTGAGTGACAGGAAGGCGAAGAGAGAGATCAGACAGACATGGAAATAAGGCAACAAGACACAGGAAGAGACGAGACAGAGACAAAAAAGAGCGACAGATGGGGAGAGAGGATAAACAGGAAAAGACAGAGAAAACAGACACAGAAGCAGCGAGCAGACGGGAAGAGGAGTGGGGGAGGAGAGACAAAGAGAGACGGTGGGAGTGAGGGGAAAAAATGTATGTCAGTGCCTTGCATCTCTGACAAATTCTACTTTGGGGAGCCAGCCCTGTGGCACCCGCACCCCACTTCCCCGCCTCCCTGGATTGTCGGTACTCCCCAGACTCTTCCCACAGCCCACCCTCGGGAGCTTCCCATCGCTCTGTAAGAATATTTTGGTGTCTCCCCCAAGGGACCGTGAAATCAAGGGTAGAGATCTTCTCCTTGGTCTTCCACTCCCTACCTTTGAGGTAAGCGCTCAATACAGGCGTGTGAACTGCGTGAGTGAATTAATGAATGGTAACTGAGAAGCGAGGGGAGGAACTACAGACGCAGGGGGCGGGGATGCGGGTTGGCCTGAGTCCAATCGCGGAAAGCAGGGCGGAGCGAGGTCCTCGCGGCGTCCGCGGGTCTCACCCCAGTCCTCCAGCTCCAGGTCGCGTCCCAGGGCGGCCGCTTTCATCCTGGTTGTGGTGGCCCTGAGCTGCAGCCGCCGCCTCCGCGTCTGGAGGTCGGGGCTTGAGGCTTCTGCATCCAGCTCTGGGTTGTCGAGCTTCCCGGCCTGGAAGCCGACCACGGGCGACAAGTACCTGCGAGCAGAGCAGCCCCGGAGGCTCCCGCCCCACTCCGCCCCAGGTGTCAGCCTCGCCCGCCCGCGCGCCCGCAGCCCACCGCCCGGCTCTCACCGGCCCGGTCCAGCTCCGGTCCAGCAAGGCGCCGCCTCCTGCGAGAGGTCCGCCGCCACGCGGGGGTCCCCGCACACAGTCTGGGGCAGCCCGGCCCAGATGCCCCTCACCCGGCCCAGACGCTCGCGGAGCTCCCACACCTGGACGTAAAGAGAGCCGGCCGGGCGGAAATGGAGCGCGCGCCCCTGTCCCCCGCGCTTGCGCCCCTGCCGCGGCCGCCCGCCACTCACCAGCCGGGGCAGGCTAGCGCCTGCAGCCGTCGTCGGCCGCTCCTCCTCCGCCGCCGCCGCGGACCAGAAGCGACCCACCTCCTCCCTTGGGGCTGGGGCACGGCGGGCGCGAGCCCGCGCTGGCTGAGGGCTCCCGCATTCCTGGAATACCTTCGGCACCGGGAAGAGACCCCACACACAGTCATCCCGCGGTAAAACCCACACCCCAACACGCCAAACGTCCTTGATACCCCAGTTTATCCAGAGACCCTACAGTGTCTTCCTAACACCCCACACTGTCCTCCCACCCCAGGGCCTCCCCTCCACGCTTCTCCCTCCTGTCCTCCCGCCAACTCCCAATCTGACACTCCCACCCTTCCTATGGCCCCTGTACCTGGGCTGACACCCCTACACTGTTCTCCTGCAAATGCATCAAGCCTTCTGAGATCTTCACCCCGATGGACTGGGCTGCCAGCTCAAAAGAAAAGGGGCCTTGGATCTTATCGGCTAGGAACAGGAGACCATCTTGAAAGAAGGTAAGACAGAGAAAGGGTTAAATGAGGGACTGTCCAGGGAGATAGATACTCACTGAAGTGGGATGTTCCCACAAATCCTGACCCAGGCCTTGGAGGGGAGCAGCGGATCTTAGATTGGGGGGAGGACTGACATGAGAAGAGCCCCCCTCATCCTCTCCACTCAGCACTGCTGAATACTCCCTCCCCAGTCCACCCTGCCCACCCCACACAGACAGCCATCTCAGGCTGTCCTGAATCCCCTCACCCAGATAGGGCCCCCAGTCAGGATCCAGTCCTTGGCTGCCGATACAGCCATAGGCCACGTTGAGGCAGAAGCCCCGGCAGGGTGGCAGCGAGGGCACCCCCCGGCAAAGGGGGCAGCCTGTCAGACGCATCACAGCCCGCTTGCAGCCTTCGGACAGCGGCATCTGGGAGCAGAGAGCAGGGCTGTGTCATCCACAAACACTTGGCTGCCCTCAGCCAAGCCTGGTGCTGGGCACAGAGAGAAATCAAATACCCCATCCCGCCTTTCCCAGGTTCTAAGTGTGAAGCTGGATGTGAACCTCTAGGGTTGATGACCCCACGCAGCAGCAGGAGTGACCCCAGGACTGCACCAGATCTGAGAAGGGAGGCTTCTAGGGGCCGGGCTGCACATCCTGCTTCTTGGGAGAAATGGACCAGGGGGGCAGTGAGGGGCCTGAGAAAAGGTTCAAGGACAAGAGTGAGCCCATCATGGTTGAGAGGAGAATGAGAATGCAGGAAGTAAGGCTGGGAGGCCAAGGAGAGAATGGGCAGTCGAGAGGGCCTTGAAGGCCAAGCCAGGAATCTGGCCTCTAGGAGGGAGCCACTGAGGGGCCCTGGAGAAAACCAGGGGGGCCAATGGGCCAATCTCAGAGAGGCTATGGAGATGAGCAGGTCCCGAGAGGCTGGCAGAGGGTAAGAGTCATCAGAGGGCAGAAGAGGGTCAGAGGTGGGAAGAGTCATGGGTCATGACGCAAGAAAGACTCCAGTCTTCCTGATTTACCCAGGATGCTAGGGCTTCATGGCTGATAAGGGAAGGCCAGGCCTCTCCTGCCAGCTGACACCTGACTCTTCTTCACGGGGCATTTCCCACTTCCTCTCCCTCCCTGGGCCCCACCCATACTCAAGGCCCTTCTAACCTTAAGTGTTTCGCTGACCACATTTCTTCCAGTCTCCAGGCCCTGGACAAAGGCCCGGGCCGCCACCAGGGCCCGGGTTATCTGGAGGAAGGGAAAGGGGAGAAAAACCACCAGACTGTTGAAGGTCAGTCAACCCTGGGACCAAGAGACTGCACCAAAGGGATAAGCAGTGGGGGTAAGGTTTGCAGGTTATCTTGGGGTGATTAGGAATGTCAGGTGGTTCCAGGAGGTAGGTTCAAGAAGATCAAAGAATTCAGAGTCTGGCAGGACCAAGGGGAACTGGGCTTGGGAAGAAGTGGAAGGATTACATTTTACAGGACTTGGAGATAGAGGGACTTATATTGGAACAAACGCTGAACCTGAAGCCAGGAGACCTGGGTGTGAAACCTAGCTCCACCCCTTACTGGCTGTGAGACCTTAACCTCTTCAAGGTTCAGTTTTCTCATCTGTAAAATAGGAATGTGAAGATCTACTTCATAGAGTTATGACAATTAAATGAGATACTATAAATGAAAATCCTTTAATAGTGTTGAACCAGCGTTCAGTACAGTCACAACTCACACTACACAGCTGAACCAGAGGAAGTCAAGATATTGGGAATAGGGATGAGTTGTCAGAAAGGGGGGGCAGGGAGCAAAAGCAGATGAGTGGGTGAGCCACTAGGATGAGACTAGGACACAGAATTGGGGGGCAGGGCTCCAGTCAAAGGAAACAAGGAGAGCTGGGTCAGGCAGAGGTCACTGGGGCGACTGGGGCATGAAAAGGGGGTCACTGAGTTGGAGGTGAGTGGTACACAGTTCAGAGGTCACTAGGTCAAACATGGCTGAAGCTCAGGCCTTGGGGTCCCTCACCTGTAGGCGGAGGCGGCGGGGTGAGTCCCCAAAAGGCTTCAGAGAGTCATCAGCAGAAGAGGCCAGGCGTGTGAGGCAGAACAGGTAGTCGGGGGAGAAGATGTACTGTGGGTGCAGCAGGGGGAACATTTTCTCCAGGAGCTGAGCCCAGAAATCCACCAAGGCATCATCTAACCCCTCACCGGACCTCTCATAGTAGTCCCGTAGCCGAGAGAACAGACCACTGAACAAGGGGGTGTGCTGGGCATACAGGCGGCCGAAGGAGCGGTGGAAGAGCATGGACAGGGAATGCTCGGCTGAGGAGAGCATCTCCCGAAAAACCTCTGTGGCAAGTGCAGGAAAAGAGGTGTGAGGTGGGGTGAAGCCAGAGAAGGATGGAAAAGTAAAAAGGCAGAGGCAAGAAGAAATGGGCATGGGGAGAAAAAAGAAAAGACAAGTAAGTTAGAAATTAAGCAACCCTTAGAGATCTGGGCAGACTGGGGGTGGGGGGATGGGGCAGGACCCTGTGAGAGCATAGGGTGGGGATGTGGGGGCTAAACCAGGGCTGGAGTGCCTTTGGGATGAGTCAGGAGTAGGTACAGGATGCTTGTGGGGGTCATGAGCTCAGAGAGAAGGTATGAAGCCAGGTTTGGGGGTGCCAGGTCCTCACCATCAAATTTTCTGTGTCGGGCAGCCAGTGTGTGAACCAAGAAGGAACCATTCTCCTCCACCAGGCCTCGGAAGGTGGCCTCAGTTTCCCAGGTCAGCCTCTGCTCTATCTCACTGGAACAGCAAGTGTACTCCTGAGGACAAATCCGGAGGTGTTCACCTGGACAGAGGAGACACGAAGGAATGGTGGAAAGTGATGTCATGAAATTCCTTCCTTCTCCTGCCTATCTCTGGGGGCCATCCTTTCTCTTCCAGCTGTCTGGTTTCTTTTCTATTGTCTGCCACCTCATTCCTACCTGGTCCTACCCCCTCCTTATTGTCCCCTCACCCATCCCAAGTTCACTGCCTTTAGGCATGGGATCAAATAGGAGTGGGCCAATTTAGTGATCAGAGGGTCCTCAGGTAGCCTGCCTAACATCACACACTCCAGGCCTCAAAGGACATACAGATGGTTTCAATGGGAAGAATGGAGTTTGGAGGGGTGGGGTTATCTGGTAAGAAAGCAAATATTATCATACAAGGGACTCATGGAAATAGCGAGGGAAACAAATTAGGCTGTGAAGAAAAAAACACAGAGGGGTTGCTAATTATTAGAAAGGGATTCCTGGGGTGAGGGTGGAGTAAGAGAGCTGTTATGTGAAGGGGAGTGTTATTGTGATCCTGATAAAGAAGTTCCGGAGGAGAAGAGACATTATTACCGTGAGAGGAAAAGATTATTATAACGGCCACTCTGAAAGGGAAAAGAGTTATTGTGAGATGGGGAGGACCGGCCCCCGCCCCCTCCCTCGCCCCCAATTCTCTAGTCTCCCTCTTTCTCCTCACCTGAGATCAGGGCGGGAGGGAGTACGCTTAAGCTATATCCCCGGGCCCCCAGAATCTGCCGGGTCTCAGTGCAACTCCGGGTGACCTTTGCCTCGATACCGGGTCCAGGACCAGGACCGGGACAGAGGGGCAACAACAGAAGCAGAAGAGAGCGCAGCGCGTACATAGCTGCTGCTGCCACCTTGGGACCGCAAAGTGGGTCGTAAGGAGGAAAGAAGAGCCGCCCGAACTCAAAAAGCCGGTTCTCTGCCACAGGACTGTGCCGCCGGCCAGAGAAAGAGCGCGACCTCCGAAAAGTGGACCGGGAGCAGGATCGCTGGACCAAGGCGGCATCTGCCGAGACAATGGGAGCGGGGAGCCGGACAGGAGGCGGGGCCCGGGGCGGGGCCCCGCCAATAATGGTAAGGAGCCGAGTTTAGGGGCGGGGTCAAGGAGAAATGAAGCCAATGTACTGGGGAAGCTCGGCCGCGGGGCGGGACTCGACAGGACTAGGAGGTTAGGGGAGGGGTGTGGTCTTCCTCTGAGGCGTGGCTATCTACATCGAAAGGCGGGGCCTAGGTGGAACCCAGCCTATGGTAGTTGAGAAGCCAGATTAAAGGAGTTACTACTAGGGCAGTGTGAAGCCCAGCCAATAGAGGGGGAATTTGGGGGCCGGGCTGGGGCGGAGCCAGGAAGAGCCGAGTTAAAGCAGGTGGCCAGCGCGCGGGAGCCCACGTGATACGGCTGCAATCTACAGAGCTCGTGGCCGCACGAGGCTGCTGGAGTGGCGTGGCTAGAACGTGGTGAGCACGAGCTGGCACACGCTCAAGTCTCGCGACAACTTACAACCCTAGGACGAGCCGTTGGGCTCGCGCCTGCGCACGACACGCCTCGAGCCTTCCCGCGTTTTTCTGGATTCGTCTGCCACCCAAAGGGACGGAGGCGTGACCACAGAGACCTAAAGGGACCCGAGACGGTGACTTTTCCTCAACGCTGCTCGGCCAGAAGTCGCTGTTCCGGGCTGTCACAGTGAGGCTCCCCTTTCACCCAGGCGTTCGCCGTCCCCCGCTCTCCAGTCCTGAGAGAAGACCCTCCCTCCCCCATGGCTTCTTCCACAGAGGCCAGGAATCCCAGCTCCGGAAGACAGATAATCACTCTTGAGCGGTTAGACGGCTCTGTAACCCAAATAAACTAGCCCAGGCTGGGCTACAGAGCCTCTCTTCTGGAGAAGTGGAGAACGCGAGCTTTCCGTGACTCCTTCAGCGTTTCCGGCCCGGTTTTGATGGCGCCTCCAGCCCCAAATCGTTAAGCGCGTCCCAGTCTGGTCCTTGTCGGGGGGCAGGTTCTAACGTTGCAGGAATGGAAGTTTATGTGCCTTTGTAGGGGCATAGGGGGTTATTTTCTTATTTTTCTTGTCTTTTGTTTGCCCCGTGGGAGCTGGTTCCGTTTCACATGATTCTCTCCTCTGAATCGTGGGGAGAGAAGGGTGTGTTTTAAACTACTCTGGTGTTTGCCTTGCTCGACGCTTGGGGAGCACCTTCAAACCCAAGGATGGCGTTGGGCCGGTGGCGTCTTTAACTCCCTGATGCCTTGGGTCAGGACCCTCTCGGTTGTTTTTTAGGCTTTTTTTTTTTAATTGACGTATTAAAAAAAAAAAGTGTTGTGCCAATCTCTGCTGTACAGCAAAGTGACTCAGTTATACACAGACATGCATTTTATTTTTTCTGTGGATTATTTTTGAAGTCTTTAAAAAATAATTCGTTATTTATTTTTGGCTGGGCCTTCGTTTATGCCAAGGCTTTTCTGTAGTTGTCGCGAGTAGGCGCTACTTTTTAGTTGCAGTACCAAGGCTTCTCATTGTGGTGGCTTCTTTTGTTGGGGAGCACAGGCCCTATGCCAAGTGGGCTTTAGTAGTTGCGGCTCCTGGGATCTAGAGTACAGGTTCCTTAATTGTGGTGCATGGGCTTAGCTGCCCGACAGCATGTGGGGTCTTCCTGGACCAGGGATGGAACCCATGCCACCTGCACTGGCTGGCGGATTCTTTATCACTGAGCCACCAGGGAAGCCCCGTTTTTAAAGTGTTTATTGGTAACAGTATTGCTTCTGTTTTATGTTTTGGTTTTTTGGCTGGGAGGCATGTGGTATCTTAGGTCCCTGACCAGGGATAGAACCGCTGCCCGCCCACCCCCCACCCCCATCGGCAGGTGAAGTTTTAACCACTGGACCCGGCGGGAAAGTCCAAAACATACACATTTAAAAAATTTTATTCTTTTCCTTTATGGTTTATCCATAAAGCTGTGCTTTTCTGTTTTTTTTTTTTTTAATTGACGTATAGTTGATCTACAGTGTATTCTCTCTCTAATTTTAAGCCCCCTACCCCCACTCCCTGAGTTCCAGAGCCATTCCCATGTAAAGAAGTGGGATCGTTGGAGCTGGGAATGGAGACGTGGTGGGTCAGGACGCCTTCCTCCCTCTTCCCTTTTTCCCGAAGCTGGACCACCATGCCCACCCTTCGGTCGTCGTCCTCCCGGAACCAGAGCTCCTCCTCCCCGAGCAGCGTGTCCTCGCCGCTGCGCAGAGCGGTAGCGGGTGGACGGAGGAGTGTGTCTGCTGCTTCTAGTTCTTCTGTGTCTGTCGCTGTGCCCTGCGATGACGGGGACTCGAAGCAGACTTCAGAGGGGTGAGTGGAGTTGGTGAGAAATGCGTCGTCCTCAGGTTTTTCCCATTTTCATTTTCCAAACGAGCAAACTGGCAACAGGTGTGACTGAAACGCTAGGAGATGCTGTGCTGGTTCAGAACTGTGACCCACACCTGCCGCCAGCTCTGCTGGTTGCCTTTCTGCTGCCTTAGGTGTTGGAAGCCTCGAGAATAATCCATCCTGTTATAAATCCATCATCCATCTTGCCTAAACTTTTCTTGAACACGTTTGTATGTTCAACAGGGACAGACTCTGGTAAGGGCCCAGACATGGGGGAAAGGGAAAAGAGTTCTTTATTTGGTGCCAGAAAACTAGTATATCCTTTTTAGTTGGTGTCCTGTAATTCCTTCATTTAGGGTTATAGAAACAAGTCATCACCTGTTAGCATTTATGAGCTTATTCTGTGACAGTTATAAGAGTACATCCTGGGTTAAAAAAAATTTTTTTTTAATCTTTCCAGGAAAAAAAAAAGTCTCATACAAGGTCTAATTTATCCCCTGGTAATTTTTTTTTATTGAGGTATAGTTGATGCATGATATTATATAAATTTCAGATATACAACATAATGATTCACCATTTTTAAAGTTTATATTTCAGTTATAAAAATATCCCCTGGTAATTTTAATTAGTCTCTTGTAAATCATTGTGCTGTTTAGGACCAGGTTATATATATTTTGTACATTTTAATCAGTAAGAGGTGAATTTGTTTTTAGGGCTGAAATTTAACACCAGGCACATATTAATATCCTGTTTGTGTATTAGTATTAATCAAACACGATTTCCTAACCCATGCTAATTTTTCTCTGCACAGCAGTTATCCCCCTGACTGCCTACGTGAATATCTTTTTTTTTTAATGTGGATATTAGGAAAGAGTTTGGAGAAGGAAATGGCAACCCACTCCAGTGTTCTTGCCTAGAGAATCCTGTGGGCAGAGGAGCCTGGTGAGCTGCTGTCCATAGGGTCACACAGAGTCGGACACGACTGAAGCGACTTGGCGGCAGCAGCAGGAAAGAGTTGTGCTTCATCTCCCTCAGTGCCTCATTCTTCATTTCCAATGCTTTAAGTGAAAGTTTTCCTTTAAGACATTGTCTCTACTTCCTGGCAACAGTCAGCTCATCTCTCCTTAAAATCTGAATATATTTTTCTCATGGAGAGGGGTGTAGTTAGAGAAATTATAATTCATTTACCCTTTTATATATAGGGACTAGGGTGTTGTATCTAAGCAGAACCACACTCCTTCATAGGGATAGTGAATCTTTATCAGCTGGTGAAGGCAGTGATTTCGAAGACAGCTTGAGACGAAATGGGAAGAAGAGAGCAGCAAAACGTCCACTCAAACCAACCCCAGTGAGTCAGTTTTGTTTTTGAACCTGGTCTGGGAAGCAGCTAAAGAAAACCTAGAAGAGGTTCAGGTGACATGCTTGATGAAAGGAGAGGGCTTAAAGAGTATTAAGGGACAGAAGTAGAAAGAAGGCAGATTTTGAAGAGCAGAGAATACAGTATTAGGGTATAGAGGAACAGGAATGGGGTTAAGGAACTTTTAAAAGGAGATAAGGCTAGAAATAAAGTTTACAATATAAAAATGCTTAATTTCTAAGCTGAGACAGTAACTCAAACTCTGCTGTGGAATTGGCAGCTTA
The DNA here is from genome assembly GCF_019923935.1 of Bubalus bubalis. NCBI lineage: Eukaryota > Metazoa > Chordata > Mammalia > Artiodactyla > Bovidae > Bubalus > Bubalus bubalis. The sequence continues at coordinate 6,010,666 of NC_059180.1, forward strand.
AGCCTAACTGTGATTTTGATGAGAGTAAGTGTTAATGTCACTTTTACTTTTTAAAAACATTCATGATTTCTTATTACTAACTAGGCAAAATTTCCGAAGAAGAGGTCCCAAACAGTACGTGCTCATGGTCAGAAAGAGTCAGAGCCACCAGCCAGTGATCTCTTTGATGCTGTGAAAGGTGCCAAAAGTGACATGCAGGTAAAACAGAGTATCTCACCTCTGTTTCTTGATACCATCGCATTCCTTGCTGGGTGGAATGATAAGAACAAATGTCTACAAACTTGATTTAGTGAACATAACTGGTATCAAGAAAGGCAGATTAGGCCACAGGGTGAATCCGTAGAGTGATGTAAGGGAGATCTTGCATGAGGGAGAATGTTCCTTTCATAATAGTATCACAGATTAGGGTAGGTCTTGCCTTTATTGATTGATGGAAGGGGCAAGGAAAGGCATTGGATAATTTAGAGAAGCAGCTTGGATTCGGGTGGCAACGTGTTCACCCCTCTCACTTTTAGCTCCACTTTGACAATTATACCTATCCATTCTGCCTGTGTCTCCTTTAATAAGAGAGATTGATTTATATTTTTTGTCAGTACTGATATTTTTCAATTTATTTCTACCATCTTAAGTGGTTTCGCTTTATCTTGCCTTTTCTGTTTCTCTTTCCTCTTCTCTTTTTTCCTTTTGAATGTTTTATCTCATACAAGAACCTAAGCACATTTTAATTCCAATTAGACCTTACAGTTTACATACTGTTTGGGGGTTTTTTTTGGCAGTGCCAAATGACTTTCGGGATCTTAGTTCCCTGACCAGGGACTGAACGCGTGCCCCGTACAGTGGAAATGCAGAATCCTAATGACTGGACTGCCAGGGAAGTCCCCTTACATCCTGTTTGTTGTGCAGTGTTTTAGTTCTGTCCTTTCCTTCTCTTCCAAGTAGACATCATTGTTTTAAATAATGTTTGTTTATACTTATCTACATTTTAATCATTTTTTGTTCATCATTTCTTCTTTTAAAAAATATTTATTTGACTGTGCTGGGTCTTAGTTGTGGCTCTCAGGATCTTCAATCTTCATTGCAGTATGCAAACTCTTAGTTGCATCATTTCCTTTCAAATCTGAAATCTTCCACACAGAATCATTCTCTTGCTGTCCAAAGTTTATGTTTTAAAATTTCTTTTAGATAGAGTTTATTAACAAACTCAGTGTTTGCTTGTATAAATGTCTTTTACCCTTATTCTCAAAAGGTTGCTGGGTATCAAATTCTAAGATGACTTTTTTCTTTCGGCACATTAAAAAGATTATTCCACTGCCTTCTAACTTCCTGTATTGCTATTGAACATCAGCAGTCAGTCTACGCGCTGTCTGATGCAACAGTCTCTAATGCTGGAGACATCTGTAGCACTGTTGTCTGGTACAGTCTTCCACCAGCCACATATGGATTTTTGATATGTGGCTGGTGTGACTGAGGAACTACATTTTTAATGTTTGATTTAATTTAATAACCATATACAGCTGGGACTGTTTTTGTGCACATCTAACCTGTAAATGCTTTGTTTGTAAATGTTAAATGCATGTCCTTTGTAAGTAATTTTTTTACTTTAACAGTTTTCAAGACTGTTTTGCTTTTGTGTTCTTATGTATTATCAGATGTTCAGAGGTATAAACTTTTCTTTTCATGCTTGAGATCAGTTAGGTTCCAGGCTCTGAGGACTGGTGTCTTTTGACAACTATGCAGAATTCTTTTTCAATGTTGCCTCTTTCTCATTCTGTTAATCCCCTTCTGGAATTCAGTTAGACATCATTAGAAATTCTTGCTCTTTTCCATGTCTTAATAACTTTTTTCCTTATTTTTATTTGTCTGGGCTATATTAAGTCTGACTTAATCTTCTACTTCACTCATGTTGTGCTGTATCCAATCTGTTTTTAATCCATTCATTGAAGTTTCAAATTTTATTTATTATATTATGCACTTCTACACATTTTGTTTGACCCCTTTCCAAAGTTAATTGTTCTTTGCTTGTATTTTCAAGCTTCTCTTTTATTTAATCATGGAAATAATAATTTTATAATCTGTGATAACTTCAGTGTTTGAAGCCTGTGAGTGTAATTCTGTCTGTTTTTCGGCTAGTTGTTAGTTTTAGTGCCTTGTTTCTTTGTTGGGGTCTTTGTTGCTGGGTGCAGGCTTTCTCTAGTGGTGGCAAGCAGAGGCTGCTCTCTAGTTGTAGTGCGCAGGCTTTTTATTGTGGTGCCTTCTCTGGTTGCAGAGCATAGGTTGTGGAGTGCAGGTTTCTGTAGTTGTGGCATGCATAGGTTTATTCGCCCCATGGCATGTGGAATATTCCCAGACTAGGGATTGAATCCGTGTCCCCTGCATTGGCAGGTGGATTCTTAACCACTGGACCACCAGGGAAGTCTGAAGAATCACTTTTAATTAAATTTGATTGAAATTATTTTGATTTTATTGGTAAGGTGGATCTGGACTGCAAATCCAGATGTGAGAACTGGCTTATGGTTATGAATTCTGAAGGAACAATTCTTTTTTTCTTCTACCCCACACTAAGGTCATAACAAGCTAGTTGTCTTGCTTCCCTTCTGACCTGTAAATCTATTTCTCATTCTTGCTTTCATGAAGGTATGCCTCTTTGCAGGAGCCTCCTTTTGGACTACTCTCTTTGGAAGCCCTTTAGTCTTTGTCTCCTGTGCTCTACATTCGATGCATCCATCTGGACAGAAAGTTAGGGTTCCCGGGGTTTAGTAGACCCTCAGCAAAAGTCAGCTTGCTTATCTCCCAGAATTGCTACCTTCACTTCCATTTTTGGTTTTATGGAATTCTACCTTTCATTCTCATTTAGTAGTACATCATTTTAAAAGATGTTTTTAATATTTTAATCAGAAGTTTAGATGTTTCAGTTAGGAAGCTTATACAGAATTTCTAGTCTATCATATTGCCAGAAATAGAAATTATCCACACTGTTTTCCTAGTCTTTGGTAGATGAGTGGCTGGATAGCTACAAGCAGGACCAGGATGCAGCATTCCTGGAGCTCGTTAACTTTTTCATCCGGTCTTGTGGATGTAAAGGTGAGGAAACTACCCTTTTCTAACCCCCAGCCTTTCTCTCTCATAAAACTTTTTATTTGTGAATATGAGTAGGATTAGGCATTCCTAAAAAGAGAGGGTAAAGTGTAAGAAAAGTTTCCCTTATTTAACTAGTATCAACTACACTGTTGATTGGTAAATAGGGAAGTGATCCAGTAATGAAATGTATTGGTTTGGAGACAGAATCCTTTGGAGAAAAATAAACATACTAAAGTGATGATGTTTACAGATTTGGACCATCAGACCTTTCTTTCCTCTAAATAATCTTTTATTTTTTATCCCTTATTTCTCAGCCATTTCACCTCATATTTCTCTACTGAAACTGTGGCCCCAGGTCCCCAAAGGCCATGACCTAATTTACTGGGGCAGATGGTCTTATAAGACTGCAGGTTGTATTATAAGAACCTGGCATAGTTTTCTTGCTTTCTTTTTGTTTGGAATATTTTTTTTTAACTGTAGTTTTCTGCTGTTTGATTCCCTGGGGTTTTCTAGACAGGTTGCCTTATATCAGATATTCCAGTTAGATGGTAGCACATTTATGACTAGGATTCTGGTCTTCTGATTCCCCACCTGAGCTCTTTTCAATATATTTTTAAGATCATCTTCAAATGTTTATGTAAATGGTCATGGTATCTGTTATTTTCCTTCTAAGTATCTCATCTCCATTCCTCAGGCACTGTGACCCCTGAGATGTTCAAGAAGATGTCTAACTCAGAGATCATCCGGCACCTAACTGAACAGTTTAATGAGGTGGAGGAAGACTATCCAGGATCCTCTAGCCACTGTTACTGCAAAATACAAGGCCCATAACCCTCTTCTTTTCGATTCTGGGAAATAGGATAGCTTTTGGAAGGAGGGGTTTAATCTCTTGGGAGCAAAAGGGACCTATACACATTATCCGAATATGCCTACAGAGTTGAGAATAAGATATATATTTTTTTTACTATATGGTTGGGTTTTGACATCCAGTCCCTATGACTCCATGGATCTGGTAGTAACGCTCCCATCTTTTTCATGAACTCTTCTTTAGGATTCAGGAGACTATCCTCTGATAGCTTCAGGCCCATCCTGGAAGAAGTTCCAGGGAAGCTTCTGTGAATTTGTGAGAACATTGGTCTACCAGTGCCAGTACGGCCTCCTCTATGATGGCTTCCCCATGGACAACCTCATCTCCCTGCTCACTGGCCTCTCAGACTCCCAGGTCCGTGCCTTCCGTCACACTAGCACCCTGGCTGGTAAGCAGTCACTGTTAACTCGGTAGATGTTCTCATGGGGGTTGGTAGAACTTCCCTCTGTTCTTTAGCCCTGGGTCTTCTTTCCTGCCTGCATTCTAGCTGTTTACTTCAAGGTCATGCTTATTTTGTCCTGAACCTTCATCCAGTTTCTCACTAGTGGGATTGTTAAAAGGGGTGGATCACAGTGATAGTTTCCAGCTTTAACATGTTTCTCAGAGCTCACTGAGAACAGGCTAAGGATTAAAAGCAGCCCAAAAGAGGGAGAGAAAAAGCCCACTCCAGTACAGTGAGTCTTAGGATTTTAGGGTCACCCTGCTCTAGCTTTTCTTTTTCACTGCCCCTTTTTCCTTCTTTTTTGAACATACCATCCCTCCTCTCACTTAATGATTTTCTTACCTTGTTTTTACTGACTCAAAGCCATGAAGCTGATGACCTCCCTGGTAAGAGTTGCCCTTCAGCTGAGTCTGCACAAGGACAACAACCAGCGTCAGTACGAGGCTGAACGGAACAAGGGGCTAGGACAGAGAGCACCTGAGCGCCTCGAGAGCCTGCTGGAGAAACGCAGAGAGGTGAGCTGTTTCCCTGCCTCCTGCTCCGCTCCCGTGCTTCCATCACAGCTGCTTATCACACCGCCTTATCAGCCCCCAAGCTTCTCTCTCCCAGGAAAGCTTTCAGACTGTGATGATGGAGTCTGGCAGTAGTTTAATAGACCCATCCTGTTAGAGGTCATTGTATGTTTAGCTTGTTTCTGGGATTAGGGCTCAAGAGAGCATTTCTAGTTAGAGTAAATTTTAAAAGTTCTCTGTAATTCCACTTTTGCTCAGTTTCTATTGTCTGCATTCATTATCACAAGTATTTAAGTGTTGTGCCTGCATCTTGTGCAAGGAATTAAGCATTGACTTTCATCTCAAGTGTATGGTATGCAGGAGTGCTGGGAGGCCAACTGCTGGTGGAGGCCAAGTTTTCAAGGAATGGAAAGGACACAGGCCTGTCGTTCACTCCTGGATTTAAATTCTGTTCCAGTTAGCTACTAGCTCCATGGCCTTATGTAACCTCTAAGCTTCAGTGTCCTTTCCTTTCAAAAGGAGGTAATTGTTTTTGTGACGACTAAATGAGACGAGTAAATTGCCTACCCAGGCACATAGTAGGTACTTGCTTTGATTCCTTTTAAACCTGAAGACCACCACCAGAGGACATAACCCCCAACAAAATCTCTAACACTGTATAAACCTTCAAACAGCTGTGTATGTCATGAAACTTAACACTGCTTTTCCCCTTACTTCTCCAGAGTATCTGAGACCTCCCCAACCATGAGGTTGGCAGGACTCACCATGTCTAACTGTGCCAACTGACTGTTTTCCAGCTCTCATCAAAGATCTCTTCCATGCTAAATCATTAGAGGAGGGAACGTTCTACTTCCCGGATTCTCTTTTGCTGTTTTCACTGTCAGTGTGATCTTAAACAGTATATGTATTAAGTCTGTCTCAAATCTTATATACACTCATGTGATTGTTTTATTTGGACTTCCCTGGCTCTTGCTTCATCAGTTGTAGTTTTACTTTTCTGTCTTTAATTTCTCCCTCCCCAATGGTTTCCTCTTTCCAGTTATAACTGTATATAAGCGTTTGAATCTATCCTTAATCCTTCTCTATCAGTTACTCCATTTCTATCCTTTTAGTATTTCCTTCCTTCCTTAATATCCAGCTGAATCCTTTTTGCTACCTAGCTTCTATACCCATTTTTTCCTTTCCAGTTTTTCTCTCCAAACCAGTAACTTCTTAATCCCTATAGCCAATGGCCTTTTATCAGTCTCCCTTTTTGACTTACATAAAATTTGGTATTGATAGACCCACCTTTCTTCCTTCCCTCTCTTTCCTTTTCCTTTAATTTTGAAAATATTCAAATGTTCAAAAAGATATATTGGTAGAATGAACACAACATATGAACTATCTAGATTTAACAACTATTATTTCGTTCAATCACTCAGTTGTATATTTCACTATACTTCATCTACTTTTTTTCCCCTGATATTTTTTTTTACTAAATTGTGGATGTATATGTGTGTGCTCAGTCATGTCCAATTCTCTGCGACCCCATGGACTGGAGCCCTCCAGGCTCCTCTGTCCATGGGATTTTCCAGGCAAGAATACTGGAGCCGGCTTCCATTTCTTAACGTCAGGGCATCTTCCCAACCCAGAGATCGAACCGCATCTCTTGCACCTCCTGAATTGGCAGGCAGATTCTTTACCACTAGTGCCACCTGGGGATATTTTAACCTAAAGATTTGAATATGTCCTCTAAAAAAATATGTTCCTGTATTATACTATCTTCCTATCCAAAAACATTAACAGTGATTCCCTAATATTTTCTAATCCCAACTCCTATTTAAAAATTTCCATTTGTCCCCAAAATGCCTTTTCAATTCAGTTGCTCGGTCATGTCCAACTCTTTGCAGCCCTATGGACTGCAGCACTCCAGACTTCTCTGTCCATCACCAACTCTAGGAGTTTGCTCAAACTCATGACCATCAAGTCAGTGATACCATCCAACCATCTCATCCTCTTTTGTCCCCTTCTCCTTTCTTCAATCTTTCCCAGCATCAGGGTCTTTTCCAATGAGTCAGTTCTTTGTATCAGGTGGCCAAAGTATTGGAGTTTCAGCTTCAGCATCAGTCCTTCCAATGAACACTCAGGACTGATCTCCTTTAGGATGGACTGGTTGGATCTTCTTGCAGTTCAAGGGACTCTCAATAGTCTTCTCCAACACCACAGTTAATAAGCATCAATTCAAAAAAAAGAAAAAAAAAGCATCAATTCTTCGGCGCTCAGCTTTCGTTATAATCCAACTCTCACATCCATACATGACTACTGGAAAAACTGTAGCTTTGACTAGATGGACCTTTGTTGGCAAAGTAATGTCTCTGCTTTTTAATATGCTGTCTAGGTTGGTCAGAGCTAGTCTTCCAAGGAGCAAGCATCTTTTAATTTCATGGCTGCAGTCACCATCTGCAGTGATTTTGGAGCCCAAGAAAATAAAATCTCTCACTGTTTCCATGACTTTTATATCTGGTTAATTCCAGCCAGACTGTGGCTTAGTTAAGGATTGTGCATTTCATTTCGTCTTTTGTGTTTCTTAAGTCTCTTTTAATCTTGTACAGAATCTCTGCCCCGGCCTCCACTTTCCCCTCAGGATATTGATTTATTGAGTTGGGTCAGTTGTCTTCAACAATGTCACCTTGCAATTCTGCTTCCCTGTTACCTGTTAGGGTAACAGATAACATGTAGTCTAGTGTTTCTCAACAATGCCATTTAGGAGGCAGTCCTGGCATTGATTCAGCAGATGTGCTCAGTTGTGTCGAACTCCTTGTAACACCATGGATTGTAGCCTCCCAGACTCCTCTGTCCATGGGATTTTTCAGGCAAGAATACTGGAGTGGGTTGCCATTTCCTCCCCCAGGGGATCGTCCCATCCCAGGGATCAAACCCACAGCATCCCTGGCCTGTATCCACTAGGTGGCGGTAGTACCCAGGTCGTAATAAACAAAACTGTCTTCAGACTTTTCTGAAGTCCTGTGGGAACCCCAAACTGAGAATCACTATTCTAATTGCTTTGGCATAGTCATTTATAGATGTTTTTTTGGAACTCTCTTGCTTTTTCCATGATCCAGCGGATGTTGGCAATTTGATCTCTGGCTCCTCTGCCTTTTCTAAAACCAGCTTGAACATCTGGAAGTTCACGGTTCACGTATTGCTGAAGCCTGGCTTGGAGAATTTTGAGCATTACTTTACTAGCGTGTGAGATGAGTGCAATTGTGGGGTAGTTTGAGCATTCTTTGGCATTGCCTTTCTTTGGAATTAGAATGAAAACTGACCTTTTCCAGTCCTGTGGCCACTACTGAGTTTTCTAAATTTGCTGGCATATTGAGTGCAGCACTTTCACAGCATCATCTTTTAGGATTTGAAATAGCTCAACTGGAATTCCATCACCTCCACTAGCTTTGTTCGTAGTGATGCTTTCTAAGGCCCACTTGACTTCACATTCCAGGATGTCTGGCTCTAGGTGAGTGATCACACCATTGTGATTATCTTGGTCGTGAAGATCTTTTTTGTACAGTTCTTTTGTGTATTCTTGCCACCTCTTAATATCTTCTGCTTCTGTTAGGTCCATACCATTTTTGTCCTTTATCGAGCCCATCTTTGCGTGAAATGTCCTCTTGGTATCTCTGATTTTCTTGAAGAGATCTCTGATGCTGCTGCTGCTGCTGCTAAGTCGCTTCAGTCGTGTCCGACTCTGTGCGACCCCATAGACGGCAGCCCACCAGGCTCCCCCGTCCCTGGGATTCTCCAGGCAAGAACACTGGAGTGGGTTGCCATTTTCTTCTCCAATGCATGAAGGTGAAAAGTGAAAGTGAAGTCTCTCAGTCATGTCCGACTCTTCGCAACACCATGAACTGCAGCCCACCAGGCTCCTCTGTCCATGGGATTTTCCAGGCAAGAGTACTGGAGTGGGGTGCCATTGCCTTCTCCGGAAGAGATCTCTAGTCTTTCCCATTTTGTTGTTTTCCTCTATTTCTTTTCATTGATTGCTGAGGAAGGCTTTCTTATTTCTTGCTATTCTTTGGAACTCTGCATTTAGATGCTTATATCTTTCCTTTTCTCCTTTGCTTTTCGCTTCTCTTCTTTTTACAGCTATTTGTAAGGCCTCCCCAGACAGCCATATTGCTTTTTGGCATTTCTTTTCCATGGAAATGGTCTTGATCCCTGTCTCCTGTACAATATTATGAATCTCTGTCCATAGTTCATCAGGCACTCTATCTATCAGATCTAGGCCCTTAAATCTATTTCTCACTTCCACTGTATAATCATAAGGGATTTGATTTAGGTCATACCTGAATGGTCTAGTGGTTTTCCCTACTGTTTTCAATTTAAGTCTGAATTTGGCAATAAGGAGTTCATGATCTGAGCCATAGTCAGCTCCCGGTCTTGTTTTTGCTGACTATATAGAGCTTCTCCATCTTAGGCTGCAAAGAATATAATCAGTCTGATTTCGGTATTGACTATCTGGTGATGTCCATGTATAGAGTCTTCTCTTGTGTTGTTGGAACAGGGTGTTTGCTATGACCAGTGAGTTCTCTTGGCAAAACTCTTATTAGTCTTTGCCCTGCTTCATTCTGTATTCCAAGGCCAAATTTTCCTGTTACTCCAGGTGTTTCTTGACTTCCTACTTTTGCATTCCAGTCCCATATAATGAAAAGGACATCTTTTTGGGGTGTTAGTTCTAAAAGGTCTTGTAGGTCTTCATAGAACTATTCAGCTTCAGCTGCTTCAGCATTACTGGTTGGGGCATAGACTTGGATTACTGTGATACTGAATGGTTTGCCTTGGAAACGAACAGAGATCATTCTGTTGTTTTTGAGATTGCATCCAAGTAGTTACTGCATTTTGGACTCTTTTGTTGACCATGATGGCTACTCCATTTCTAAGGGATTCCTGCCCAGAGTAGTACATATAATGGTCATCTGAGTTAAATTCACCTATTCCAGTCCATTTTAGATCGCTGGTTCCTAGAATGTCGACGTTCACTCTTGCCATCTCCTGTTTGATCACTTCCAATTTGCCTTGATTCATGGACCTAACATTCCAGGTTCCTATGCAGTATTGCTCTTTACAGCATTGGACCTTGCTTCTATCACCAGTCACATCCACAACTGGGTATTGTTTTTGCTTTGGCTCCATCCCTTCATTGTTTCTGGAGTTATTTCTCCACTGATGTCCAGTAGCATTGGGCACCTACCGACCTGGGGAGTTCCTCTTTCAGTATCCTATCATTTTGCCTTTTCATACTGTTCATGGGGTTCTCAAGGCAAGAATACTGAAGTGGTTTGCCATTCCCTTCTCCAGTGGACCACATTCTGTCAGAGGATGAGATGGCTGGATGGCATCACCGACTCGATGGATGTGAGTTTGAGTGAACTCCGGGAGTAGGTGATGGACAGGGAGGCCTGGCATGCTGCAATTCATGGGGTTTCAAAGAGTCGGACACGACTAAGCGACTGAACTGAACTGAATCTAATTGCTTCCTTCTCTTTTTTTGTTCTATTTCTTTTATCAAACAAATTGCATTTATTTAAAAAATTTCCCCAGTTGATGTTCGTAAAAAACTTGTATAACTACCAGTTAGGACCTCTGAATAGCCAAAGATGGTCAAAATAACAGGACACAGAAGGGATATTTTTTCAAAACAAATCTCTGAGGCATTAGTTGACTATATAGCTTCTTTTAGAATTAGAAGGTTTAACCTTTTTCTATTCTGATAACTTACTGGCTTCATTTTCTTTTTCTCTGCTTTAGACTGATTAGCTTAATTACTTTCATTTGCCAACTCCAGCTTTCTCATCAGCTTTGTATTTTAGAGGTATCTTACTGACTGCCTAACTTCACCGGGCTATCCACTATCACATGTGGATGAGTAGGTGGTATTCTTTTCCAAGGTATCTAATCCATACCCTCAAAGGAAAGAGGGAGAGTGGCTTGTAACTTTAATACCTTATTTATAGATGTGTATTTTTCACATGGAGAAAAAAGTGATTTGGGGAGATAGAAGTATTGTGAACATGTGGGAAATAAAGCCACATGACCTGAAAATAAAAAAAGAAGGTTTAAAAGGGAACATAGGATACAGGAGGTTCAGACTGTGCCCTGTAATTAATAGGAAACAGGTGAATGTCATATTTTTCTAATATTTTTGTGGCCTTATACTGCTGGGGGACATGAGAGATTGACCTGTTCCTCCCCATCCTCCAGCTTCAAGAGCATCAAGAGGAGATTGAAGGGATGATGAATGCCCTTTTCAGGGGTGTCTTTGTGCATCGGTACAGGTGAGTTACTGGGCTCCTCTCATTGAAGCAGCTGGGTCCTCAGTTACGGAGTCTATAGAAATAACAAGGTCCCCTCCTAACCCTGTTATCTGTAGTCCCACAGCTCGGAAAAAACTCGTTAACAAATGTTCCAAATTAGGTTTAATTTATTCCTGCCTACAAATGATTGTATAAACTCTTCTGGGAGGGAAGATAAGAGTATCAGGCATTGATGAGTATTCTGCTCCAACTTTGCCCAAAACCTCCCCTCCCCCATCTTCCTGGGGCTTGAGCCTTGAGAGGACAAGAGGAGAGAGCCAAAAGCAGGGCCTTTCTGAGGGTTTACAGTTCTGCAGGCCTTTCCCCAGCCCACTTCACCCTGCCTTTCACTGTGCTAAAGGCAGGGGAGTTTTATACTGGGTAAATAGCTGGTAGAATTAAGTTAAAGAGTGTCCATGTTTGTGTCTCACTCTTACCTAGATTTCAACCTCTGCCTTTTCAGAACCCTTCAGCTGATTTAATCTTTTCTTGAAGTGGAATCAACACACACACGTGGATATGTTGTACAACATAGGGAATATAACCGATCGTCTTAGGATAAATGAAACATAATCTTTAAGAATTATGAATCACTGTTGTACACCTGAAACTTATGTTGTACATCAGCTGTATCTCAGTTCACCACACATACAGTTTGGCCGATAGTTAAGATTCCAAAATCAGTTTTTAAAAGGGGCATAGAGGATAAGTTTTAGTGATTGGTTACGGAAGGGAACTGTTCACTTTTTAATGTATTTTATTTACATTGGGAGGAGGAAGTGAAAGGGCTAGTACTTGATGTTTAGTCAAGAAAATAGACTCTTCTGTGACAAACAGATATCTGCTAGGATAGAAAGTCAGTTTGGAGAGAAGGTGAAAAGGGTCAGCTTTCTCTGTGTGCCTAGGGATGTCCTTCCTGAGATCCGTGCTATCTGCATCGAGGAGATTGGGTCTTGGATGCAGAGCTACAGCACCTCTTTCCTCACTGACAGCTACTTAAAATACATTGGCTGGACCCTGCATGATAAGGTGAGAGTTGACTTAGTCCTCTTCTCTGCCCCAGGGTGCTTCAGCTCTTCCTGGTCTTGCCACTTAGGTGTTTCACTAGTGATCAGTGATGAACTCATCAAGGCACTGAACCTCAAAACTCCCCAAGTCCTGGGGAGGGTAAGAGAAGCTAGGGGAGAGAAGGGTATATGTAGGGGAGTAAATGCCTTAAAACAGAGTTGAGGGAAGAAAGACTTTCCCTATGAAAAGGCAAGACAGTTATTGATAGGGTGGTAATACAAGTGCCGGGGTGGTAGCCAAAAGATCCTCTTAATCAGGATTGCTTAATTCTGCTGAAAAGGATAATTTGGGGTTTTAAGTGAGAAGACAGTCATTCATTCTTTTTGAGACATCTCAGAGTCTTCAATATAGAGGATACCCAGGCCCAGGATGAGCAATCTGAGAGGGAAGTATGGAGATCCAGTAGGGGTAAGTAGAGGAGGAGTCATTCATATTTCCATTCTCCTCAGTAGCATCGAGATGTGCGTCTGAAGTGCTTGAAGGCTCTGAAAGGGCTGTATGGCAACCAAGACTTGACTGCGCGCCTGGAGCTCTTTACCAGCCGCTTTAAGGTAGAATCAGGACTGTGCTCCTGTGCTTGGCTCTGTCTGTGGTTCCCATTTCCACACCTCATTTTCCCACTTCTATTGCTTTTATGTATCTGTGGCTATCCCAGTATCTGCTTCTACACCCCATCTTTAGGAATCTCTCAGAGTCTAAGAGGATGGTGTTTGAGGATGGATGCTAGGAGGTACTAAGTGATGTTCTCCTTCTTACAGGACCGGATGGTTTCCATGGTCATGGACCGAGAGTATGATGTGGCAGTGGAGGCCGTTAGGTTGCTGATAGTTATCCTCAAGTGAGTCCTGGGCAGTGGAGAGACAGGGATCTCAGGGTTATCTTTTCAGTATCAGACAGGCCCTTCCAGAGTCTCTCTCCCTTCACGCATTGTAGGTTGACTCTTGTCTGTACAGGTTGAAAGACTGAGATCATTTCCAAGTTGCAAGAGCTCCGGGGGGAAATTTCCCATCTTCTCTAACTCCATATCCCTCTGTCTCCCAATCTTCTATTTGCAAGTTCTTTGTGAGTTAATCCTTGTTGGCTTTGCCTTGTTTCTAACCTTAGTTGTGCCAGAGGACGACATCCACATCCACCTGCTCGTTCTGCTTTTCTCCCGGCAGGAGCATGGACGGGGTGCTGACAGATGCAGACTGCGAGAGCATCTACCCTGTCGTGTACGCCTCTAACAGAGCCCTGGCCTCTGCTGCAGGGGAGTTTCTGTACTGGAAGTGAGTGGGGCTCCTTTTGTTTGTTTCTTTATAACGCCGTCTTCTCTTGGTTTCTCTCCATCATCTGCTGCTGTTCTAAGCTCCCCTCCCAACCCATTAGTCTCCCTTGGTGTCTCCTTCCCACCTCAATCCCTGGAGACTTTCCTTAGCTCTGTCTCTTTCTCCTTTAATCCTCTCCCTCCACGGTAACTTGTACTCCTTCCTTTCTCCTGTGCTGTGCCCTTTCCCTGTGCCCCTTTGACCAGGCTCTTCTACCCTGAGTGTGAGACAAGAGCAGTGGGCGGGAGAGAGCGTCGCCGAAGTCCACGCCCCCAGAGGACTTTCTTCTACCTTCTGCTGTCCTTTTTCGTGGAGAGTGAGGTGACGTATGGAAAGGAGCTGTTGTGCTAAGATGTGCAGGTAGAGAAGGATGGGAGCTGGCTCTACATGCGGTGGAGAAATGATTCATCGGGAGCCACTTCTAGCGTGTTAACATATGGCTTTGGTGACTTAACATCTGCCTCCTCCCACAGCTCCATGACCACGCCGCGTACTTAGTTGACAGCCTGTGGGACTGTGCAGGGTCTCTGCTGAAGGACTGGGAGAGTCTGACAAGCCTGCTGCTGGAGAAGGACCAGAGTATGTGCCAGCTGGTAGCCAGGGAAGGGGCCCTCTCCTCTCCTTGTAGGAAACCAGGAGAGATTTCTCTCCTGACTTGTAAAAGGCATAGGTAATGGGTGATGGGGGTGATGGAGGGGGTTCTTAGGGATCAGGTGTGGATAATCTATGAATCTGTGTTTTCCATCCACCTGCCAACCCAGACCTGGGCGATATACAAGAGAGTACGCTGATAGAAATCCTTGTATCCAGTGTCCGGCAAGCTTCAGAGGGCCACCCACCTGTGGGACGGGTCACAGGGAAGAAGGTACAGCGTGAGGGGTGCGGGGGTGAGGGTTGTTGGCAATGTTAAATCCAGGCAGGTACTGTCCTTACCCTCAAGTCTTAAGTTAGGGTGCTCCTTCCTCAGCCTCTCAAAGAATTCCATTTCTAGCAAAAGAAATCTGAAGGGAGCTGCTTATCTTTCTAGGAAGATAAGATTATCAGGCAGAGGAATACACATACATACACCTTTCCCCCATCCCCAAATGATTAATTTCAGGGCTTAACCCCAAAAGAACGTAAGATCCAAGCCGATGACAAGGTGAAGCTGACTGAGCACCTCATCCCCCTGCTCCCCCAGCTCCTGGCCAAGGTAGAGGTGCCTCATCGCTCAGCCTCTGGGAAAGAGCGGGTGGAAGGAAGTGGCCTCCAAATTAGCAGTGTGGCAGGTTGTAAGTAGGCTTCCCTCTGAATCACCACAGTTCTCAGCTGATGCAGAGAAGGTGGCTCCCCTGCTGCAGCTTCTCAACTACTTCGACCTCAACATCTACTGTACCAGGCGCTTGGAGAAAGTGAGGGGAAAGGACGACACATTCCCTCTTGCTTGCTGCTTTTGTCCCAGAGCCAAAGATTCTACTGCCAGTACCTGCTTTTTCTTAAGGACATGGATTCTAGAAAAACCAATAAGCCTTCCTTCTCTTAGGCATCTTATCCTTGAAGTTTAATGTTGTCAATGCTCTTTCTTTCTCCCAGTCTCTAGTCCCCTCAGGAGGAGTTCTCTTCCCCAGCTCCCCCATGACACTGTCTTCTCCCACCTTTCTTTCTCAGCACCTGGAGCTGCTCCTGCAGCAGCTCCAGGAGGTGGTGGTGAAGCATGCAGAGCCTGCGGTGCTTGAGGCAGGCGCTCACGCCCTCTATCTGCTGTGTAATCCTGAGTTCACATTCTTCACCCGCGTGGACTTTGCCCGAAGCCAGCTGGTGGATCTCCTGACCGACCGCTTCCAGCAGGAGCTTGAAGAACTACTTCAGGTTGGAAGTAGGGCTATGTGACAGGACCCCCCAGACCTGTGTGGGAGAGGCCATGAGATATGGGGGTGTGGATCCGCGAGTTCTCAGGGAAATGCCACATGGACCTCCTTTCTTCCTCAGTCGTCCTTCTTAGATGAAGATGAGGTGTATAGTCTGGCAGCCACTCTGAAGCGCCTCTCTGCCTTTTACAAGTGAGCAACTCCCCGCCTGCTCCCTCTTCTATTCCTGCCAGTGTCCGTTCCAGTGTAACATTTCCCTCTTCTGCCCCCCACCCCCCACAAAGTGCCCACGACCTAACCCGCTGGGAGCTTTACGAGCCCTGCTACCAACTCCTCCGAAAGGCTGTGGACACAGGAGAAGTTCCTCACCAGGCAAGTAGACAAGTTGGAAATGTGGAAGCAGGAGTCTTAAGGGCCCCGTGTCCCAGCTGGCCACCTTGCAGGTTGTTCCAGTCCCAGGGGTGTGGAGTGGATGAGAGAGCTCCAGCGTGTGTGTTGTTCCTTCTGTCCCACTCTCGGAAGTGAATGTACTTTCCCAGCACCTGAAAACAGTCATTTTCTCTGGCTTCTGGGGAGTCAAGGATAATATTGAGGGATTATAGGAGACTTTAAATCAGGAAGAGATGGCATTCCTGCTCAGGGCAGAATCCTCTGAAGACTGTCAAGAATCACTTTTTTCCTCACCAGAAAAGGAAGTAGGTGTCTTCTCATCTCATTCTCTCTCTTCTGGTCTGCTTTTTTCTTCCTTCTTTCCTTCATGTGTATCTGCCTGTCTCTGTTTCTCCCTGCCTGCCCGTTACTCTCCTGATCTTTGCTTTTTAACATGTGGTTCTTACAGGTGACCCTGCCAGCCTTGACTCTTGTCTATTTTTCCATTCTTTGGACACTAACCCACATTTCTGGATCAGATGCTTCCCAGGTGAATATGGGTCTGAGGAGGGGGAACAGGAATGGAGTACCAGTGTCTTCCTTCATTCCTGACCCTGAAGTCGTTGTCTCCACAGAAGCAGCTGTTGGATTTGAAGGGCAGGATGGTGGCCTTCTGCGAACTCTGCCAGAGCTGCCTCTCAGATGTGGATTCTGAGATCCAGGAGCAGGTAAGCGTTTGTCAAGGACGCACATCGTCTGTAGCCCGGCTCCCATGGTCTGAGGAAACCCATTCTGAGGGGAAATTAGCAATATAATTTCTGTCATGGTCACTTTTCTGTCCTTTTTAAGCATTCTCTTTTTTCCCCCAACAGGCTTTTGTCTTGTTAAGTGATCTGCTTCTCATCTTCAGCCCTCAGATGATTGTAGGGGGACGAGAGTTTCTCAGGCCCCTTGTCTTTATTCCTGAAGCCACTCTGCAGTCTGAGCTGGCCAGCTTCCTCATGGACCATGTCTTCATCCAGCCTGGGGAGCTAAGGAGTGGTACCGGGGCTCAGGAAGGGTTTGGGGCTCAGGCCTGCCTCGGGCTTGGAGGTCAGGAGGCCTGAATTGTGATTCTGACGCTTCCACTCTGTGCTTGTGGGGAGCCAGGTCATTCCCAGGAGGATCACTTGCAGATTGAGCGGCTGCACCAGCGGCGCCGCCTCCTGGCTGGGTTCTGCAAGCTGTTGCTCTATGGGGTGCTGGAGATGGACGCAGCCTCGGATGTTTTCAAACACTACAACAAGGTACAGCAGGGCGCCAGGCTGAGGACGGCTCTGACCCATGACCTCAGACCCTGTAGCGCTACAGAAAGGGTGGGGAAATGATAGTACCAAGCTTAAAGGAAAAGTCGGGGGAAGGCCCGTGGTTTGGAATAAAGGGACAAAGAAAAGAGACTTAGAAAACAGTTGTGGAGAAAAAGCTGTTAGGAAGAAATTCATTGGAGGGAAAATACCTTAATCTTCCTGTCCAGAATTTTTTTTTTTTTCATTCTGTGAGCCTAGTCTGTGTAATGGGGTAATGTAAGAAGGGGAATAAAAAGAACAGAAGAGGGTTCAGTCCTTCCAAGGTACCTAGATACCTACCTTGTCTTCTCAACCCACCATCGTGTTGATTTCTATTTATTGAGTACCCAGTATCCCAGGCACTAAGGGCTCCTCAGTGAACAAAAGTCAACTGTTCCTGCTCCTTAGGCTTCTGTTCCGGGGGAGACAAACAGCGAAGGTTTCAGTGCAGTGGCAGTGTGTTCTGGCAGGTTCCTACTCTTCTCTGAGAAATGGACTCCAGGCAGGGTTTCTTCTCTTCATTATTTGCCTAAACCGTGATTTCTCTGGGGCTTTGTCCCTGCTGGCTAGAGATGTGGTCTAGTATGAGTTGTTTCATGTGTAGATTCATATTCCCTACCTCAGGTCCTTTTGGAAGGATGTAGTAGTTAGGGCTGTGAAGAAAAAATCAAAACAGAAACAGTCCTTTCCTGTGGTCAACATCATTTTCTCTACTTCCTTCCCATCAGTTCTACAATGACTATGGTGATATTATCAAGGAAACATTAACAAGAGCAAGGCAGATTGACCGAAGCCACTGTTCCCGAATCCTGCTGCTGAGCCTCAAGCAGGTACCCCTTCTGCCTGGGGGGCCTCAGGCCTGTGTCGCCCACTGCAGCCCACCCCCAGCTGTTCAGAACGTGAGCTCTTTCAGAGCAGGACGTTTCTAACTTAATTTGACTTTTATTTCACGTGACAGTCTCCTTCATAACTAGTAGATCCATAAAAAGTAATTTATTTTAACCGTCAGGGCAGTTTCTACCCCAATCCCATAGATCTCCTATGTGAATTAGCACATGGGAGCACCACAGTAAAGTGATAGGGAATTCCTAATTTTCTTCTGTCTGTTGTCTCTCAGATCCTTCAGTTACTACAGACATTTTAATTTATTGTTACAGAGCACAGTGAAGCCTTCTCTGGTGCAAGGCAGTCAGGAATAGGGTCAGTGTCCTCAGAGGAAAGAAAGTAAAAACAGCAGATGATGTCCCAAGCCCCTTAGAATTTCTAAAGGACAGAGAAAGGAATGCTGTACTTGCTTGTTCTATTTGCTCCTCCCTTTCCCGTGTGCCATGTCTCCTGGACAGTTATACACAGAACTGCTGCAGGAACAAGGGCCCCAGGGCCTGAATGAGCTTCCAGCTTTCATCGAGATGAGGGACCTGGCCAGGAGATTTGCCTTGAGCTTTGGACCCCAGCAGCTACAGAACCGTGACCTTGTGGTCATGCTACACAAGTAAGGAAGTATTGGTAGAAGGCAAGGTACTTGAATCTTCCGGACTGTGTGTACAGGACCAGCTGGGAGTGAGGTCTCAGAGGGAGGGTCATCAGGTCCAGGAGTAGCAGTCACGTGGGTGAGCGGGTATCCCTGGGCGACAGGCTGGGTCCATGGGGAGGAAGAAGCACTGGGACAGGATGCCTCAGCCCTGGGAGAGAGTTGGGAGGGGCCTGTCTTCCTAAAATGATTCTGCTCAACCAAGGGAAGGCATCAAGTTCTCCTTGTCTGAGGTTCCTCCAGCTGGCTCCTCCAGTCAGCCCCCAAATCTGGCATTCCTGGAGCTCCTCGCGGAGTTCTCCCCCCGACTCTTCCATCAGGACAAGCAGCTGCTGTAAGTTAGGGGTGGGTGGATAAAGACGTGGGTGAGAGAGGAAGGGTCTGGTGAGGGCTTTGACCACTTGAGACAGGCTCCATCCCGCCTCTCTCTCAGACTGTCCTACCTGGAAAAGTGTCTGCAGCGTGTCTCCCAGGCACCTGGTCGTCCCTGGGGTCCAGTCACCACCTACTGCCACTCCCTCAGCCCCGGAGAGAACACAGTCGAGGTCAGCCCTCAGGGCTACCCCCGCTCCAAGAAGAGGCGAGTTGAAGGTAAAGTGTGATGAGTGTGGGTATCCGGGTGCTCAGCGCTACTGCCTTGATAGCCACTGCTTAGTAAAGCAGCATGTGGTCCTTGCCTCTTTCAGAGTCTTGGATTTGGTCAAATAAATATTCATGTAGCCCCTACTATCATTAAGGCTCCTCATTTTCTTCAAGGTTTATCTAGCCAAGTAAAAATAGCCAACTTCTATGAAAAATTAAACAGAAACTAATGATAAAACCAAAGATTGAACTAAGGAATCTGTACATTTATGATGCCTCTTGTTGACATCTTATTTTGCAATTTTTAAAAATTTTATACGGTCTTCATGATTTTTATAGTCTTCAGATCATACCTGTCATGTTTACATAAGTTTTTTCTTTAAAGTGATTTTTTAAAAATATAGTCTCGTCTTGTGATAATACCCTAGAAATCACAAACTTGAGGTGTAAGTTAGTATTCTGGTGTGCATTTTAAAATACTAGTAGTCATACCCCATTCCTCCAGGTCTAGGTAGTATACTTACCTATTTCTTGTCTCCGGATTTGTTTATTTTAGACATTTTATGTAATTGGAATCATAGTCTGTGGCCTATGTCTTCTTTTAATGAGCATGTTTTTAGGGTTCATCCATTCTTAGCATTTATCAGTACCTCATAACTTTTCATGGCTGAATAATCCATTTGTATGGATATGTCATTTTATCCATTCATCAGTTACTTGACATTTAGATTGTTTCAACTTTCTGACTGTTAACACATGATGCTCCTGTAAACATTCATGTGTAAGTTTTCACATGGATGTAGGATTTCACTTCTCTTTAGATGTATGTAGGAATGAAATTGTTGGATTGTATGGTGAGTATGTGTAACTTTATGAGGAACTACCAAACTAGTTTCCAAAGTGCCTGCATTGTTTTGCAATTCCTACGGCAGTTGACAAGGGCCCCAGTTTCTCTACATGCCAAACTTGTTATTGTCTTTTATTTTATCCATCTCTTAGTGACTAAATTGGTATCTCATCTATTATAGCTTAAATTTTTCTATAAGTACTAATACTGTTGAGCATCTTTGCACATGCTTATTTGCTATTTATATATCCTCTTTAGAGAAATATCTATTCAAATTCTTTGCTAATTTAAAAATAGGGTTGTCTTTTTATTGTTGAGTTGTCTCTTACCAGATATACAGAAAAAATTTCCTCCCATTTTTTGTTGTCTTTTCATTTTCTTGATGGTGTCCTTGAAATACAAAAGGTCTTAATTTTGATGAAATTCACCTTACCCGTTTTTTTGTTTGTGCTTTTGATGTCATATCTTAAACTGTCCTCATCTAAAGTCACAAAAATCTATTCCTGTGTTTTCTTCTGAGAGTTTTCTAATTTTAGCTAATACATTTAGGTCTATGATCCTTTTTGAGTTAATTTTTGTGTGTGGTGTGAAATATGGTGTGAATTCTTTTTAAGGTCTTCTGTATACCACCTAAAGTTATCTTTCATACCACTGGGAAACTCTGCTTTTAACCAGTAAAGTAGTACTTGTTAAGGACCTACCATATGCAAGATACTGTATTAGGTGTTTTAGAGGCCATGACAGATTCTCAAGCAGCTTATCATCTAATAGAAAGAAAATACATTTATAGAAAATCTGAGCTGTGAAGTCACCAGTAAGTGATAACTTCCCCGGGGTTGGACAGATGACTGCTATAGAATTCAGAGAAGAAAGGTATCCTTTTATGTTCCGTTGATCTTATGAAGGCTTTATCAAGAAGATGGTATTTAAGCTAGATCTTGAAAAATGGGTAAGATTTATATAAGCTGAACAGAAGAACAATAAGTACCATGGACAAGCAGAACAGCACAAGCAAAACAGAGGTCAGTGTTTGCCAAAGCACATGAATACATAGATTGGTTTGCCTAAAACAGAGGGTTTGTAAAGTTAGGATAAAACTGAAAAAATTGGTTCCATTGTTCATCATACTTACTGTGCTTGGAATGCAGGAGTGAGCTTTCTTTGGAATAGTGTCAGATAGCGATGCGCTGTGGAAGAGGGTGGGGAAAGTCTTACAAAAAGTGATCAGGGAAAGCCACAGAGAGTATGAATGCAGGGCAAAAACTGGAGAAAGAGAGAGGGGGTGCCTGGTGTATATCAGAATAGCAGACGAGGACTTAACCTGGAGGTCCAGTGGTTAAGACTCTGTGCTTTCAGTGCAGGGGCTGTGGGTTCAATCCCTGGCCGAAGAACTAAGATCCCACATACAACACAGCCAAAAAGTTAGAAAAAGGGGCAGCTAAGGGAATAGCAGACAGGCAGGTGCAAGTGGTCCAGAGGCCATGGCAGGGTGTCTCTGGCTTGTTCAAGGAATAGCTAAGAAGGCCAGTATTGCTGAGTAGAGATTGTGTAGGATACAGGACCAAAGAGGTTGTCAGGGTCCCAAGCATAAGTCAGAATAAAAACTCTGGCTTCTACTCAGAGTGAAGTGGGTAAACACTGAGGGATTTGAGCAGAGGAGTGACAGGATCCGCCTCACATTTTAAGGGGTTCCTGGGTGCTGTGTGCAGAACTGACTGACGGAGAGGCAGGGTTTGAAGGCAAATAACTGCTGAGGAGGCTGCTGTAGGGGCCCAGACAGGCGGGAGCGGGTGAACTGGGGAGAGGCAGATGTGAGAAGTGACCAGACTCTGGACATATTTCCAAGCTGTCACTAATAGGGCCTCATAATAAGAGAGAATGTAAAATATGAGAGAGAAAGAAGTTGCGGATGACTCCAGGGTTTTGGCCTGACAATTGGAAGACTGGAGTTGATAGCAGCTGAGATGGGAAAGTGTAAGAAGTGAGACCAGGACTTTGGTATGTTACAGGTGGAGATGCTGGAGAACAGGAGTTTGGAGTGCAGGGCCGGGGGAGGGAGAAGCTTGAGATAGATGTACGAGTTGGTACTTAAAGTCATGAACCTGAAGGGCTAAGAAAGCCACTGAGGATGGACATGGGGAGAGGTCCTAGGGCTGAATCCTTGGACATGACACCAGTTAAATAGGCTGGGAGATTAGGAGTCACCTGGGGGCTCAGGTTTATTCTCTGGGAAGACAAGCTCACAGGTGTGGCTCTTCCCTGTTTAGGGAATGTTCTAATACTTACACCAGAAGCAGCTCACTTTCCGGTTACTGGTTTCAGAGTGCAAACAAGGCTGTGGGGAGGGAGACAATGGTTGTATGAGTGTTTCCAGTTGATAAATACTAATGTCAATTCGACTTATGTTTTAAAATAGCTTTACCTGGGTTTTTTAAACATTTTGGCTTCTTTCTCCTTTGCCTTCCTCCATCTCTTATAGACAGTCCTTAATATTTTGAGCCCCAGGTTTTCCTCTTACCCTTCGTATTAGAACTATGCTGACATTACGGTTTCATTTTTTTTCTGGCTTTTAGAAAACCGAGTCTTTCACTTTTCTGTTTCTCCTTAACTCGCATGCTTCCTGCCTCGTTTCAGGCCATTCTAAACTTTTTCTCACTACAGAAACCTTGAATGAATGGAATCTCAGATTTCTTCATTGATTAACTGAGATCTGTCAGTCTCAGTGACTCCAGCCTTCTCTCACATTTGTGTTTGTATATTATGTTTATCTGTGGAATGTATGTCTCTTTCCATCTTGTTTTCTAAGCTATGTATGAATTTCTCCTGGGCAAGCCCTTGATACAATTCTATAAACCCTACTTTTTAGTACGTAGGGCTGTGCTCAGTTTTAGTCATGTCGTAATGAGGCCATCTAGATTTTCCATTGCCTTCTTTTTTTTTTATTGCCTTCTTATTTAACTTTTTGTTACCAAATCCTGACTGAGCAGATCTTGAAAAACTAAAGTGTCTGGTGGTACCTGGTCGCCAGTAAGCATGTGCCTCTGCTGCTTTGCAGGGCCCTCCAGGCAGCACAGAGAAGACGTCTCTGCATCCCAGGAGGAAAGCCTACAGCCGAACAGCATCCCAGCCACACCTACCCTCACCTCCACAGCTGTGAAGAGTGGGCAGCCCCTTGGGGCATCAGAGGAGATGGAAGAAGGCGGCAGCTCAGAATTGGCATTTCCCCAAGGGTGTGTCCCCCGGGGAAACCTGGCTCTGATTTCCCAGTCTGGTGTCTCCCCGTTTCTATTGTGTTGTTCCTTGCCACAGGACCCCCTCATTCTTGGTTCTTCTCAGGTCCTTTCCCCTTTTTTCAGCTTTTCATTTTCTCTTTTTCCCTCCACTCTGAACTTTCTGCTGGCTTTAATGTTGGCCACTTTATCTCCTCTTTTTACCCTATATTTTTATCCCTTGTCACTGATCCAACTTCATTCCCAACAGCCTGTACCTTTTAGGCAACCCAAGGTCAAGGTCCTTGAGTCCACAGCATTTCCGGACTCCGCTCAACCCTTCAGGTCCTGGTCTGGGCAAGCAGCTGACCCGGTGAGCTTTTCTCATCATCTTCTGTCTTCACTTCAAGTCTGTCCCCCGTTATGAGGGGATTCTCCCTAATCAGTGCTGCTGTGCTGGTGCTTTCTGGACTGGTTTTAACCACACAGCACTTCCTTCCAGTGTAATGTGGAGCCCTAGTGTATAAAACGGATGGAAGTAGAGCTGCTCTGATGGGAGCAGGGGTGCGAATCTGGACCCCTGGTCTGCTTACTGCCCTGTCCCCGCTTCCCCATTCCCCTGGAGTGCCAAGAAACTCTTGGGTCCTTGAAAACCTCTACTCTTGGCCACTGCTTCCAGGCTCAGCTTGATGGAAGAGGATGAGGAAGAATTAGAAATTCAGAACGACTTGAGTGAAGATTGGCAAGGTTCAGGCAAGGTGAGTGGACCCAACAGTCCCTTCTGCCTTTAGAACTGGAAGCAGATGCGAGGGAGAGAACCTAGAGTGATTCTCCTTTGTTTTGATGATGCCTTGTCCCTGGAAGCTGCCCCAGACGTTTTGAAAGAGCCATAAAAGAGTAACAGTTTGTAAGTTTCTATTCACTTTGCTTGGACTTAAAATCTTTCTCCCCTATCCTCTTAAAAAAGTAAAGTACCAAAAAGGACTGGAACCACACTCCCATTCTCAGTCCCCATGTAAGTATTTTGTTTGTTAATTGCTCCAGAACTAAAAGGAGCCCTCAAGCTAGAGAGAGATGGGCAGTTACCCAGTGCTTAGAGCCTGGCAACAAGTCTCTCCTGTGCCAGCGCAGGCTCAACTGACCTCCTCTCCTGAGAGGGCTGCCCAAGCCCCTCCTCCACTCACTCTTCTGCCCTTGCCTGCCTGCTTTCGCAGGAGGAAATGCTGCCAGTTCAGTAGGAAACACATTGAATTCAAATGAGATGTCTCATAGGAGTCCTAGGTTCCCCTACTTTATCAAGTTAACTCCATAACCCCTCTCAGCCTCATCTTTAAAATGGACCTTTTACGCAAGATACAGAGAAGAGGAACCTTATAAACAGAAGAGGATTGTGTTTCTGCCGCTGTTTGCTCCCTTCTCTGGTCTTTGAGGAGGAACGGGCACAGCGGAGCGGGGTGGGGGTTGGGGGGTCTTGTGCTTGAAGGCAAAACCAGAAAAAATGTTCACCCAGAGCCTAGACAGCAGGACCTCTGTTAGGTGTTTAGTGCTGAAGTTCCCCCAGGAAAACCCGACCTCTGGTTCCAGCACTGAGCAAATGGAGGTCTCCGTCGGCAGGCCAGGAGAGGGGGCACTGCCCTGATGACTCTCACTTTGCTTCTCTGCCCTTCCTGGCTGCTTCAGGGACCCACTTGGCCTCAAATTTGCCATGTGAGAGGGAAAGGACCCTCTGTTGTCTGCAGGTGATGGGAGTGGGGAGGACTGTTCTGACATTTGACCCCGTTCTCTCTAGTCCTCCTCCTCCAGTGAGCACAGGCTGGACCTTTTAGATTCTACAGAGCTGAACACTGAGGTGAGTGTCCTCAGAACAGACTGCAGAAGGCAGGTTAAGAGGCCTCAGCCCCGGGCTGCCGTCTCAGTCACCTGGGGCTTTAGCGTGTCCTGGGGGAGGGGCGGTACGGGAAGAGGAGTGTGTCACCTGGAGGACACTGCAGTCATCTCTTTGACCTCTGGTCCATTGTTAGGTCTCTGTATTTTACTTTCATCTTTCTCATTACAGGATTTCTGATGTAACCCTAGGTCCTTCCCCATCTCCACAACATGACCCAGCAGAAGATGGAATGAAAGGAATCGTTGCTTCCCCACCCCTGGTCTCTGAGGGGGAAGAGCTGGGCTGTGCCTTGCTCCCCGGCCTTCTCTGACGATGCTAGGCTGGGGCAGTCAGAAGCCCCTGTCCTTGGGGCTCCATCCCTCTGTTTGAGCAGAGTGCCTATTTTCTGCTGTTTGGAGTTGGCGGGGGGGCATCACCTCAGTTGTGGAGAGGGGCATCGCACACCTGTGTTGAAAATAAGGAGCCCATAATTTTTTCTGTATTGTGGGAA
This sequence comes from Bubalus bubalis, assembly GCF_019923935.1. Taxonomy (NCBI): domain Eukaryota; kingdom Metazoa; phylum Chordata; class Mammalia; order Artiodactyla; family Bovidae; genus Bubalus; species Bubalus bubalis. The sequence goes on from NC_059180.1 coordinate 6,036,358, forward strand.
AGTTTCTGAGCTGCTTTTGTGCCCTATTGATTTAGCTCAATAAACACGTATGAGTCAGTTGCAGGATGTGGCTTGAGACTGTTAAACTGATGGGAGGTCAGGTTCTTTGCTGGAGCCTTAAGCAGCTCTGCCCAGCCCTGTGGTCCCATGTACAGGTGCTGGCATTGCCCCCGCCCCCAGAAGGTGCTTTGTGCACTGGCCCTCGGGGATGTGTTGCTTAGTCAATGGGAGACTGGCTGCCTCCGAGTAGTTTGTCCGGTGGAACGAGTTTAGGTCGAAGAGGGAAGGTAGGGGAAGCATCCCGAAGGGCGGACCACGTGCCTCCACTGAGACCAGGCCAGTTCCCGTGTCTTGGCAGCCTTCACCCATGTGCTGCTTTCTAGGGATAATTTCACGCCCTCATCCCAGAGACAGCTGTTGTAACTTGAACTTTATTACAGAGTCTCAGTATCCATCTGAGAGTTGGGAAGAAACTCGGAAGATATTCTGAATGTCCAACCCCAAACCCTCACCACCGCCCTCTGCTCGTCCTTTCATTCCCCAGCTAGTTCCTCACCAAGTCCTGGCAAGCCATTCTCCAGAAGTTCTCTGATCTCTTTCCTGTCAGTGCTGCCGTCCTCTCTCACCCAGACTCCATAGAAAAGCCTCTGGCTACTGGCCTTCTTGAAGCTGACTTGTTCTCATTTTGCTTCTTGAAACACTGTTCTCTGTTCCCTCTAACAAGTAATCAAATACCTGAAAACTGTTGTCACTTTTCTGCTGTGACTGCTTCCTTGTGTGGTTTAAGGAACTCTTCAGCCTCTCCTTTTAGATACAACTTCAGTTCTTCCCTGTCCTGGGCATCTGCTGTAATCTCAAGTTCTCGCTGTGTGGTGTCCCAGGCTGCCCAGCCGGTCTAGTGGTTTCTGCAGAAGGATGCATAATTTCCTGTGATGAGGTCACTCAACCAAACTCATTTCTTCCTCCTCCTCCCTCCCTCCAGATAAAAGCTAGAAGTTGGGTTTGTGAGTCCCATTTTAGAGAGGCGGAGTGCCAGTGCCCCGGGCACCTTCACCTGTATTCAGTGGAGCAGTTCCAGAGCGGAGCCTTTTCTGTGGGGTCTGGGAGCAGAGTGGGAAGACCAGGTGAAGATACAGAGGTCACTAGGGGTCTAGGAGGAGAAAGAATCCCAAGTTACTTAAATACCCATCAAGCTGGTACTTCATGAGATCAAAAGAAAGTTGGAAGCTCTGTAAATGTGGAGATCTTTATGCAGCCAACAGACCAGTTGTAGGAGGTTGAGTCCCAACCTGAGAATCTATGCATGTTTTATATCATGATCCCCAAATTCTTGGCCACTCTTCATATATTGAGAGTTTGGGTCTAAGTCCTTTCCCTTTGAACACGGGCTCTGTGAGTGCTAGGTAAGCAGAATATGGTGGAGTGATGCTGGGCCAATTTCTGAGCCCAGACCTTGAAGAAACTGGCAGCTTCCACATCCTGTTTGAGACACTCACTCTTGGTGCCCAGCAGCCGTGTGGCAAGGTCACATGGAGGTGTCCCTCCAGTAGCCCTAGCCGAGGTCCTGGCCCATACTGAGCACCAACTGCCAGACGTGGTTCAGATGTGAATCAGGTGATTCTAATGCTCAGCTTTTGAGTCTTCTAGTTAAGGTCCCAGACACCGGGGAACAGAGACAAGCCATCTTCCCAGTACCTTTTCCAGATTCTTGACCCACAGAATCCTAGAGCATAACTGAACGATGGTGTTTACACCATTTTGGGGGGTTCATTATGTAGCATCAGTAACTGAAACAGAACCTTAGTCATAAGATGCTTTGGGCATATTTGTCCGTTTAAAAATTATTTATATATGAAATGAAAATTTACCATCTCGTCTATGCATTCACATGTAATGGATGAATTTATGAGGGAATGTTTTAAAATATTTTATTGGTTAACAGTACAAAAACCCCTTTTTTGCTCTAAAAGAAACATTATACTGAGAGCAAAGGGAGAAACACGAGAAAACATTTTTATTGTGCTTGCGCCCCTCCTGCCATCGCTTTGTGGTCACTTGGCCTTTGGATGTAGGGCATCTTTCTTTGGCAGGTCCCAGCGTTTGCCAGTGGTTGTTCAGCAGTTCACTGTGATTCTGGCATTTTTATGAGAGGAGGTAAGCTCATGTCCTTCACCATCTTATCTCCGCCCCTATTTTGAGAAACATTTTTAAAATCATGGCTTATTTTCTGAAGTTCTAGTTAAAAGTGTGTTTAAAACTATCAAACTGAACTTCTTAACTGAAAAGATTATCTTTCAAACATATTTAAATCCAAATGGAACACGTGCTTCTTTGGCTGCATTTGTTACTTTTTAAACAGATGAGTCAAAACCCACTGAGATCCTTCATTTGGAAGACTTGTCAACAGGTGAGAAAGTGATTTCCAAGTTGAAATAACAGTATTCTTAGAGGGAGAAACACACTGTTTGGGACAAAAAACCCACTACATCCTGTAGCACATGAAGTTGCAGTTGGTCACGAAGCTGAGTTTGCTTCTCCGACCTTATGACACTGGCCGTTAGCCGGGAGTCATGGCATGTGCGCCCAAGTGAGGGCGCCAGTGTCGCTCGAAAGTACAATGAACTTAACTTTTTATTAGTCATCTGTAGAAATGTTCATTTTTCCTGCATGACACCAGTGGATATTTTGTACCACCTGAGTTGCAGGCACCCCCCTTGACAGCTGCAGCTCGGGAGAGTTCTGTGCCAGTAAGCCCCGAGCTGGCAGAGGCAGGGCTGGGGCTTCTAAGCAGCAGCTCCGGTCAGTCAGGCCCAGGTCAGGATGGAACCACAGCTGAGGCCAGTCCCGGCAGGAGAGGTGGAGGCCTCTGCACGGCTGAACCTTGCCGTGTTGATAGGAATGTTTGCAGGGGACTGGCATTGCTGTGCCTGTCCTGGCTGCTGAATCACTGCTTAAATCATTTTAAATATTTTTCAGTACGACTTTTTCTTCCCTTGCAACCGTGAACTCTGTCAGAAGGTGAGTTGTTGGAAAAAAAAGTGTTAGTCATGTCTAGCTCTTTGTGACCCCATGGACTGTACAGGCTCCTCTGTCCATGGGATTCTTCAGGCAAGAATACTTGCCTGGAGTGGGTTGCCGTGCCCTCCCTCCAGGGGATCTTCCCAACCCAGGGATCGAACCCAGGTCTCCTAAGCTGCAGGCAAATTCTTTACTATCTGAGCCACCAGGGAAGCCCTGGAGGAGTTGATGTTCTCTTCTAAAGTGAAGAGGGTTTTTCCAGTTTGTTGAGAAAAGCCTTCTGCTAAGAAACATTTAAAGTTTTCACTTTGTCCTTTGAACTCCAGGCAACACTGACCCTGGGGGTTACAGGATGAAAGAATTTGTGCTTGGATGACATGAGAGAATGGGGTGGTATTTTCATAAATACATTTTAAGGCCTTCTCTGTAGTTCCTTCCCAGGGAAAAGGAGGGGAACGTCAGGATCCTGAGAAGAAGCCACAAAGCAATTCAATCTCTAGCACAGATTCCCTGAAAACCCTGTGTGTTGAGCGGGATTGCTGAGAAATAGGCCCTGAAGAGTGCTCAGGCAGGAAGGGAGAAATGGAAAGCCAGCAAACTCACCAGAGATGAACCCAGGAACCTCAGGAAACTAGAGGGCAGGGCTCAGAATGCTGGGGGAGACCCAAAGGACAGTCCATTTACTTGAGTAGATTAGACCCGGTCATGGGCTGAGTGGGGTGGTAGAAGCGGAAAAACAGGGTCGTGTGTTGGCCTCCCCATCAGGATGGCGAGGGCGCCTGAGGCGGGAACTCAGCACAGGTTCTCTGCTGAGGTGGCAGATGCTGCGGCTTTTGTGACAAAAACCTTATAATTCCACTTAAATTTTTCCCTGGGACAAGCTGCTGAGCATAGTGGTTAGTCGAGTGAGTTTGGGAGCTACAACTTGTGTTTGCTGTGTCCTGCTAGCTTTGTGATGCTGGATAAAGTATTTGCTCTTAAGGTGGTAGTTGTGAGCAATTCACATACGCTAGTTTCATAGTTACAAATTTAGCACATAGTATACACTCAGATATAACCTTTTACATTATTTTGATGTAAGAACTTAAGTGGCCTATTACACACATTTAAAGCAGATGTAAAAATGAGTCTGTCTCTACCAACTCAAAATGAGGATGGTCCTCATTGTGGATGGTCACGAGGATCCACTGAGAGGGCTGGAGCCTGTCGTGGGCAGAGTGCTGCCCCCCGCGCCGTTTACCTGGTCCTCCAGTCACACTCCAGCAGCTTTCCCGCTGCTTTGCCCGATCGTGAAGACCTGGGAAATCCTAGCCCCAGTTCAAACCCTCGAGGTTTCCAGAGACTGACCATAGGCGCTGCTTGCTCTGCAGGAAGACTAGGGCTGTGGCCACAGGGGTTTCACCAAGAGATGTCAGAGCAGGAGGTGGCCAGTACCAGACCTGTGTTATCTAACCTGTACCTCCAGGCCAGAGGGCAAAGGCCAACAGTGGTGAATACAGGGCTCACTGTACTTAAAAGATTTTAATGACCTTTGTGTCTCCTGAGCTCAAAATTCTGGAGACTGTTCAGGAATAGCCAAGAAAGTTCTGAGAAAGGATGAGCACCTTCACATACATCAGAACATAAAAGCATTCTACTTAGGACCATGTAATATTGACACTGGAATAACCAAATAAATCAATGGATAGATTAGGAAAGAATCTAGAAGTAGGCCCCTTTGTGAGAATTAATAATTAGGACACCAGGAGACTGAGGGGACTTGGCCAAGATGGAGTAAAAAGACCCTCAGTTTACCTCTTCTCATGGGCACACCAAAATTACCACTATTTACAGAAGAATTAATGAGAAAGATCAGAATCTACCAGAAAAGACCTTCTACAACTAAAGATATAAAGAAGGAATCACAAAATGGGTAAGAGGGACAGAGTTAGGACAGAGTCGACCCAGAGCAAGCAACCCTCAAATACAAAAGTAGTTATAGTTGCAGAGGTTCTCCCATGGAGGGTGGGATTGGCAGCCCACATCAGGCGCCAGAGCCATTGGGAAGATGGGCCTGCAGAATGGCCTTGAAGGCTGATGGGGCTTGCTTGAGGGGGAGCCAGAGGGCTGTGGGAAATGGACTCCACTCTTAAAGGGCATGTACAGACACATGGTGGGGGACTCCGGACAGAAGAGTCTGAGGCAGAGCCACCTTGGAGAGTCTCCCAGAGAGGCAGGTGGCAACCGGCGTCCACCTTGGGGACATAAGTGCTGGCAGAAGAGCTTGTTCTACCACAAGGACACTGGCGCTGGCAAGTTCCATGTGGACTCCTCCCTCTAGTTCATCAGCCTTGGGACTTGGCCCCACCACTGCCCCCACCCCCGACAGCCTGCAGGCACCAGTGCTGGGAGCCTCAGGCCAGGCAACTGCCAGGGCTCATGGGGTCCTGGCATAGCAAGCTGCAGGGTTGTGGTCCTGGAGCTGGTGTCTGCCTACTGGTGGGCTGGACGGGGGTCCAGGGCACCCGCCTCCCAGCAGCTGGCAGGCTGCCTTAAGACCCCCAGAGCCCACAGCCACTGTCCACTGAAGGGCACAGGACCCAACTTCACCTCACACGCCAACTCTGGGATGCAACTCCGCCCATCAGTCAGCGAGTACCAGCCCCAATACCCCTGGGCTCTGGGTCCAGCTACTAGCGAGCTGGCAGGCCATAGCCCCACCTGCCAACAGGTAGATATTAGCCCCAGACCATTGCAGCCCCATAGCCTGCCATAGTGGGACCCAGCCCACCCTTCAGCAGGCAGATAGGCACAGCCCTGCCGTCCCCCTGGGCCCTGCTCACCAGTTCTAGGACACCTTGGGCCCTTGGCCAGAGAACTTGGGATTTAGCACCGCCCAGCAAGCAGGTTGACACCAATGTCAGGATCCACAGGGCCCAGTAACCGGAGACCCTGGGACCCATCTCCGCTCACCAGTAAACCAGCACTGGCCCCAGGACCCCTGGGGTTCTGCAGTCAGCTAGCTGCCTTGTGATCAGGCCCCAACTAGAAGCTGGTAGACTTTGCACAAGACAGGGCCTAGAAGCCAGCCCAACTAGGGGCCAGCTATGCCTACCAGACTGCCCACAGTAATTAGCCTGCCACCATAACCCAACACAGGGCCACCCCTAGAGCGTGCATCCCTGGTGACCAGAGGGGAGTGCGCTGCTGGGATACATAGGACGTCTCCTACAAAAGGCCACTTCTCCAAGACCAGGAAACGTAACCAATCTACCAGATAGTGTGCTGGTCACTCAAGTCATGTCCAACTCTGCGACTCCATGGGCTGTAGCCCACCGGGTTCCTCTGTCCATGGACTTCTCCAGGCAAAAATACTGGAGTGGGTTGCTATTCCCTTCTCCAAGGGATCCTCCCAACTTAGGGATCAAACCCAGGTCTCCTGCAGTGCAGGCATATTCTTTACTGTCTGAGCCACCAGAGAAGCCCAGGAATTCCAATACATTCATAAAAAAGAGTTTGGCCCTACATAGAAATAAAAACAGCAAATTAAGCAGAGTGAGGTGACAGAGAAACATGTTACAAAAGAAGGAAAAAGACAAAGTTGCAGAACTACGTGAAGTGGAGACAGTCAATCTACTGGATAAAAAGTTGAAGGTAATGGTCATAAAGATGATCAAAGAACTTCAGAGAAAAATAGAAAAACAGAGTAAGAAGTTAGAAGTTTTTAAGGAAGAGTTAGAAAATATAAACTGGAACTGAATAATAAAGAGAAAAATACACTAGAAAAAAATCAGATTAAATGATACAGAGGAATGGATCAGTGAGCTGGAAGACAGCAGTGGAAACTGCTATAGCTGAACAGAAGAAAATAAAAAATCAGGACAGTTTTTTTTTTAAATTTTATTTTATTATTAAACTTTACAATATTGTATTAGTTTTGCCAAATATCGAAATGAATCCGCCACAGGTATACCTGTGTTCCCCATCCTGAACCCTCCTCCCTCCTCCCTCCCCATACCATCCCTCTGGGTCGTCCCAGTGCACCAGCCCCAAGCATCCAGTATCGTGCATCGAACCTGGACTGGTGACTCATTTCATACATGATATTTTACATGTTTCAGTGCCATTCTCCCAAATCTTCCAACCCTCTCCCTCTCCCACAGAGTCCATAAGACTGTTCTATACATCAGTGTCTCTTTTGCTGTCTCGTACACAGGGTTATTGTTACCATCTTTCTAAATTCCATATATATGCGTTAGTATACTGTATTGGTGTTTTTCTTTCTGGCTTACTTCACTCTGTATAATAGGCTCCAGTTTCATCCACCTCATTAGAACTGATTCAAATGTATTCTTTTTAATGGCTGAGTAATACGCCATTGTGTATATGTACCATAGCTTTCTTATCCATTCATCTGCTGATGGACATCTAGGTTGTTTCCATGTCCTGGCTATTATAAACAGTGCTGCGATGAACATTGGGGTACAGAAAATAAAAAATGAGGACAGCTTTAAGAGACCTCCAGGAGAACACTGAGCACGCTAACATGCACATCACAGAGGTCCCAGAAGGGGGAGAGAGAGAGAGAAAGGGGCAGGAAACATATTTGAAGACATAAGAGCTGAAAACATCCATAATCTGGGGATAGCAACAGACATTCAGGTCCAAGAAACACAGAGTCCCAAACAGGATCAACCCAAAGAGGACTACACCAGGACACATTGTAATTCAAATGGCAAAACTGGAGAATATTGAAAGCAGTAAGGGAAAAGGAACCAGTTTCATACAAAGGAACTCTGGTAAGGCTATCAGCTGAGTTTTCAGAAATTTTGCAGGCCAGAAGGGAAATGCGTGAAATGGTGATGAAAGAGAAAACCTACAACTAAGAATAATTTACCCGGCGAGGTTTTTGTTCAGATTTGATGGAGAGATCAAAAGTTTTATAGACAAGCAAAAGCTGGAAGATTTCCATACTACCAAACCAAGAAACCTTAAAGGGACTTACCCAAGCAAGAAAAAGGTAACACTAGAAACATGAACATTACAAAAGGAAAAACCTCATACGTAAAGGCAGATAAGTAGGAAGTTAGCCACATACAAAGCTACTAGTAAGATTAAAAGACAAAAGTAGTAAAAATCATCTATACTCACAATAAGTAGTTAAAGATATACAAAAAAAGATATTAAAATGTGTTTGAAATCAAGACATCAGCAACTTAATCACATATATATATATAGACTGCTATGTGTAAACCTCATGGTAACAACAAACCAAAAATCCATAACACACACACAGAAATCCAAATACTAAAGAGTCATCAGTTCACAAGGGAATAAGGCAAAAAAAGAACAAAAGAACTACAAAAACAAGCAGAAAACAACACCTGGACTGGAGACACATTAATGCCACAGGTGTTAGTTTCTGCAAAAATCCCCCAGTCAACATTAACACCACGGGTGTTAGTTTCTGCAGATTCCCCAGTCAGTAATGTGTTAATAAAACAGCAATAAGTGCATACCTATCAGTAATTACTTTAATGTCAATAGACTAAATGTTTGAATCAAAAGACATAGAGTGGCTAAATGGATACAAGACCCATATATGTGCTGCCTGCAAGAGACTCACTTCTAATCTGAAGAGACAGAGACCGAGAGAGGGGATGGAAAAAGGTATCCATGCAAATGGAAATCAAAAGAAAGCTGCGGCACCAATACTTAATATCAGACAAAACCAACTTTACAACAAAGACCGAATAGGAGACAAAGGAGGACATTATGTAACGATCAAGGGATCACTCCAAGAACAATAATTAAAGATATACATGCACCCAACATAGGAACACCTAAATACATAAACTAAGCCTCTTGATGAAAGTGGAGAGTAAAAAAGTTGGCTTAAAGCTCAACATTCAGAAAACGAAGATCATGGCATCCGGTCCCATCACTTCATGGCAAATAGGTGGGGAAACAGTGTCAGACTTTATTTTTTTGGGCTCCAAAATCACTGCAGATGGTGACTGCAGCCATGAAATTAAAAGACGCTTACTCCTTGGAAGGAAAGTTATGACCAACCTAGATAGCATATTCAAAAGCAGAGACATTACTTTGCAAACAAAGGTCCGTCTTGAGTCAAGGCTACGGTTTTGCCAGTGGTCATGTATGGATGTGAGAGTTGGACTGTGAAGAAGGCTGAGCACCGAAGAATTGATGCTTTTGAACTGCGGTGTTGGAGAAGACTCTTGAGAGTCCCTTGGACTGCAAGGAGATCCAACCAGTCCATTCTGAAGGAGATCAGCCCTGGGATTTCTTTGGAAGGAATGATGCTAAAGCTGAAACTCCAGTATTTTGGCCACCTTATGTGAAGAGTTGACTCATTGGAAAAGACTCTGATGCTGGGAGGGATTGGGGGCAGGAGGAGAAGGGGATGACAGAATGAGATGGCTGGATGGCATCACTGACTCAATGGACATGAGTCTGAGTGAACTCCGGGAGTTGGTGATGGACAGGGAGGCCTGGCGTGCTGTGATTCATGGGGTCGCAAAGAGTCAGACACGACTGAGCGACTGAACTGAACTGAGTATTAACCGACATAAAGGGGGAAGTTGACAGCAACACAATAGATGGACCTGGAGGGTATTAATGCTTAGTGAAATAAGTCAGAGAAAGTCAAATACTGTACATCACTTATAAATGGGATTTTAAAAATACAACAGACTACTGAATATAACAAAAAAGCACTCATGGATAAAAAATTAGTGGTTACTAGTGGGGAGAGAGATGGTAGAGGGGCAAAATAGGGGTGGGTGATTAAGGGGTACAAACTACTATGAATTAAATAAGCCAGAATGCTATTAGTATGTAATACAGGGAATATAGCCAATATTTTATAATTACAAATGGAATATAACCTTTAAAATTGTGAATCACTATGTTGCATACCTGAAACATATAATATTGTACATAAACTATAACTCAATTTAAAAAATAAGGCTACAAGGTTTGTACAGCACAGGGAATATAGCCAATGTTTTGTAACTTTATTTTTTTAGCTTACAATATTATTTTATTATTTGATTTTTTTATTATTTGATTTTTTTAACTTTACAATATTGTATTGGTTTTGCCATATATCAACATGAATCCGCCACAGGTATACACGTGTTCCCCATCCTGAACCCTCCTCCCTCCTCCCTCCCTGTACCATCCCTCTGGAGTAAAATCTATAAAAAATTTAAATCACTATGCTGTATACCTGAAACTAATGTTATAACTCAACTACCAATAATAATTTTAAAAGATGGCAAGTGACTATTCAACAGGGGTTTGGAGACATTGGCTGGCATCCTAAATTGTAAAATAATACCAGCTCCAAATTAAAATTCTTCATGGATCAAACGTAAACCCTCATAAGAGTTAAGCATAAAAACAAAACTATGAAGTTATAATTTGGCCCTCCTAAGCAACACACAAAATCCAGAAACAATAAAAGATGGACATTCTTAACCTTACTGAAAATTAAAATGCAGAGGGAAAGGGAGCGGGCGGCTGAGAACAGTAATGTTTTCTGCTCTTGAAACACAACAACAAACAACACGACACTGTGGCGTCTGAATCTCGTACGATGAGAACTTACTGGGGACGACGTGACTTGCAAGACTGAAAAAAACCCAAAATGCTGAATAGTTAACTTTGTGCTGTGGCTTTTCATTCATCGGTCACCCAGTGTTGAGCTCCTCTATGTACTTGGACCGTGTGGAGGTTAATAAAAGAGCCACCACCAGGGCCCGCCATCTGGGCGGGAGGTTATCCATGAAGGAAAAGCACTCTGGAGAGACAGCTTCCTAGAGTGGGTGGGGTCTGACCTGGGCCTTGCAAAGCGGGGAGAAGAAAAGGGTCCTCCCGGCTAGAGAGGCTGAAGTCGGTGGCCCCATGCGCCCTGGTGCTCGGCACCCGCGCTGGGCTGGGCCTCCGTGGAGTGGGCGAGCTCTGCACAGGTCTCCCTCACCTCAGGGGAACAGGAGGGGAGAAAGCGGGTGAGAGCAGGTCTGAGTCAGGTTTGGAGACCAGCACCCAGCCTGAGAGAAGGTCAAGGGGTAAGAGAATGCACGCCACCTGCGCTGGGCGCCATGAAGTGACTGGCCTGGAGGCCCTGCTTATTCTGGCTCTCGGGTGTGGATGGTTCACTTGAGACTGGCAGGCTGATGGCTGGCACCACGGAGTCTGAAGAGATGCTGAATCAGGGGCATGTGGGCAGGGCAGGCCTCGGCAGCACTGCCCTCTGAGTTCTCAGCACACCCCGGACAGGAGTCCTCCACACAGACCCATGGCTCTATCCCCTAAGCTCAACAGCCACTCTCAGCCCAGATGCAAGTTCAGCAGAAGACAAGACAGGACGCAAAGCATCCTGAGCACTTGTCACTGCTGACAGCAGCACTCTGGTCAGTGTGTGTTCTGTAAACGAAGGTACACAGGAAAGCGGTTTAGAGCGATTCTTAGGGGGAGAGACGGCGTGAGCCCGCGAGGTGGGGGTGAGGGTGGTTAAAGAGAGGCCAGGTGGCCAGGATGGGAAGCCTTCAGAATTTCCTGATGGGCTGAGATGAGTGAAGAGTTTAGACGACTGCGCCTTTGGCCTTAGCAGCTGGAAGCCAGTTGCCCTCAGCTGTGGGGAGGAAGGTGCAGATGGAGCAGAGCTCTGCAGGCAGGTCACAGCCCAGCTGTGCCTGGCAGGCTCCGCTTCCTCTCCCCAGGTTCTGCCACATTCCCTTCAGGGAGGCTGGGGGGGTGGTGTGTGTCTCAGCCTTCTTCCTAAAGACAAACCAGGGGGTCCGTCCCTCTCCAGGGAAGGACATCGTCTCAGGTCCCCCTGCAGCATATCTCCCCTCAGAGCCGCCCCCCACCCCAGGGCTGGTACACACAGGCAGGGCAGGGCTGGGAACCTGAGCCACCGTCCCGCTCACACTGGAGCGCAGCGTGGGAACAGGGAAAACCTTGTCACTGTCACTTTAAATTTCTTGGGGGGGGTTGTTTCTCGACCCCAGATTCATAGAAGGAAGTGGGGCAGGTTTGCAGAGTACCCAGCAGCTGCTCCCAGGACTGGCTCGTCCTCATACGTAAAACTTCCTGCGATGACACCGGAAATACAAGTGCTGTCCCCACGACCACAGCCCCCTGGAGCCCGGGCCAGAGGGGAGCCATGGACAGGCCCCGGGCCCTGGGCCTGCTCTGGGCGCTGCTGACTCTCTGCCTCACTGCTGGTGAGTGGGGGGCCGCAGAGGAGCAGAGGCCCTGGGTGCGGGTGGGGACCCAGGCCCGGACCTCGTCCCTGCACCTTCTCCCACAGGGACTCCGGAGGTGTGGCTGCAGGTTCAGAGGGAGGCCACCGAGGCCTCCTTCACCATCCGCTGTGGATTCCTGGGCTCGGGCTCCATCTCCCTGGTGACTGTGAGCTATGGGGGCCCTGACGGTGCTGGGGGGACCACGCTGGCTGTGCTGCACCCCACCCTCGGCACCAAGAACTGGAAAGCTGCCTGCCGGGCCCGCTGGGAAACCAGTACCAGCATCTCCCTCACCTTGGAAAGGGCTCCCACCGCAGCGGGGGGCTCCAGTCCCAACACCACCTTCTGCTGCAAGTTCACGTCCTTCCCTGAGGGCTCCCAGGAGGCCTGTGGGAACCTGTCCCTCAGCACAGACCAAGGTGGGGCGGATGAGGAGGGGGGCTGGAGGGACAGGGAGGGACTTGGGACGCCAGCCACCTGACTGGTATGCCTCTCTGTGCACAGAGCTCCCTGCTCCCAGTCCAGCCTCCGTGCTGCGGGCCGACCTGGCCGGGATCCTGGGGGTCTCGGGGGTCCTCCTCTCTGGCTGCGTCTACCTTCTCTACCTCCTGCGTCGGCAGAGGCACTGGTGAGATGCAGCCCCCGCTGAGCCCAGTCCACCCCGCCCCCCATCTCCCCCTGATCCCAGGCCAGCCACACGCTTTGCCTCTGACCATCCTCACTCTCCCCAGGTCCGTCATGAAGCTTCAGCCGCCGAGACACAGCAGTCCCCAGACAGACGGGAGAGCCAGTGTGAGGATGGGGGCTGGTTTCGGAGGGGAATGGAGGGAACTGCAGCTGGGGGGCCAGGAGATGGAGCCTCACTCGGGCCTCCGTCCCCATCATCCCTGCAGGCAGCCGGCCAAGCCTCCCTGACCTCCTTCCACGTCCCCTACGCCACCGCCGCCACCGCCACGACCTCCAACTACTTCAGCCCGGCAACCCTGCACCCGGTCCCCCAACCCCAGCCACTGCCTGGGTGGGTGCCGCCCCTCACCCACGCCCCGCGCCGACCCCAGAGCCCCGGCCCCTGGGCGCCCCCGCCGGCCTCCGCACGCAGCAGTTTCGTCTCGGTGGAGAACCGACTCTACGCTCAGGCGGAAAAGCGGCCGCTCCACGCCCGCGCCGACCGCATCCCGCTCCCGGACAGTCTGGGGCGCAAAGCCGCTTTGGGGCCTTCAGGAGTGCGATGAGAGGGACCCCGGGTCACTCTGCCTTTCTTCTCTCCGGGCCTCTGGGAACCCCCCTCTGTTGGATGTCTGCGTTCTGGGGGCCACCGTCTTTGCACAGCTTGTTTTATCCTTAGGCTTCCAGCGAGCGTCTCCACACAGACCCCGCGGGCTGCGGATGTGGGCAGCACGTGTGCAAGCGTGGGCACGCGGGTGTATGTGTGAGGCGACAAAACCCCATCCCAGGTGGTTTCCTGTTTTCAAGTCCTCAGCTCCCCAGGTGAGGGCAATAACTGTCAACAAAAATGGTTTCTCTGACCTTGCCTTTTCTTCTTTGGGGGTGTGGGCAGGGGCGGGGGGCAGGTTTGTAAGAGCTTAGCGGCGTTTCAACCCCTGGGAGGGGCCAGGTTAGGACCGGAGGGGAGGGGGCGTCATCATGGGGACCTGTCCTCTGCCCCACCCCCGGCGGAGGTAGGGAGTGGGGGTGTCCTGGCCCTGCAGGTCTGGCTGAGGAACGCCAGGTGCAAAGACAGGTTGGGGGTCTGGTGGCCCAACCACAAATCCCACTATGTCCTGGGACCGCAGCAAAGGCTTCTGGGGCTTCAACCTCAGAAAAGTGCCCGGGTCAGGGGCTCCCCGAGATGGCCTGGGGGTGGGCCCTGATGCCCTCCCTCCAGAGCTGACATTCAGAGGCAGGGGACCCACCTCAGCTCGGCCCACACTGGCTTCCTCCGGCTCCTCTCTGTTACCTGGGCACCAGGATTGCTCCCCACTGGCCACCTTGAAGGGTGGTGGGGGCAGGCAGAGGCCGCTCAGACCCGGCCTGAACCCACGATCGCCGCCCACCCCCAGGGAGCAGTTTTCCTCCTGTAAACAGGCCCAGCGGCCCTCAGCTGGGCCTGGGCCTCCTCACACCTTTGCCACAGGAGACATGGTGAGAGCCCTGTAACTGCAAGGACCCACGGGCCGTGATGGATTCTGAGTGGCGGGGTGGGGGCCGCAGAATGGGCCTGGAGCCAGGCTCGGACAGCACCCAGCCAGGCGGGGGCACCTGCTGCTTGGCCCCTTCCTGGGTCCTGCCTGTGGGAAACCCCAGGAACCGCCTCCTCTGCCTGGCTCAGGGAGGGTCTGCTCAGAGGCTACGTCCAACCACAGAATCTTCCAGAAACCTCACTTACTCCTGCAGGCATTGTTCAATAAACCCATGGGAGTCCCACCAGCCAGCAGCTCTACACCACACAGGGGAGAGGGTGAACCAGATAGGGCGAGGGGGTGGTTGAGGGTCATCGGCATCCTCTGAGGAGCCCTCATCACTGGCTTGTCAGCTCAGTGGTCCATGTAGGATTGGGGGCTCATGGGAAAGAGGTGGGGGTGCTGAGGAGGTCCCTGATGGTAAACCAAGGTAGAGAGATGTAAGCAAGGGAATAGCCTGGGGCCGGGCAGCCTTGGGACCACGTCAAGACCAAGGACAGAGGGGTGGGCAGTAAGGCTGAGGGAAGGCCTTAAAGGAAGGTTCACTTGCCTAGAAGAGACTGTTCATGGGAGGACGGGGCCGCTCTGAGGGCTCCTGGGCCCCCAGCCAGGCCACCGGCCCATGAGTCGGGAGAGCCCGCCACCCGCGCGGCCTGAGCCGGCCTTCCGCCAGCTCAGGAGGCCATGAAACCCTCATCCTCGGGAGCCAGGAGGTCTCCGCCGCGGGCCTGTTCCTAGCCGGCCCCAAGTCAGAGCCAGGGGTGGTGAGGGGCCCGGCTGAGAGCCGAGGTGTGGCTGCGCACAGCCCCCTCAAAACCCAGCCTTCGTTCAACATTTGGGGTCCCTGAGTCCCAAAGGGGCGAGGACTGGCACCAGGGGACAGGACTTGTACAGCCCCAGCACTTCCCCTGGGCATCCGGGACATGCCCTCAGCCGATCCGGCGGCGTAAGGCTTGGGTTCTGATCCCAGGCGCCGCGCCCCGCCTGGGAGACCCGGGGGGGCTCACTTCACCTCCAAGAGGCTCACTTTGCGCCTCCCAGGAGGGAGGTAAGGCCCGAGGGGCATGAGGAGATAGTGAACCAGGCCCAGGCACTAAGCAACTCCGCCCGGAGCAGCCTATTTACTACTTTGAAAACACCTGCCACTCGGGGTGTTTAACAGCCCACTTAAGAGATGTAGAGCCAGAGCCCCAGGTCCCACAGCTGGGAGGCAGAGGCGTTCTTAGTGGGAAGGAGGGGAGACGCTCGCCGCTGGGCTCGGGGAGTGGCAGAAAGAGACCGCGGCGGAGACGCCGGCCGGGCGTGCGGGGGCCACCAGGTGGCGCCACCGACACGACTGTGCGGCACGCGAGGCGGTCCCGAGGCCCCTCCGCAGAAGCCGCCCGCCCAGCCAGCGGGAGCGAAGAGCGAACTCAAGGCGCGACAGAGCTGTGGGCCCAGCCCCCATCCGGGACCCCCATCCTCTCTAGCCAGCCCCGCATCCCCGCCCCCCTCACCTGGCCCAGGAGCCCGCCCCAGAGCCTGCGACCCCAGCCCAACCCTCAGACAGCCCTGGGGACCCTTCGTCCCCGTGACTGCCTGCCACCCCCGGCCACCTGCTCCTCCTCCCGCTCCCATCCCACCACAGCGAGGCCAGAGGGCCCCTGAAGACGCACCCCAATCTGCTCCCCCCTCGGCGACCCACAAGCTCCCCTTCTGCAGTTCAGCCCCCACCCACCCTCGGGCTCGCCCCGCGGCCCCGCCCTGAGACCGCCCCTAGTCCCCAGCGCTCAGGAGCCCTCCTTCCCACCCGGTCTGCCACCTGTCCCGGTGGGCCGCAGCTCCCACCCTCCCTCCGGGGAGCCCACGGCTTTTCTAGGCTTCCGACTCTCGGCTGCCAGTGCCCAGTGCTGCTGCCCGCCCAGATGGAGCGCTGGACCCTGGGCATCACCACCACCTGCTGGTGTGACCTCGGGCTTCCTGTGGGTCCGAGAAGCCTCACACCCTTGCTGGCTAGCTGTAGGGGCTGGGCAACGTTGTGGCCTCACCCCCAGTCCAGTCCAGGCGCCCACCACCTGCGGTTGACCCTAGCAAAGGAAGGGAGGGGTCTGGGACCTAGGGAGCAGAAATCAGACGTGGTGTCTGAGGGCTTAACCAGCCCCAGCACCTCCAGAGAGAAGGGCTGGTCTGGATGAGCCCGGGGCTGGAAGGGGCCAGAGTTGAGGAGCCAGGGGAGCCTCTGGCCTCCCTGCTGGTCTCTGGGCCTCTCCCAGGCCCCCGGGGAGCAACTCTCCAGAGAGAAAGCACAGGCTGTGCCCCATCCCCAACACAGGGATGCCCCAAAGCACAGGATACTATGTCTGCTGGCAAAGCCAGGGATGGGAAGGCCCTCCAACCTCAGGTTCCACTCAGGTTCCTGCTGAGGGTGGGCATGACATCTGGAATTTCCATTAGTGACCCCTCAGCAGCTTCATTTGAGCATCCATGAAATGGGTCAGAAAGCTATTTGGATAAAATAGACATTACAAAAGATTAGGGTGCTCTGAGGAGGAGGAGGAGGGCTCCTCTGGGATGACCTTTTTTCCCCAAATTTTTTTCTTGTGGCAAAATATACAAAACTTACCACATGAGTCATTTTTAAGGGAAAAGTTGAAATGCAGTTGAGGAACAATATTATGGTAATTCCAGGTGTACTAGTTGATGCTTTGAACTGTGGTGTTGGAGAAGACTTTTGAGAGTCCCTTGGACTGCAAGGAGATCCAACCAGTCCATCCTAAAGGAGATCAGTCCTGGGTGTTCATTGGAAGGACTGATGTTGAGGCTGAAACTCCAATACTTTGGCCACCTGATGCGAAGAGCTGACTCATTTGAAAAGACCCTGATGCTGGGAAAGATTGAGGGCATATGGCAATTATATCTTTAATTTTTTGAGGATCCTCCATACTGGTTTGCACAGTGGTTGCACCAATTTACATTCCTACCAACAGTGCCTAAGTGTTCCCTTCTCTCCACATCCTTGCCAACATTTGCTATTTTCTGTCCTTTTGGTGACAGTCATTCTGACAGGCATTAAGGTGGTATCTCATAGTCATTTTCCTTTGCAAGATGACATTTAAAATAAAACCTGAGGGACTTCCCTGGTCCCTGGTTGGGACTCCACGATTCCCAGAAAGAGGGCACAGGTTCGATCCCTGGTTAAGTGTAAGTAAGTGTAGTCGCTCAGTCATGCCCAACTCTTCGGGACCCCATGGACTGTAGCCCACCAGGCTCCTCTGTCCATGGGATTCTCCAGGCAAGAATACTGGAATGGGTTGCCATGCCCTTCTCCAGGGGATCTTCCCGACCCAGGGATCGAACCTGGGTCTTCCGCATCACAGGCAGATGCTTTACCCTCTGAGCCACCAGGGAAGCCCGATCCCTGGTTAGGGAACTAGAATCCCACATGCCACACGGTGCAGCACCTGCCCCCCAAATTAAAATTAAACCTGAACACGAGTGGTAGTTCTCTATGCAAAGATTGTAGCGAGATTGTTCCAGGCAGGAAAAAGTACGTACAAAGGCGCCATGGTTAAGAAGAGCTTGGCGCTAGCATGGCCCAAGGAAGGTCAGGAAACAAGGCGAAAAAGAGAGCAGTAAGCAAAACCCAAAAAAGGGATCTGGATTTTATTGTTAGGGCAGGAGTCACTCTTGCTGGGTTTTAAGCAGAACAGTAAGATGATCAGAGTTACATTTATACAAATATCATTCTGGTGCTGGGTAGAGAACACTTGCATGAGAGGGAGAATAGAGAACAGTTAGGAAGCTACCACATAATCCAGGCAGGAGATGGAGTGTCTGAGTCAAGGATGGTGAAAAGTAGATGGAAAGAAGTGGATGGATTAAAAATGTGTTTTGGAGGCTGAGGGTTGTTCCCGGCTGTGGAAAGAAGGAATCAGGATGGTCTTATGGGTAAAGCCCAGTTTTCCAGCTTGAACAACTAGGTAGGGGGAGATGCCATTCACTGAGATGGAAGACTGATGGCAGCACATCCCAGGGAAAGGGTGATAAGGGGCCAATAAACGCTTAAGTTGAGAGAGCTGAGATGCCTGAGCTCGAATGAGGTGCAGCCATGTCAGTGCCTCCTAACAGCCCAGGCAGCATCTTTGGAAAGGACAAGAATTATATGCAAAACATTGGAAAGAAAGAAAAATTCTAAGTAAATGGTAAGATGTACCATGTTTATAGATCAAAAGACTCATTGTTTAAAGATTATTTCTACCTAATGTATCTACCGGAGCAGGAAATGGTAACCCACTCCAGTGTTCTTGCCTGGAGAGTCCTGTGGACAGAGGAGCCTGGTGGGCTGCTGTCCATGGGGTCGCACAGAGTCGGACACGACTGAAGCGACTGAGCATAGCATGCAATGTATCTACAGAGTCAAAGCATTCTGAATTGATATTCCAGCAGGCTGCATTGTAGAAACTGCCCAGCTGATTTTAAAACTTAAAATGTATTTGGAAATATAGAAGTAAAATTCCTATACCATATGGCAATTATATCTTTATTTGGAAAAAGTAAAACAATTCTGAAAAAAACGAAGTTGGAGACTCATATTATTGAATTCAAAACTTATGTAAAGCTAAATCAAGCCAGTGAGGAATATTGGGGGAAGAATAGATGTAGATTAATGGAACAGAATAGTCTTAAATAGACCCCCGCACGTGTATGTTTATAGTCAGCCCTCCACATCTGCAGATTCAACTAACTGTGGATCAAAGGTATTTGGAAAAAATTTTTCAGAAATTTCCACAATGCAAAAGTTGAATTAGCCACATGTTCGCAACTCTTTACATAACATTTATATTGTATGAGGTATTATAAGTAATCCAGAGGTGATTTAAAGTGTACAGGAGGGAGGTGGCCAAGATGGTTGAGAGAAAGTATAGAACAGCAAAGAGTCTACAAATAATAAATGCTGGAAAGGATGTGGAGAAAAAGAACCCTCCTACACTGTTGGTGGGAGTGTAAACTGGAGAATATTATGAAGCTTCCTTAAAAAACTAAAAATAGAGCTACCATATGATCCTTCAATCCTACTCCCGGGCATACATCTGGAGAAAACCATGCTTTTAAAGATACATGTACCCCTGTGTTCACTTCAGCACTATTCACAATAGCCAAGACGCGGAGGCGACCGAAATAAATGCCCATCAACAACGAATGGATAAAGGTGCATACATATATACAATGGAATATTACTCAGCCATAAAAAGAATGAAATAATGCCATTTGCAGCAACCTTGATAGACCTAGAGATTATCACACTATGTGAAGTCAAACAGAGAAAGACAAATATCATACGATACTGCTTGTATGTGGAATCAAAAAAAAATGATATAAATGGACTCACTTATAAAACAGACTCAGAAGATAAGCTTATGGTTACCACAGGGGAAGGGTAGAGAAAGATACATTAGGAGTTTGGGATTAACAGATACACATTATATATATAA
Source organism: Bubalus bubalis (assembly GCF_019923935.1). Classification (NCBI taxonomy): domain Eukaryota; kingdom Metazoa; phylum Chordata; class Mammalia; order Artiodactyla; family Bovidae; genus Bubalus; species Bubalus bubalis. The sequence goes on from NC_059180.1 coordinate 6,056,281, forward strand.
AACATAATCAACAATGACCTGCTGTATAACACAGGAAACTATATGAAACATCTTAGAATAACCTATAATGGAAGAGACTGTAAAAGAAGAATATAGGTATTTATTTACACATATAATTGAATCACTCACTTTGCTATACATCTGAAATTATCACAATAAAATTTTTTAAAAATAAACTATACAGGAGAGAGGTGACCAAGATGGTGTAGAAGGAAGACCCTGAACTCACCTCCACCCATGAATACACCAAAATTAAAACTACCTACAGAGCCACTATCTATGAGAATGACCTGAAAATGAGCAGAAAAGATTCCCCACAACTAAAGACAAAGAAGGAACCACACAGACGGCTAGGAGGGGCAGACATGCAGGGCAGTCAGGACCCACACCCCCAGGTTGACAACCCACCTATGGAGGGAATACCACAATCCTAGAGGTCCTCCCCAGGGAGTGAGAGGTCCAAGCCGCACATCAGGCTACCCAGTCCCAGAGGTCCTACACTGGGAAGACGAGTCCCCCCCGAACAGCTGGCTTTGAAAACCAGTGGACTTACACGAAGGCTGTAGGAAACAGACTCCATTCTTAAAGGGCAAGTGCAAAATCTCACACTGAGTCCCAGTAGAGAGGCAGACACACAAGAATCTACAACAGACACACAAAAACTAGAAAGGAATACAACCGCACCACTAAAGAAAATCAGCCAACGGGAAGAAACTAAAAGAAGAACCACAAAAACAACCAGAAAACACGGAACAACCAGAAAACAACTGACCCAGCTTGAAAGGAGCCTGGGTCAGTCCCACGCGCTGATCTTGGCGAGCCTCCTAAAGAGAGGCCGAAGGCAACCGGGTCTCCCCCTAAGGACAGAGATGCTGGCAGCCGCCTTTTCTGGAGTTCACTCCACCAGGGTAACACCCGCACTGGCGGGCACCATGTCAGAATCCTCCCTCTAGCCTATGAGCACCGGGGCCGAGGCCCTGTCCGCCAACAGGCCAGCGGGGGTCTCAGGCCCCACCCCAGGCGGACGGGCCAACCACAGTGTACGGCTCCCCCGCCCGCCAGTGGGCCTGGGAGCCGCTGGGCCGGGATGCGCGCGACTAGCTCAGCTGCAGTGGTTGTTCTCGCCGCACTGGAAGGGCCCGGGCAGTGTGCGTAGGGGCCATCCCAGAACACACAGGTCTGGTGACCAGGGGGGAGCATGCTGCTGGGCCCCACTGAACATCTCCCACATACGAGAATTTTTAAAATGTAGATCTTTTAGGATTCATGTGAACTTAAATGACTACCAGTTTAAAACAAGTGAGTCTAGTTATAGGTCAACATATATGAACTCCGTGGTAACCACAAGTCAAAAATCTACAACACATCCACAAAAACCAGAGAGCAAGGAATACAGCCATACCACTAAAGAAAATCAGCCAAAGGGGAAGAGACTAAAAGAAGAACAGAAGAACTACAAAAACAACCAGAAAACAAGGAACAAACCGCAGTAAGTAATACAGATCAATAACCACTTTATGGAAAAGGAAATGGCAACCCACTCCAGTATTCTTGCCTGGAAGAGTCCATGGCCAGAGGAACCTGGTGGGCTGCAGTCCATGGGGTTACATGACTGAGCACATGTGCATGAGGGTGGAGGGAGATGGGTCGGTAGCAGTAAACTGGTAGAACTAAAAAAAAAAAAAATCGCTTTAAATGTCAGTGAACTAAATACTGCAATCAAAGAGGGGCTGATTGGATTTAAAAGACTCATCTATATGCTCTTTATAAGAGATTTGCTTCAGAGCTGAAAACATTCAAATTGAGAGTGAAGGAATGGAAAAAGATATTTCAAGCAAATGGAAATGACAAAAAAGTAGCAATACTCACATCAGACAATAAATTTTAAAACAAAGTCTATAACAAAAGACAAAGAAGGGCATTATATAATGATAAAGGGATGAATATGAGACTATAACATTCATTAACATATATTCATCTAATATAAGAGCACCAGTTATACACAGCAAATGTTAACAAACTTAAGAGTAGAAACTGACAATATAATAACAGTAGGAAACTTTTAACACGTCACATCAATGGACATTCTGTTCGAACAGAAAAATAATAAGGAAATAATGGTCTTCAATAACCTCAGATATGCAGATGAAACCACCCTTATGGCAGAAAGTGAAGAGGAACTAAAAAGACTCTTGATGAAAGTGAAAGAAGAGAGTGAAAAAGTTGGCTTAAAGCTCAACATTCAGAAAACAAAGATCATGGTATCTGGTCCCATCATTTCATGGCAAATAGATGGGAAAACAGTGTTGGAAACAGTGTCAGACTTTATTTTCTGGGCTCAAAATCACTGCAGATGGTGACTGCAGCCATGAAATTAAAAGACGCTTACTCCTTGGAAGGAAAGCTATGACCAACCTAGATAGCATATTCAAAAGCAGAGACATTACTTTGCCAACAAAGGTCCGTCTAGTCAAGGCTATGGTTTTTCCTGTGGTCATGTATGGATGTGAGAGAAGGACTGTGAAGAAAGCTGAGTGCCAAAGAACTGATGCTTTTGAACTGTGGTGTTGGAGAAGACTCTTGAGAGTCCCTTGGACTGCAAGGAGATCCAACCAGTCCACTCTGAAGGAGATCAGTCCTGGGTGTTCTTTGGAAGCAATGATGCTAAAGCTGAAACTCCAGTACTTTGGCCACCTCATGCGAACAGTTTACTCATTGGAAAAGACTCTGATGCTGGGAGGGATTAGGGCAGGAGGAGAAGGGGATGACAGAGGATGAGATGGCTGGATGGCATCACCGATTCGATGGACATGAGTTCGTGTGAACTCCGGGAGTTGGTGATAGACAGGGAGGCCTGGTGTGCTGCGATTCATGGGGTCGCAAAGAGTCGGACACGACTGAGTGACTGAACTGAACTGAATGGTCTTAAATAACACCTTATACCGGTTAGACTTCATAGCTATCTATTGGACATTACATCCAAAAAGAGTAGACTACCCAACATTTAAGTGCACATGAAACATTCTCCAAGACAGATCACACACTGGGCCATAAAAGTGTCCAAATTGAAGAGTAAAGAAATTATATCAGCATTTTTTCTAACCACAATGGTATGAAACCAGAAAACAATAACAGGAAGAAAAATGGGAATATCACAAACACATGGAGACTAAACAACATGCTACTAAAAAAAAGGGGGGGGGGTTGAAGAAATCAAAGGGGAAATCAGAAAATACCTCCAGACAAATGAAGAGGGAACAACTTTCCATAATCTATGGGATACTACTACTACTAAGTCACTTCAGTCGTGTCCGACTTTGTGCGACCCCAGGGACTGCAGCCCACCAGGCTCCCCCGTCCCTGGGATTCTCCAGGCAAGAACACTGGAGTGGGTTGCCATTTCCTTCTCCAGTGCATGAAAGTGGAAAGTGAAAGTGAAGTCCCTCAATCGTGTCCGACTCTTTGTGACCCCATGGACTGCAGCCCACCAGGCTCCTCCGTCCATGGGATTTTTCAGGCAACAGTACTGGAGTGGGGTGCCATTGCCTTCTCCCATGGGATACAGAAAAGCAATTCTAAGAGGTAAGTTTATAGCTATATAGGCCTACCTCAAGAAACAAGCAAACTCTCAAACAACTTTACTTACCATCCAAAGGAATTATAATAATAACCATAGCCCAAATTTGGCAGAAAGAAAGACCAGAGAGGAAATAAAATAGAGACCAAAAGAAAAAAAAAAAAATCAATGAAACAAAAGACTGTTTTTTTGAAAGACAAAATTGATAAGCCTTTACACAGGCTTATCAAGAAAAAGGACCTAATAAACAAAATAAGAAATGAAAGGAGAAATAACAACTAGTATTACAGAGACTCACAAAAAAAATCATACGTGAATACTATGAACAGTTGCTGTTTAGTCTCTAAGTTGGGTCTCTTTTGTGACCCCATGGATGGTAGCCCACCAAGCTCCTCTGTCCATGGGGTTTCCCAGGCAAGAATACTGACGTGTGTTGTCATTTCCTTCTCCAGAGGAATCTTCCTGAGCCAGGGATCAAACCTGCATCTCCCACATTAGCAGGCAGATTCTTCACCACTGAGCCACCTGGGAAGCCCACCCACACATGCACATCACAGTGTATTACTCAGCAATAAAAAAGAATGAAGTTCTGCCATTTGAAACCACGTGGATAGAAATAGAGGGTATTATGTTCAGTGAAATAAGTCAGAGAAAGACAAATACTGTGTGTTAACATTTGTATGAGGAATCTAAAAAAATAAAATAAATGAATATAACAAAACAGAAACAGACTCACAGATGTTATTAGTTACCAGTAGGAAGTGGGGGAGGGGAGTGCAAGACAGGAGCAAGAGATTAAAAGATAGAAACTACTGTGCAGAAAATAAATGAGCAAAAAAGATATAATATGTAATATAAAAGATCATAAAAGAGATTACCATGAACAAGTTATATCAATAAAATGGACTATCTAGAGGAAACGGACCAATTCCTAGAAAGTATAATCTCCTAAGACTGAATCAGGAAGAAATAAAAAACATGAACAGATTACCAGTAATGAAATTAAGTGATAAAAACAAAGAAACTCTCCCAACAAACACAAGTTCAGAGTCAGATGGCTTCATAGGTGGAGTCTACCAAACATTTAGGAGCCTGTCTTCCTCAAACTATCCCAAAATATTGAAAAATGCTTCTGAAATCATTCTGGAAGCCCAGAATCATGCTGATACACAGACCAGATAAATGAACCACAAAGAAGAGAATTCCAGGGCAATATCCCTGATGAACATAGGTGCAAAGTCTTCCAAATATTAGCAAACCAAATACAATACATTAAAAGCATCAAACCCCAAAATCAAACCCCCAAATCCCTGATTCCAGGGATGTAAGGATGATTCATTGATTTACAATGTGTTACATTACATTAACAAATAGAGTGATAAAAATCACATGATAACCTCAATAGATGCAGGAAAATCTTTTGACAAAATTCAACATTCATTTACAATAAAAAGTCTCCACAGAGTTGGTACAGAGGGAACTTACTTCAGTATAATAAAGGCCATACATGACAAACCCACAGCCAACTTTATACTCAATGTTGAAAGACTAAAAGCACTTTCTCTAAGGTCAGAAACAAGACAAGTATGCCCGCTCGTACCACTTTTTTTCAACATAGTATATTGTAAGTCCTAGCTGCAGAAGTCAGTAAAGAAAACAAAAATCCAGATTGGAAAGGAAATAGTAACTCTGTCACTGTTTTCATATGATATAATACTATATACAGAAAAGCCTAAAGATGATAGCAAAAAAAAACCTTCCTAAAATAAGTGAATTCAGTGAAGTGCAATATACAAAACAGAACAAAATATGCAGCATTTCTATAAACTAAAAATGAACTATGAGAAAAAGACATTAAAACAATCCCATTTACAACTGCATTAAAAAGAATAAAGCACTTATGAATAAATCTAACCAGAGTGCTAAAAGACTTGTACTCTGAAAACTGTAAGACACTGATAAAAGACATTCAAGGCAACACAAATGTAAAGATACACTGTGCTCATGGAATGAAAGAATTAATATTGTTAAAATGACCAGACTAAATCTACAGATTCAGTGCAATCTCTATCAAAATACCCATGACTTTTTTCACAGAACCAAAACAAATAATTCTAAAATCTGCAGTGAAACACAAAAGACCCCAATAGCCAAAGCAATCCTGAGTAAGAACAAAGTTGAAGGTATCACATGCCCTGATTTCAAACCATACTACAAAGCTGCAGTAACAGTATGGTACTGGCATAGAAACAGATACCTAGATCAATGGGACAGAATAGAGACCAGAAAATGAACTCACATTTATATGGGCAATAAATATATCAAAAAGGAGGCAAGACTATGCAATGGGGAAAAAGTCAGAATCTTCAATAAATGGCATTGGGGAAACTCAGCAGCAAAGTAACATGCTAAGGAAACAAACTGGATTACTTTCTCACACCATGTATGAAAATAAACACAAAGTGGATTAGAGACTTAAATGCAAGACCTGAAACCATAAAACTTCTAGTAGAAAATATAGTCAGTAGACTCTTTGACATCAGTCTTGGCAATTTTTTTTTTTTTGAATCTGTCTCCTTAGGCAAAGGAAACAAAAGCAAAAGTAGACAAATGGGGCCAGCCTGAATTGAAAAGCTTTTTTACAGAGAAGGAAACTATCAACAAAACATAAAGATCTCCTACTGATCAGGAAATGATCATTGCAAATGGCACATCTGATAAGGGGTTAATATCCAAATATACAAAGAACTCACACAACTCAACATCAAAAATCAAACAGTCCAATTGAAAAAATTTTAGTGGGCAGGAGACCTGAATAGACATTTTTCCAAAGAAAAACCTACAGATGGCCTCCAGACACATGGAAAACTGCTCAATATGACTAATAAGAGAAATGAAAATCAAAACCACAATGAAATGACAAAAAACTGCACATCTGCCACAATGGCTGTCATCAAGAAGATGAAAATGAAGTGTTGGGGAAGCTGTAGAAAAGGAAACTTTGTGCACTGCTGGTGAGAATGTAAGCGTGTAACCTCTATAAAAATCAGGGTGGAGGTTCCTCAAAATACTAAAAAACAGAACTGGATATGATACAGCAATTTCACTTCTGGGTATTTATGTGAATGAAAACACTGATTGGAAACAGTATTCGCATGCCTAGGTTCACTGCAGCGCTACAGTAGCCAAGATGTGGAGGCAGCCTAAGTGTCCATCAACAGATGAATAAGGAAGATGTGGTATACTTAAACAATGGAGGATGACCCAGCCATAACAAAATGGCATCTTGCCATTTGCAGCAACGTGGATGCATGGAGAGGGAATTACGCTAAGTGAAATAAATCAGAGAAAGACTAATAGCACATGACTTCACTTATATATGGAATCCAAAAAAAAAAAGAAAATGAAAGACAAATTGATACAAACAACATATTGATGGTTACCAGAGAAGAGAAGGTTGAGGGCGGGGACAAAATAGGGGAAGGAGATTAACAGGCACATAATTTTCAGCTATAAATCATGGGCATGCTTCTCTGATGACTCAGACAGTAAAGAATCTGCCTGCAATGTAGGAGACCTAGGTTCCATGCCTGGGTCAGGAAGATCCCCCAGAGAAGGGAATAGCTACCCACACTCCAGTATTCTTGCCTGGAGAATTCCATGGAAAGGGGAGTCTAGCAGGCTACAGTCCATAGGGTCGCAAAGAACTGGATGTGTCTAAATGGCTAACTTCACTTTCAATAATATTGTAAAACTTTTGTATGGAGACAGATGGTTACTAGACTTAAGGTTATTATTTCATAATGTATGCAAATGTCAAATCATTATGTAGTACACCTGAAACAAATTGTATGTCAGTTGTATTTAAGTATAAAATAATTAAGATTAAGCTGTATGAGAAGATTGTGTAGGTTATATGCAAATACTATGCTATTTTATATAAGGGACTTGAACATCCTGAGATTTTTGTATTCACAGGGTGGGTCCCAGAACCAATCACCTCCACAGATACGCAGAGTTGTGTCTGACTCCTTGCAACCCCATGGTCTATGCAGTCCATGGAATTCTCCAGGCCAGAATACTGGAGTGGGTTAGCCTTTCCCTTCTCCAGGGAATCTTCCCAACCCAGGGATTGAACTCAGGTCTCTCGCATTGCAGGCAGATTCTTTACCAGTTGAGCCACAAAGGAAGCCCAAGAATACTGGAGTGGGTAGCCTATCCCTTCTCCAGCGGATCTTCCCGAACCAAGTATCAAACCAGGGTCTCCTGCATTGCAGGCAGATTCTTTACCAACTGAGCTATCAGGAAAGCCCACAGATACCAAAGGACTGTATATTCAATTGATTTTCAACAAAGGTGCCAAGGTAATTAAGTTAAGAATAGTATTTTTAACAAGTGGTGCTGAAACAACTGGATGTCCAGGTGCAAAGAAATAAAACTGAACCTTGACCCATACTTTCCGTTTTATATTTTAAAAAATTTAAGATAGGCTATAGACAATGTAAAAACAGACTATAGACAATGTAAACACTTAAGACTATTAAACTTGGCTTCCTCTGGCTTCCTCCTTGACAGAGGCCGCAGACCCTCGGAAGCAGTCCAACCCCATGGACTGCAGCCTACCAGGCTCCTCCATCCATAGGATTTTCCAGGCAAGAGTACTGGAGTGGGTTGCTATGTAACTCTAGTTCCCGTGTATTCAGTTTTCTGCCCGAATTATCAAAATTGACAGTTTTCTTTTTACTTTTGTGTAGTATAATGGCAACCCACTCCAGTACTCTTGCCTGGAAAATCCCATGGACGGAGGAGCCTGATAGGCTGCAGTCCATGGGGTCGCTAAGAGTCGGGCACGACTGAGGAACTTCACTTTCACGCACTGGAGAAGGAAATGGCAACCCACTCCAGTACTCTTGCCTGGAGAATCCCAGAATCTCCTGGAGGAGCCTTGTGGGCTGCCATCTATGGGGTCACACAGAGTCGGACATGACTGAAGCAACTTAGCAGCAGATGTTCAAATGGAGAAGGCGATGGCACCCCACTCCAATACTCTTGCCTGGAAAATCCCATGGACGGAGGAACCCGGTAGGCTGCAGTCCATGGGGTCGCTCAGAGTCGGACAGGACTGAGCGACTTCACTTTCACTTTTCACCTTCATGCATTGGAGAAGGAAATGGCAACCCACTCCAGTATTCTTGCCTGGAGAATCCCAGGGACAGGGGAGCCTGGTGGGCTGCCGTCTATGGGGTCACAAAGAGTCGGACACGACTGAAGCGACTTAGCAGCAGCAGCAGCAGTATCGTATCTGGAGTTGAGGGGTGGTGGTTACGTAAGTAGGTCTGTTGCCAGGCTTTCTACTGTTCATTCAGCAGCTTATTTCATGGGCAGCGCCATTCTGTGTGTCCTTTGTTTGTTGATGTCAAATGCCGTCTACATCTGACTATTAATCTGTTCTCATAACTGACACTGAAATTACTTTAGTACCTTCTCGTGTAATACTTTTACTTTTTACGGCCTGTAAATTTCTTGTGGTAGTTGCCTTTCTGTAACTGGAAGAAAATGCTACGTAACTTCCACATATCATAAGAGAAAATCATTTGTTTATGGTTTTAAGATTTACAAGGCTTAATGTGTGACGGTTATTTCCAAGTGAATTTCTCTCACACATTTCTGGTTATTTTCCTATTTCATTAGACTTTGATTAGATTTATTTTAAAGTATACCAATTAGCATGGCAGTCACATTTCTCTAATGTTGCCAAAGAACTGTTGATGGGTTTGAAAAGCCCTGGGACTGTGTGTGGGAGTGAGTTTTGTTTAGATTTTAATCAAAACTAGAAATAAAATTTTAGGTTCTAGTTAAAAAAAAAAAAAAGACTATTAAACTTTTAGAGGGAAAAATAGAAAATCTTTGTGACCTTGAATTAGGCAAAGATTCCTTAGATTCAATACCAAAACCACCGCCCATAAAAGAAAAACATTGATAAACTGAACTTTTTCAAAATTAATAACTTCCGCTTTACAAAAGATGCTATTAAGAAAATTAAAAAACCACTTACAAACTGGAGAAAATACTTATAAAACACACATCTGATAAAGAACTTGTAACACAACATGTAGAAGTCAATACTCAATAACAAAAATCCCAAGTTTTAAAAACTGGAAAAATACCTGAACAGCTATTTTATCAAAGAAGAGATATAGATGACAATCACATAAAAGGAAGTTCAAAATTATAAGTCATTAGGAAAATGCAGAATAAAACCACCATGAGACAAGACCATAGTACCAAGAATTGGTGAGAATGCAAAGCAACTAGAATTCTCATACTTCACTGATGGGGACGAAAAATGGCACAACCAGTTTGAAAAATGTTTTGACAATTTCTTATAAATGTAAATACATTTAATTTACATTTATATCTTATAAATGTAAATACATGTTATCATATGACCCAACAACCACACTGCTAGGTATTTACCCCAGGAAATTGAAACATGTTCTCATGCAAATACACCAATGTTCATAGCAACTTTACTCATAATTAATCACAATGAAGGGAAGATTGTCCCTCATCTGATCAACTGGTGAGTGGGTCAGTAAGTCATGGCACATCCAGTGAATACAAGTCAGAAGTAAAAAGACATCAACTACCAATACCCAAAGATGTGGGCAAATCTCAGAAGTACTTTGCTAAGTGAAAAAAAGCCAAACTCAAGAGGCTACATACAGCATGATTCCATTTATGTGACATTCTGGAAAAGGCAAAAGTACGGACACAGAATTCAGAGCAGTGATTGCCAACAGCTAGAAATGGGCGGAGAGTACTGACTCCACAGGGGCAGGAAGGACCTCGGGGTAGTGGGGTTCTCCATGTGTTGACTGCAATCCTGGCTACAGAACCTTATACCTTTTAAAAGTTCAGTGAATTGCAACACCTAAAAAAGAGACATTTTACTCTATGTAAATTACATGACAGACCTGAATTAATAAAGATACAATTATCTAAAAAAAATGCTAATAGGAATAAAATGAATAAATCAAAAGATATGTAAGACCTTTTTGAAAAATGTATGAAACTACTGAAATTTAATTTTACACCATGGTCATGGATAGAAACAATATCATAAATACGTCAATCCTTCTCAAATCTGTCCATGAATGCACACTGTCCCAATAAAAATCCCAATGGGTCTTGTCATGGAAATCAACAGATTCTAAAATGCAAACAGAAGAACAAAACACCTAGACTAAATGAGATTTTGAAGAACCAAAATTAGATGAGGGTCTCAAATACCAGGTCTCACGTACTGATATGACTTAAAGTTATTGAAATTAAGACAGTGTGGCTTTGGCACAAACAGAGCAATGAGAAAAGAGCCCAGAAATGGAAACTTCATGTATTAGAGAGATGGCATTATAATTCAATGGGGAAAATAGCCAGGACAATTGGCTCTCCATCTGGAAAAAGTCAAATTCCGACTTCATACCATACACAAGAACCAAGTTAACTGGATGAAAAACTTAAATATGAAAAGCAAACCTTTCATCTTTAACACAAAGTACAGGAGGTTGTGTTTATGACCTTAAAAGCGGTCAAAATTTCTTACAAGACACACAAAGAGAGACGGATGAATCTGAGATCTGATTTAAATTTCTATAGTTCAAAAGTAAAGTGAAGGGCTTTACTCCTGGTCCAGTGGTTAAGAGTCTGTCCGCCAATGCAGGAGACACGGGTTCAATCCCTGATCTGGGAAGATCCCATATGCCTCGGGGCAGCTAGGCCCATGGGCCACAATCGCTGCCCTAGAGCCTGTGCTCTGCAACAAAGAAGCCACCACAATGAGAATCTAGCCCACCCCAACTAGAGAGTAGCCTCGGCTCCCCACAACTAGAGAAAACCCGTGCATAGCAATGACGCAGCCCAGCCAAATAAAAACGTAAAGTGAAATAACAAGCCACCGACCGAAGAGGACATTTGTAACATATAATATTAACAAATAATCAAAATTCCAAATATCTAGTGAACGGCAAACCCAATTTAGAAATAGGGAAATATGTTACTGAACCTGGTTTGTTTGCTGGACAGGTAACTGGCAGAAGAATGAGACTCCGAGGTTTGTGTATTCATGAGGTAGCCATGCCAGCAGAGGGGAGAATATCCCAAATCTGCCTCCAGAAAGGGAAGCGGAGCGGCTCAGGATTCTGATGCGACCAAGCTGAGGCTGGGGGAGCACACGGAAGGGGACTGGAGAGAAATGGGTAAGGCAATCGTCCTTCTGCACAGGCGCAGTCAAGCCAAGGCGGCTTCACTGGAGGCACCTGCAGAAAATGGTGGCGTTAGCATGCGGGGGCAGGGGGCGCGGTTGGGTCCTCTCGTGGCTGAAGGTCCCCGAGGGAACACTCGCTGGACATGCCCAGCTGGAAGGTCAGTGGTCTTAGTAACCTGCTCAAGCTTGAAATGGACACAGCTGACTCCGGATTACTAAAAGACCAACTTACGCAAACACCTTTATTCTTTAGGCTACAGGGAAGCTTGGAGGACATGCAAACCTTCTGCAGCGACAATTAAAGAAGCTTGAGCGGTGAGGGCAGGTTACAGGTGTAGTGAATCTAACTAACGATCACCCTAGGTTTCCAGTATAAACAAGATAAATACAAAGAGTTTACAAAAAACTAAAATGGGGGAAAACATGAGACATGTTCTTCTCTCTAGCCGTCAAGGACATACCAATAAAAACAAAGTAAGTCAGAGACAGACGAATACTGTATGATATCATTAATATGTGGCATCTCAAAAAAGGATACAAATGAAAATTTACAAAGCAGAAACAGGCTTGCAGACAGAGAGAACAGACTTGTGGTTGCCAAGGGGGTTTAAGGGGTGGGGGAGGGAAGGATTGGGAATTTGGGATTGTGCATGCATGCTGAGTCTCTTCAGTCCTGTCCGACTCTTTGTGACCCTGTGGGCCATAGCCTGCCAGGCTTCTCTGTCCATGAGATTCTCCAGGCAAGAAGACTGGAGTGGGTTGCTGTGCTCTCCTCCAGGGGCTCTTCCCAACCCAGGGATTTAACCCACATCGCTTATGTCTTCTGCACTAGCAGGCGGGTTCTTTACCACTAGGGCCACCTGGGAAGCCCTCTTGGATTAACACATGCAAACTATTATATGAAGACTGGATAAACAACAGGGCCTGTTGTATGGCAGAGACTTATATTCAGTATCCTGTGATAAACCACAATGGAAACGAATATGAAAAAGAATATACATACTGAATATTCATTGGAAGGATTGAAGCTGACGCTCCAATGCTTTGGCCACCTGATGGGAAAAACTGACTCACTGGAAAAGACCCTGATTTGGGGAAAGATTGAGGGCAGGAGGAGAAGGCGGCAACAGAGGATGAGATGGTTGGATGGCATTACCAACTCAATGGACATAAATTTAAACTCCAGGAGATGGTGTGTGGGCTTCTCCTTGCAGTGGCTTCTGTTGGGGAGCATGGTGTCTAGGTTTGTGTTCTTCCATAGTTATGACTCACGGGCTTAGTTGCTCCGAAGCATGTGGGATCTTCCCAGATGAGGGATCGAACCCGAGTCCCGTACATTGGCAGGCAGAGTCTCTACCACTGAGCCACCAGGGAGGCCCTCATTACACACGTATGATTAAGTTATTGGTTATTGGTGATTAATTCAAACTTCAGCCTCTATGCCCGCCACAGAAATCAAGGGATGTGGTCATGATTGGTTCCCTTGGCAACCAGCCCCCATCCTCACGTGCTTTCTAAAAGGCACCTCATCAACACAAACCCAGTTATGGAGAAAAGGGGCTTGTTGTGAATAACAAGATGCCCATTTCACCTTTATGGCTCTGAAACAATAAGAACTGAGGATAAGAGACCAAATTTTATAACAAAAAATTCTCCTATTGCTCTTATGGCTCAGGAAATTCCGAGGATTTGGGGAGCTCTGTAAACAAAGGGTTTGGGGACCTGTAAATGAAAACCAAATAAATATGAGAAATATGTTCTGGCCATCTGAATGACTAAATATATATTTCTTATCAATCACAATATTGCAAGAGTAAAAGGCAAGTTGCAAATGAATATATTCTGGAAGATACCATCAATCATCCAATCCCCAGGGGCCTAAAGATCTTTAAAGCCTGGGCTTTAACCAATTTCCCAATCCCCGGTGACAGACAAAGCCCGGGCCAGAGCAGGGTGGAGATCAGACGAGACCTCTGCATAAAGCTGGGACCTCTAAATCACTGACCCTCAGACAGTGAGACACAGAAAAAGATCTGCCTGAAAGGGGAGGAAGTGGGGATGGATTCTTTAGCAACAGCTTTAGAGAAAAGAATGAAAAAATCTTCCATAGTATCCCTAATCCTCACCCACACTCTAGAAGGTTTAGGCCAGAATCCACAATACCTATGAGACTTGAAAAATACAAAGCCAAATTTTTCACTTAAAGTGACTCTGGAGGACTTCCCTGGTGGTCCAGTGGTTAAGAATCCACCTGCCAACAGAGGGGACATGTGTTTGATCCCGGGTCTGGGGAGATTCCATATGTTGTGGAGCAACTAAGCCCATGCACCGCAACAACTGAGCCTGTGTACCCCAGAGCCTGTGCTCCGTAGCAAGTGAAGCCACTGCAACGAGGAGCCCTCGCACTGCATCTAAAGACACCCACGTGCAGCAATGGAGACCCAGCACAACCAAAAATAATCAACACATTAAATAAATTAATACAAATAAATAAAGTGACTCTAAAGGGTGCACACCTATACCCAACAGATGTAAACACAGATCACCTCTGGACGAAGGCACTTACTCCAAGGCCTCAGAGAATTCCCATGGACTAAGTTCCAAGTAAGATGTAATATCAAGGTTAAAACCATCAAAAACAACAAAACAAGTGATCGTGAGCAGAAAAAAAACCCTGCAGAAACAACTGTAAAGCTAGGCCTTCAAAGACTGCTGATATTAGTATTATCTGACCCTGTTTGTAAATCAAATAGGTGTAAAGAAATAAAAAAGTATTAGAAATATGATGAAAGAAGATAATGTAAAAGTGACCAGGCAGATTTGGGGGGGATGGGGGCAAACACAAATAGAAACTCTACAAATGTAAAATATGAAAATTGAAATAAAAGAGCAAAAGGATAAGTTAAACAGCAAGTTAATTACAGCCAGAGATAAAAATTAGTGGGTTGGTTTAAGATAGGTCCAAAGACATTGTCAGAATGCAGCCTGGATGCACAGAGAGGGAGAACATGAAGGAAAAAGAGTCAAACATAAAATAGTAAAAAGGTGTGATGTGTCTACCTACTGTACAGGGCAGGTAACTCTACTCAATAGTCTGCAATGGCCTACATATGGGAAAAGAATCTAAAAAAGAGTGGATATATGTTTATGTATAACTGATTCACTTTGCTGTATATGAGAAACTAACACAATATTGTAAATCAACTATACTCCAGTAAAAAAATTTTAAGTCTGATGTGTCTAATAATACGCCTTCAGAAAGAGAGTATAGAGAAAGTAGGAAACAAATAGTATTTGATGAGACAATGAATTTTCAGGAAGGCCAGTAACTTCCAAGTATAATAAATAAATAAAAGGAATTCCACAACCAGAAACATTCTAGTCTAACTGTAAAATACTAAAGACAAAGGAGATGTTGCTGCTGCTAAGTCTCTTCAGTCGTGTCTGACTCTGTGCGACCCCATAGACGGCAGCCCACCAGGCTCCCCCGTCCCTGGGATTCTCCAGGCGAGAACACTGGAGTGGGTTGCCATTTCCTTCTCCAATGCATGAAAGTGAAAAGTGAAAGGGAAGTTGCTCAGTCGTGTCCTACTCTTAGCGACCCCATGGACTGCAGCCCACCAGGCTCCTCCATCCATGGGATTTTCCAGGCAGGAGTACTGGAGTGGGGTGCCATTGCCTTAGCAGGCAAAATGAAAAATCAGTATGTACAGAATGAACCAGCTGCCTATGAAACCCAAAAGACAGTGCAATGTCATCTCTGAGGTGTTAAAAAAAAAACCAATGTCCACCTAGAATCATGTACCCGGATAAATTGTTTTCAAGGACACTAGCAAAATAAAGCCATTTCCAGGAAAAATAAAAGTAACAGGAAGAAGTAAAGTCTGAGGGAATGTGGAATTCTGGAAGCAGAGGAGAAAGGGATCAATGCAGAAGAAAACATTTGAACAACCAATGGCTGCAAACTTCTCAAATGTTTGAAAGAGATCATTTTAAAGATGTAAGAAGATCAGTGAACTCCAGATAGGAACAACCCAAAGAAAACCATGTCCATACACATAATCAAACCAGAGAAGACTAAAGATAGAGAGGGAAGTCTTGCCAGAGAATCACAAAGCACCACACACGGGGGACGGTGATTCAAATGACCGCAGATTTCTCATCAGAAACCCCAGAGGACAGAAGACAGCAGAATTGCATGTTCAAAGTGCTGAATGACAAGCACTGTCAACCCAGATTCTACCTCCAGCAAAAACATCCTTCAGTAATGAAGATGAAATAGGTGTTCTCAAATAGAGAAAAACTGAGCGGACTCATGGCCAGCAAACCTGCTCAAAAAGAGATGCTACAGGAAGTTCTTCACAGGGAAGAGAAATGAAACCCCAAGAAAACTTACTGCTTCAGGGTTGCAGGTCGGGCAACAGAAATGGTAATTATCCAGGTGAATAGAAGAGGTGGTTTTCTCTTAAGTACACATATTATCACACACAAAAATTAAGTACACATATTATTATCCTGGAGCAACCACTAAAAGTACTACACAAGTTTTCTTTAATAAATGGTGCTGGGAGAGCTGGATATCTACATGCAAAAGAAGGAAGTTTCTGTCGGGCGTAATGGAAAACTCGTAAGGAGGTAGGGGTACAACATTGTGAGTGTGAGAATGCCAGTGAGTTGTACCCTAAAAAAGGGTTAAAATGTAAAATTTTATGTTGTGTATATTTTACCACAAGTATTAAAACTTAATAATGTAGTATACCAACACCATAGAACCATACACTGTACATGAGGCTGATTTTTTTTAATGGGACCAAAAACTCTTAACTACATATACTGGAAATGAAGAGTTGTTGTTTAGTCACCAAGTTACGTCTGACTCTTTTGCTACTCCATGGACTGTAGCCCGCCAGGCTCCTCTGTCCATGGGATTTTCCAGGCAAGAATACTGGAGTGGGTTGCCATGCCCTCTCCAGGAGATCCTCCCGACTCAGGGATCAAACCCATGTCTCTTGTATCTCCCGCCTTGGCAGGTGAGCATTTCTCACCTGCCACACACTGTCCCCTGTGTGTGGTGCTTTGTGATTCTCTGGCAGGATTTCCCCCTCTATCTTTAGTCTTCTCTGGTTTGATTATGATGTGTCTGGACATGGTTTTCTTTGGGTTGTTCCTGTCTGGAGTTCACTGAGCTTCTTACATTCTCTTCTCAGCATTCTCTACTGCTGAGCCACCAGGGAAGCTGGGAAATGAAGTGATACATTCTTAAATAACTCTTGGATTAAAAAGAAAAAAAGGGAAATAACATACCTCTTAGGAAGCAATAAGAAGGACAACATGTCACCAAAACCTTGCACACAATGAGTGTGTATGCAGAGGAAAGTGGCCTGAGTTAAAGGCATTTGTGATCAAACAAGAAAGATGAGGAATCTCCCTGACAGTCCAGTGGTTAAGACTTTGAGCTTCCAATGCATAGGGTTTGATCCCTGGACAGGGAACTAAGATCCCACCTGCTGTTTGTCAAGGCCAAAAAAGAAAAAAGGAGAAAGATGAAATAGGTAAAGGATGAGAACACAGTATGGGGTTTGGCAGAGACTCTTACGTGTTCCTTAAGGTCTAGCTCCCTTTCCTACCAGACACACAGGAGTGTGGGCCTCGAGGTACACGCTTTCACGTGCTTTAAAAAAATATTGTCTTGGACACACCACATGGCAGGTGGCATCTTGGTTCCCCAACCAGGGATCACACTTGCACCCCCTGCAGTGCAAGCGGGGAGTCTTAACCACAGAGCAGTCAGGGAAGTCCATCATCTATATTTAATGCATAACTTTTACAAGAATACTGAAGAGTTCAAAAGATATTGAAAAATTGAAAAGGTCTATTAAAACTCAGATTATTTTAAGTTTAAAGTTTCTATTTATACCAAAACCAGAATTTATTATAATTTGACGCCCTGGCTTTAATGGAAGCAAGCATCAGTAAGACAAAGCCCACTGAGTTCTTTGGCATCCCCTGAAACCCTCAGTCTGGGGTGAGTGCTCCGCCTGCCTCACTCTAATCCTGTTCCCACATCTAAACACATTTCCCAGCCTCTCTACACACAGATTAGGTTCAGGCAACTGACCCCTGGCTGATGCAGTGCGGAAGGAAGTGAAGTATGTAACCTCCACAGGAAGTGGTGTCAGACCCCCTCGAGCAGCCCTCCAAGCTCTGTCTCCCATTTGCCAGGTGAACAGAGAGGACACGAAGGAACCAGAGAAGGTGAGACCGAAGGAGCCTGGCTCCCTGAATCACTGATGGGAGCAGAGACACCCTGCAAGCCTGTGACCAGGAGCACCCACACTGGAACATTACAGGACCCAGGACAGAGCACCCGCTGTGCTCCGCCACCGGCATCTTGGGCTGTCTGTCACACAGCCGGATGGGTTTACCTTACCCCGTGCACTCCAGGTCCAAGAATGAAGAAATACAGCCACCAATTCTTTAGTAGACTCCAGAGCCCTTTCCTTCCTGCCTACATTTTCCAGTCTACATTGTGCTCTCATGCAGCGGGGGTTTTCAGCAATAAATAAGACAAAAATCGCGAGCACCTCTCTCTCTATCTACCACACACTGGCCAACGGTGAATTCAGACTCTGTCATGAAGTCGGGGGTGTCCTGGCTGGAACCAGGTGGCTCTCTCAGATGAAGGCAGTTGAAAGACAGCTGAAGAAAGGGATGCTTAGAGAAGAAGGGGTGGGCAGGGTGTTATTGTTTAGTTGTTAACTTGTGTCCGACTCTTCTGCAACCCCATGGATGGTAGCCCGCCAGGCTCCTCTGTCCAAGGGATTTCCCAGGCAAGAATAGTGGAGTGGGCTGCTATTTCCTTCTCCTGGGGATCTTCCTGACTCAGGGATCAAACTTGCGTCTCCTGCATAGTCAGGCGGCTTCTTTACCACTGAGCCACCAGCGAGCGCTGAGAGACAGGGAGGTGGCCCACGGCCAGCCCAGCGAGTCTGCTCAGGACCTGCAGTCCTGAGGGGGAGGAGGGAGAGCTGGGTGTGGGGGGCGCTACTTCATGGGTCTCTCCCAACGTTCAGACATCATCCCTGGGCTTCGGAGAGGCCTTTCTCTCCCTTGGTCCTTGGATTTGCTGCCCTCACTCACTCGTCTCTGCAGAAGCAAACTCCATCCCTGCTCCCCGGTCTCCTCAGCTTTCACATGCCTGTGTTGTCTGCAGTTCAGGGTTAACTATTTTCCTCACAATTTTGATTTGCCCTTCAGAGGATCACGCTAGAGCCATTGATCCAGTTTTGTGAACCAGGAATGCAATGAAGCCCAGTCGTAACACTCAAGAGTAGACATGGGGACTTCCCTGGTAGTCCATTGGTTAAGAATCCTCCTGCCAATGCAGGAGACATGGGTTCTATCCCTGGTCTGGGAAGAGCCTACCAGGCGTGAGAGAACTAAGCCTGAGTGCCACAAATACTTAGCCCGCGCTCTAGAGACCGAGGACAGCAGCAACTGAAACCCGAGCACCTTCGAGTCCAAAGAAGCCAGTGCCATGAGAAGCCTGTGCACCGCAATTAGAGAGCAGCCCCTGCTCGCTGCAACCAGAAAAAGCCCTCATGCAGCAAGGAAGAACCTGTGCACCCCAACAGAGACACAGAGCAGTCAAATAATAATAATAATTTCAAAAAGAGATGTGGGAGATAGAGATTGAAGCGATGCATCGACAAGCCAAGGAATGCTAAGGACGCTGGAAGAACCAGCAGCTGGAAGAGGCTGGGAAGCATCCTCCTCCCATGTGCTGTTGGGAGGCGTATGGCACTGCTAGCCTTGTGACTGTGGATTCTGACCTCCAGAATTGTGACAGAACAAATTTCTGTTGTCTTAAACCAAAAAACAGATAAATATGAGGGGCCAGCGACATGCAATCAGTTCAGTTCAGTTCAGTCGATCAGTCATGTCTGACTGCTTGCAACCCCATGAATTGCAGCACGCCAGGCCTCCCTGTCCATCACCAACTCCCAGAGTTCACTCAAACTCACATCCATCTAGTCAGTGATGCCATCCAGCCATCTCATCCTCTGTCATCCCCTTCTCCTCCTGCCCTAATCCCTCCCAGCATCAGAGTCTTTTCCAATGAGTCAACTGTTCGCATGAGGTGGCCAAAGTACTGGAGTTTCAGCTTTAGCATCATTGCTTCCAAAGAACACCCAGGACCGATCTCCTTTAGAATGGACTGGTTGGATCTCCTTGCAGTCCAAGGGACTCTCAAGAGTCTTCTCCAACACCACAGTTCAAAAGCATCAGTTCTTTGGCACTCAGCTTTCTTCACAGTCCAACTCTCACATCCATACATGACTACTGGAAAAACCATAGCCTTGACTAGACGGACCTTTGTTGGCAAAGTAATGTCTCTGCTTTTGAATATGCTATCTAGGTTGGTCATAACTTTCCTTCCAAGGAGTAAGTGTCTTTTAATTTCATGGATGCAGTCACCATCTGCAGTGATTTTGGAGCCCAGAAAAATAAAGTCTGACACTGTTTCCAACACTGTTTCCCCATCTATTTGCCATGAAGTGATGGGACCAGATGCCATGATCTTCGTTTTCTGAATGTTGAGCTTTAAGCCAACTTTTTCACTCTCCTCTTTCACTTTCATCAAGAGGCTTTTTAGTTCCTCTTCACTTTCTGCCATAAGGGTGGTGTCATCTGCATATCTGAGGTTATTGATATTTCTCCCAGCAATCTTGATTCCAGCTTGTGCTTCTTCCAGCCCAGTTTTTCTCATGATGTACTCTGCATATAAGTTAAATAAGCAGGGTGACAATACACAGCCTTGACGTACTCCTTATAACATGACATTTTGTGGGTTGAGATGAACTGTATCTGGGGTTCAGGACCTTGACTGAGATCCATTTGCCAATTCAGTCCTTTTTTTTTTTTTTTTTTTTTCAATTCAGTCCTTTTAAGCAACTCTCACTCAGCTGTTCAGAATGAGTGTTTACTAAAAAGATATTATAAAGAAAGAAGGAGAGGGTGGGAGAGACGGAGGAAGAAAGGGAGAAGAGGAAGAAAAAGGAGGATTTTTATGTCAATCATAATTCATCATAAATTTGAATTCTTTGAAATGCACATAAATAAGGACATTTCATGGCTTTTTATCCTAAATTTGCAGACCAACCTGAAGATTGGTGGGGAGACCACGTAGACAGGGATGTGCTGGAGCTGATTGTTAAATTTGGGGGAATGTTGCAAGCCAGTGGTTAAATACAGCCTTATTAAAAATTAAATAGTACCTGTACAACAATAGCTTAATGCCACTTGGTGAAAATGGTACATTTTATGTTAGGTATATTTTACATATTAAAAATCTTAATCAAGAAAAAAATATGAACTTAAATGTGAGCATGTCCTAAGTCACTTCAGTCATGTCCTACTCTGTGTGACCCCATGGACTGTAGCCCACCAGGCTCCTCTGTCCATGAGATTCTCCAGGCAAGAATACTGGAGTGGGTTGCCATGCCCTCCTCCAGGAGATCTTCCCGACCCAGGGATCAAACCCATGTCTCTTAAGTCTCCTGCTTTGGCAGGCAGGTTCTTTACCACTAGCGCCACCTGGGAAGCCCTACAATTAAATAAATCATATTAAAAATGAGGGACGCTCATCCCTGCCTACTTACTTCATCATATTCCACTACTCTCTATGCTTTCGAGGTTGCTGTGCTACTTACTGTACCTGCTTGGTGGGAAGGCTGCACGTGGCACATACCGCACATTGCTTCCCGACTCACATTCAGTGACTTCCCGTTGGTGGCTGTATTACCTGCTTAGGCTGCCAGGGCAACATACCACAGACAGGGTGGCTAAAAACGAGACATTGATTTCTACAGTTCTGGAGGGTGGGACCCCAAGATTCCAATGCTCACAAGGCAGGTCTCACTCTGAGGCCTCTTCCCATTGGTGTGCAGGCGGCCGCCTTCTTGCCATGTGTTCACATGGCCTCTGAGTGTAGGGGCTGCTCTGGGCTCACTTCTGATGAGGACACTGATCATACTGGGACAGGGCCCCCCTCTTCATGACCTTATTCAACCTCCAGTATTTCTTTAGGGCCCTCATTTCCAAATACACACTGGGGGGTTAGGGGTTCAACATATGAATTTGGGGTGAGGGGGGGACACAGTCAGTCCACACAATAGTTAACTTGACTCTGTGGGAGTATTTACACATGGAAACTGTAAAAGCCTACCAATCAGGACACCTCTGAAAATTGTTTGGTGAACACTCACCAGCACGCTGCTCTGAGGGGAAGTGCAGACAACAATCCCCTGTCCCACTCGTGTGGTTGTCCTTCACTTCCCCCAGCCCAGAAGCTCGGCAGGTCAGGGGTCAGCCTTCACTCCCCAGTTCTTTGCCCTCTGCTCGCATCTCCTGGAAGCCCGATCAGCATCTGTCAGGTGGATCAGGAGCTGAAGCGCATCCTAGTGACGTGAGGAAACCTAGTCACACAAAGATGAACCTTGTGAACGTGGCAGAGGCAGGAACTGCAGATGCAGGCTCTGGAGCCAACTGTGGGGCAGAGGACTTCCCTCCTCTGAGCTTCTGGTTTCTCATCTGCAAAGTGGGGCAGTAAGAGTACCTCCCTTGGAGGGGCCCAGTGAGGACAGGATGACACAGAGGGCTCTGCACGTGGCCTGGATAGCTACATGGATCATCACACCGATACCCATCCTTTCAAGATCTCTCCTTCTTTCCATAAACTTTAGGTCAGCACCAACTACCCCACCCTGTGCTGGGTGACAAGGACCCAAAGCCCCCTGAGGCACTGTCCCATTAGATCCTCAAGCATCTCTGTGTGTAGCAGGAAGACAATACAGAAAAGGGAAGCATTGGTTGTTAATGCGGCCAGAGGGCTGCTGATCTTTGTCACTGCATGAGGAAGTGGTCGGGAGCATGGGCTCCGGGTTCAGACCCAACGCCACCACCAACATTCACATGCAATGTGACTTCGGTTGAATCTCATAGTCTCACTTGGGGCCCAAGTTTCTTCCCGCACAAAATGAGGATCAAAATAGACCCTGCCTACCTCCTGGGGTTGCTGGGAGAGTTAAGAGAAGTTGTTCATTTTGATGAACTCTAACTTTTAAGTATTTTCTTTTATGCATCATACTTTTGGCACTGAATATAAGAAATCTTTGGCTAACCCAAGGTCACAAAGATTTTCTCCTGTTTTTTTTTTTCTTCAGTTGTATAATTTTAGAATTTACATTGATATTATTAAAATACTAATATAAAATATTTTTATATTTTAAAATAAAACCCGGATTTGTTTTAATCAGGTATGCTAAGACAAGCACACAAATAACTGTTATGAAGGAAGCAGTTTACATTCACAACTCCTTAAAAATGAGATGCCCATCACTCGATGCATGGAAGCACCAGGATCAGTCAGGAAGCAGAGAGAGGAAGGGGGAATCATGGGCAGGAGCCTTTGCTGTAGGTCCTTTGAGAAAGACAGGCAAGGGAGAGCAGGGGGATTTAGGATTGTCTGGTTTGAACAATGTCTGCAGGCTCTGGGGATTAGGGACTCTCACTGGTAACCTGGTACTTGGCCCTGGAGTGAATAAGGCAGAAGAATATGGGCCTCGCGGAGCCTAAGAGCCAAAGGGAGGAAGTGGTGGGGAGCATGGGCTCTGGACTGGTTGGTTTGTATTTGACAGGTGAGCGCCTGGGCACGTCCACTGCTCTTCTAAGAACTGGCAGCCCTGGCAGGGACAGTCTCTCCCTGGTCACTGAGGCCCCAGATGTCAGAGCCTCAGGAACACAGTGAATGAGAAAACACAGTCAATGTGAGTACAAGCCTCCCAGCATAAGTGGGAGATGCCATTCCTGCCTGTTTCAACGTTAACTTTGTGGGGCCTGGGTCTCCCTCTGCTTGTTTCATGCTGTGGGTCTTCCCTTCCCAGCTGGACTCTAGGTCCTGGAGGGCTCACTGCACGCCTGCACCCAACAAGGGCAGGACAACCTTCTCTGGGCCCCTTCCCCCGGGAAAACAAGAGGAAATAAAGGGTGCTGATGTCAGCAGAGGCCTGCGGACAGTCCGTGGGAGAGAGTACGAGAACCCCTCGTCATCTTTCTGTGCCTCGTGTGCCCTGCCTCGCCTCAGGGGCCACGCTCACATCCCTCCTGCCTTTGTTTCCCCAGACCCTGAGAAGTGGCCAGCTGAATGGAGTACAATGATGACCCCCTCTAGTCTGGGCTGTGGGAGGAAGGGGAAGTAAGGGAGGTTAACTGGGGTGCTTGGTGGGGGAGGGGCAATCTGGGTAAGAGCCACGTTCACAAGGCAGACAGACCTGAGTGTGGTCCAAGTCCAGTCCTGGAGGGAACGAGAGCCTATGAGGTGACCCTTCTGAGCCTCAGTCTGTTCCTCTGTCAGATGGGAATCAAATTGCTTTATCTCACAGGATTGCTGTGAAAAGCGGAGGTAACACACAAGGCAAGTTCCCAGCGTCCTTGCCCCGGGGCAGTGGTTCTCAAACTTCAGCAGGTCAGGCTGCGGCCTGAAAATTGGCATTTCCCACTGGGTTGACGCTGCCAGTCAACACTGTGGTACCTGTGAGGAGTATGTCTAGGTCATACGGTAGATGTTTCTTCAACTTTTTAAGGCATGGCCAAGTAGTCATACCATTTCACATTCCCACCAGCTGTGTATGAATGTGCTGGTTGCTCCATGTCCTTGCCAGCAGTTACTATGGTTCGTTTATTATTGTTAGCCATTTAATAGATGAATGTTGATATCTCACTGTGGTTTCCACTTGCACTTCCCTAGTGACAAATGATGTTATACATCCTCTCATTTGCTTATTTGTTACCTACATATATTCTTTAAAGAAGTATCTACTCACATCCTTAGCTCATGTTTTTAATTGGAATTTTGTTTTCCTGTTAAATTTTGAGAGTTCATTGTACATTCTGTATACAAGTCCATTGTCATTTACATGACCTGCAAGTATTTCTTGTCTGTATCTTGTCCTTCATTTCCTTGATAGTATCTTTTGAAGAACAGAAGTTGTTAATTTTTATGAACTCCGATTTTTAAATATCTTCTTTTATGTTTCATGCTTTTGGTGTTGAATCTAAGAAATCTTTGCCTAATCCAAGATCGCAAAGCTTTTCTATGTTTTTCCTTGAGTTATATAATTTTAGGACTCATTTATGCCTATGATTCATTGAGTTCATTTTTTTATATAGTGCAAGGTATGGACTAAAGGGTTTTTAAAATATATTAATAAAAGTCAAATTGTTCCAGTACCATTTGTTTAAAAGACTACCTTTTCTTCACTGAATTGCCGTTTCATCTTTGTTGAAAATTAATTGACTATAAATTGCTAGTCTCTTTCTTTCCTCTCTGTTCTGTTCTGTGGATTTTTTTGTCTTCCTTGTTGTGAAAATGACTTGATTACGATACCTTTATAAGAAGTCTGAAAGTCAGGGTAAATCCGCCAACATTTTTCAATTGCAGGGTTTTTTGTAGCTTTTTTAGGTAATTTGAATTTCGATAGGAATTTTAGAAATGACTTGTCAATTTCTAAAAAAAAAAATACCTACTGGGATTTTGATTGAAATTGTGTTAAATCTGCTTATTATTGGGAGGAGAACTGACATCTTAATAGTACTGAGTCTTCTTAATAGTACTGTCTTCACATGTAAGAAGTATCCACCTATTCATCTTTTTCAGCAATATTTTATAGTTTATGTTCAGATCTTGCACATTTTCTGTCATATTTATCCCTACATATTTTATACCACTGATATTATAGATGGCACTGTTCTTATTTCAGGTTCTAATTCTTTGTTGTTAATATATACAAATACATTTGATTCTTCTGTATTGATCTTGTATTCTGCAACCTTGCTTAATTCACTAATGGCTCTGGTAGCTTTTTTGTGGATCCCACTGAATCGTCTACATAAACAACTCAGTCATAAATGTGAATAAATGTGAATAAAGACAGTTTTTACTTCTTCCCTTCCAATCTGTGTTGTCTCAATTATTGTACCTGCAGGATTTTAATTTACAGAGAGGAATGAGTGATAATTCACAGAGGTTAATGCTATAAGGTACACCAGCCATTATAGGTGGGGAAGCACCATAGTCATTCAAGAGGCAGAAACAAGAATGAAGATAAAGAAAACACAGTCTTTATTATGCTTTCTGTGGGAAAAGCAATGCAGGAGAGATAAACAGTTTGGGATCGGGTAGTTGGAATGATTCTGGTTGGCTTTGGGTTATAGGTGCCTGGTACCTGGCTATGAATTGATTTAAGGCAGGGGAAATACTACCTTGGTGTATGAGAGTTAGAGAAGGGAGGTGGTTTAGAATATGAGCTCTGGAGTGGTTAGTTTGTATAATGAAAGCACGCTCCCAGGAATCTCTATGGTATCTCTTAAGAATTAGCAGTAATTCCCTGGTCCATGAGGCCCCAGCTGTAAGAGCATCAAAAACACAAAAATAAAATACAGTTAGCAAAACTGACCTTGTGATGAATGTATGCCAAACAGAAAAATAGAGAATCTAAAAAAATACAGTTAGAACAACTTTGTTCCTTACTTTATTGCATGAACTAGAACCTTCCAGCACAATGAATGGAGGTAGTGAGAACAGATGGCTTTGCCTACTCCCTAACCTTGGGGGGAAACAGGAGGTGCCATGAAGGGGGAATGAGTGGGGCAGTGATGGACATGGTCAATGGGGAAAGGAGGACGGAAGCTTGGGAGAAAGTGAGGAAGACCTGAGGCAGTGGGTCTCATGCTGTGGTCCACCGCTCATAGCCCTCCCCTGTCCCTGCTGCGGATCCCACAGCTTCTGGCCTCTCCCTCAGGGCCACCCACTGGGCTAAAGGGCTGTATTTAGGTCCTGCTCATGTTTAAATCACACAGCTCCAGGCCCTTCTCCTCCCACAAGGCCCTTCTCCTCCTCCTCCTCCTCCTCCTCTGGGAGTAGAGCCATAGTGCCAGGCAGAATCCCAGGCCCTGGATTTCCTGTGAGGGGAAAGGAGAATGACCACACGCCATCACCGAGCAGAAACCACACATCCCAAATCCTCAACTCATGGGGGCCCAACTGGGGTCTAAGAGCCCGAACACTATGTAAGATGTTCAACTTGCATCTAGGGAGACTTGATGTGGAAGCAACAGGGCCTAAGGGCACCTGTCAGTGCTCTGCAAAGCTACCCTGAGCCTCTTTTGTAAAAGTTCCGTGCTGTCGAACAGAGTAGGCAGTGGAGCCCCCTGATAGGATGCAGCTGCCTCCTCTGAAAGCCAGGCAAGCAAGAGACATTCCAAGTCCCAAGCTAGTGGGGTGAGGCCAAAATGGGACCCAGGGATCACCCCGCACAGGTACTCTCTGAAGGCACTGCCAAGAAGCCAGCAGGCCCATCCTCCTCTGCACACATTTCCAACTGTTACAGTTCAATCCAAGCACCTTTCACAGCCCAAAGAACTCTATGATATGATTTTGTGCCTCGGTTTCCCCTGGGTGAGATGGAGACAAGGATACATCCACCACAGAATGCTGTAAGGCTGAAAAAGAGAAAACAGATGTAGGGCCTGACTCAGATAAGAGGATTCCATGAAAATGTAGAACCTTTCTTCTCAGGCCTGGGAGGAGGGGTAAGAAAAGCAGACATAGAGGGAGGGCAGGGGCTGCTTGGCTGGCCATGGGAGAAGCATGGAAGAAAACTATTAGGACTGGGCGAAAAACTAAACAGGAGAAAATAAGTCGTTCTGCTCACTCCCACCTCTAGAACTGAGGCCCCTTCCTGTGGTGAAATCATGTCCTTCCACCCTCATGGTCCATTCAGTAAGCCAATGCTGATTCAGCCTGCGGAGGCTCAGACAGCCTCATTCTCAGCCAGGCCTGGGAGTCACCATAGGTCCCAGCCCCCAGTCTCTCACCCCACCCACCACCAATCACAGGCTGGCAGTGTCTCCCTCAGAGATGATCCCAGGGACTGTCACCAGGATGACCCATGACTGCTCTGACCTTCCTCCCCTTTGTCCAAGGAAGGCCCTGGATGAGCCAGGGACTCACAGCTGCAGATAGATTCCCTAGGAGTGTTATTAACGACAGCCTCCTGGGAGTCAACTCCCAGAGCTCTGCACTCAGAGGGTAGAGTGCAGAGATTCTGAGGTGCGACCAGGAGGAAGCGTCCAGAGGGAGCAGAAGGCTCTGTGGGCTCAGCAGGACTGGAGCTCAAGTGCTGGTCCCACTCTCAGAGTCCTGGCCGTGGGGCCGGGCGGGTCTGAGCCCCAGGGTCCTCCCTGTAGAGTGAGCACAGACGGCCCTGCAGATCCAGCCCTCCATCTGCGGGTGGAGACGTGGCCTCCAGAAGGTCCACCCCCTGGGCAGGTGGGAAGCTGAGCCCCCTCACCTCCTCCCCTCAGTGGGGTGTGAGACGGCACACAGGGAGCACCAGGGTGGGAGGGGCCTGGTGGGCCTTGGTTCTGCCTGAAGACTGAGGGGGGAGACACTGCAGGGGAGCCCCTGCCTGGAGGGAGAGGGGCCCAGAGCGGGCTGGCGCCCCCGTGTCTGAGGGGGGCTGAGCTTGACCACCAGCGGCTCCCCCCTGCTCCTCCCGGTGGGGCTGCAGCTGGGCAGGGACTCGGCCCCCACCTCTCCCTGAAGGAGCCTCAGCTGGTCCTGCTGCCGCCCCTTCCCCTGGGAGGAGAGACACTCAGAGAAGCAGAGACAAGGAGAGACACAGAGGCTGACTGCCAGGGAGATGTGAGGGCGGGGAGGCAGGAGCTGAGTGGGGAGGAGGCCCAGCTGGCGCAGGTCAGAACCAGCCCCTCAGCGTGAAGACGGGGGCGGGGAGCCCTAGATCATGGCTCCCTTTGCACTGACCACAGGGAGGCCCTTTTGCAATAAAGGAAAAGAAGAAGCCAGGTTGATAAAGGAAGTGCCCGTCACTGTCGGGGTGGGCGGGTTTGGGGAAGGCCCCCACCCTCCTCTGTCCTCTGAAGGAGCCTGGTCCTCACTGCTGGTGCTGAGACTCCTCCAGGGGCCCCCCAAGACCTCCCGTCTGGCCTTGAGGGCTCTGCCTGTCTTCTCACCCGGGAGGAGGGCAAGGTCATGGGGCTGCCCCTGCTGCTGCCCCTGCTGCTGCTGCCGGCGTCTCTGCAGGCTGGTGAGTGGCTGGCAGTGTCCTGCTCTGCCAGGGACCCCGGGGAGGGGCTGTGGCTGAGTGTGTGTAGAAGGGTCCCCTGGGGTAGCTGGCCAGGCCTCCCACCCCCAACAAACAAAGGGCGGGTCCCACAGTGCTGGGTCCCCCAACCCCTCACCCTCCTGCCTGCCCCAAGCCTGGAGAGGGGATCACGCAGGCCAGAGGGCCAGTTCTACCTCGTCACACGTCCCCCTGCAGGTGAGGGTGCCCGATGGTCTGGGGTCACCTTCTGTGTCTCTCCTGGTGGCTTCAGAGTCTCTCCCTCCCACCTCTAGGTCACAGGACACAAAGAAATTCACAGCATCACTATGAGATGAAGCAACCAAGGGATCTCTCAGCCCCTGAGGGTGGCTCCATCCTCATCCCCTTCTCCTTCTCTTACTCCGGGGAATTAGCCAAGGATCCCAACATGAGAATATCCTGGAGATGGAATCACTTCCATGGGGAGTTCATCTACAACACAACCCCTCTGTTCACCCATAAGAATTTCAAGAACCGGCTCTTCCTGAACTGGGCAGAGCCTGAGAAAAATGGCTCCCTCCGGATCTCAAACCTGCGGAGGGAGGACGAGTCTGTGTACTTCTGCCGGGTGCGGTTGGACACACTGAGAGATGGCAAGCAGAGGTGGCAGTCCATCGATGGGACCAAACTCACCATCACCCACAGTGAGTCCAGCTGTCCTGCCTGAGGCTCTTGGAGGCCACTGGTGCCTCAGCCCTAGATGCGGCTTAGGCCCCTCCTTCTGACTCTTCTCTCAAACTCCTCTCCCTTCTCCCCTCTCCTCCCCAGGGCTCTGCCAACTTTACCCTTTTCACCTTACTCCCCAACCCTGGACCACCTCCCTTGCCCATCCCCCTCTCTGCCCTCCAGATCCAGCCCCTCCCCCACCCCAGGCCCCCACACCCTCTGTGCTCCCAGCTGTTCTCCTTTCCTGCTCCAAGCTGGGCTCCACCCAGCCCCCTGCCCTCACCCCACGTCCTCCAGGTGACTTGACATCCTCGGGGTGTGGCTCCTCCCCTTTGTCCTGAGTCCTGTGTGGAGCCCCAGCTGCCCCATGTCTGTACTCCCACAGCCATGAGCTCAGCCCACACACACAGCAGGTGCCGAGGGGCCCCGTGCCCCATCACCTTTTCCCATCTCCCCTTCCTTCTCTGCTCTGAACCCCAGAACATCAGTTCAACCATCCTTCCCTCGGTTCATCTCTCCTCACTTTCCTTCTCCTTCTCCCTCCTTCCACCCCTTTTACCTCCTTCCCTCTGTCCCCACCACCATCCCCCCATGTGGTTCCAGTCACCCTGTCCCCGGGTCCACCCTGACCGTGCCCCTGTCCTGGTCATGACGAGGCAGCAGTCCCGGCAGCCCCCCTGACTGTGCCCTGCATCCCGGGGGGGACACCTTGGCAGCATCGCCCTGGCTGACCTTCCCCACGACCCCCAGTACAGCGGTCCTGCTCCTGTCCTCCAGTCACAGGAAGGGAACCAAGGCTGGCACAGCAAACACCTGCCCCAGGTCACTCCTGGTGCGGGTGGGGTTTGACCCCAGTTTAACCCCAGAGCCTCCCTTAACCATGAGCTGCTTGGACTCACCTACTGACTTGTCATCTTGTTTTGATATTTTTAACCTAATAATGGATGCGTAGCATCTGTCACTCAGTGGGGTGTCTGAACTTGAACAGTGTATGACTCCAGGGTAGGGAGGAGGGGTTCTCTTCTAGGCACACGCAATAAGGAAGTGTGTCACCAGAAGATAATTTTTTGAAAACTGAAAATTGATTAAGTTTGTTTGCTTTTTGCAATCACTTGTGCTGGTGCTTCTAAGCAGTATGTGACTCAACTTGAATTAAGCAAGACAGCTTTGGATTAATATTTCCTGCACCTCCTCCAAATTCCCTTAAATGGCCTTCTTGGAGGGACTTTGGTCTCCTTAAATCCCTCTTCTTCCTTTCTTAATTCTTCCTTCTTTTTCTCCTTTCTCTGTTTCAGCCACATTTCCTATGAGTTTTTTCATCAGTAAATTAATTTTTTCAGTTAGTTCAATCAACTGGATGGTCATGCTCATTTTTACAGTGAAGTAATAAAGAGATGTTTTTAATCCAAGTGAAGTACCACCATGCAAAAACATCACACCAGAGGAATACCTATAGCAAACATAACTCATAAGTTTGAGATTGGCTTATTAATTTTTTTTTACAAATAGTACTTTTATTTATGTAGCCAAATCTAATTATATTCTCACTTGTAGTTTTTCTTTTATTTCTAAATCCCAAACCCCACATCTCACTAGAGGTAAAAAATAGTTTCCCTAATTTTTGTAAGATTTGATTACTTTTCATAATAAGTGAAAGAGAAATTCGCTCAGTCGTCTCCGACTCTTTGCGACCCCATAGACTATAGAGTCCATGGAATTCTCCAGGCCAGAACTGGAGTGGGTTTACTTTCCCTTCTCCAGGGGGTCTACCCAAACCAGGGATCAAACCCAGGTGTCCCATATTGCAGGCAGATTCTTTTTTTTTTTCTTTTTTAACTTTACAATATTGTATTGGTTTTGCCATATATCAAAATGAATCCACCACAGGTATACTGCAGGCAGATTCTTTACCAGCTGAGCCACAAGGTAAGTCCAAGAAAACTGGAGTCGGTAGCCTATCCCTTCTCCAGGGGATCTTCCCAACTCAGAAATCAAATTGGTGTCTCCTATACAGGTGGATTCTTTACCAACTGAGCTATCAGGGAATCCCTTTTCATAACAAAGCTCTTCAATATAGTGAGAATTTATCTTGGTAAATGGTGTGAGATAAAGAACTAAGTTGATCCTTATACCAAGAAATAAATCAATTGTCCTCACTTTGTTATTGAATCAGTCCAGTTCAATCCAGTTGCTCAGTTGTGTCTGACTTTTGGCAACCCCATGGACTGCAGCACACCAGGCTTCCCTGTCCATCACCAACTCCCGGAGCTTGCTCAAACTCATGTCTGTTGAGGTGGTGATGCCATCCAACCATCTCATCCTCTGTCGTCCCCTTTTTCTCCTGCCTTCAATCTTTCCCAGCATCAGGGTCTTTTCTAAGGAGTCAGTTCTTCACATCAGGTGGCCAAAGTATTGGAGTTTCAACTTCAGCATCAGTCCTTCCAATGAATATTCAGGACTGATTTCCTTTAGGATTGACTGGTTTGGTCTCCTTGCAGTCCAAGGGACTCTCAAGAGTCTTCTCCAAAACCACAGTTCAAAAGCATCAATTCTTAGGTGCTCAGTTTTATTTCTTATCTTTATTTCTTATTATTGAATATTTCCCCCTTTTTCCATTGATTAATAGGCCTTAGCTTTTAAGTTCTTTTGTAAAATAGCATCCATTTCTGGTCTGTCTATTCTGTTTCACTAGTCAGTGTTTTCTTGTTTTTAACTATTCATTTATTTGGCTGTGCCGGGTCTTAGTTGTGGCATGCAGGATCTTCGTTGTGTGTGGGATGCAGTTGTGGCATGCAGAGTCTAGTTCCCCAACCAGGGGTGGAACCTGGGCCCCCTGCACTGGGAGCGCAGTCCTAGCCATTGGACCACCAAGGAAGTCCCTATATTTTGTTATATTAGTAGCACACTGTTTTAGTTATTATAACTTTATCATGTTTCAATGGCTGTTAAGACTTTTTCCATCACAATCACATTACTTCTTCCTCAATAGTGTTGCCTGCCTATTCTTCCACACAAATGTTAGAATAAGTTTGCCAAGTTTCTAGAAAAACATTCCTGTTGGTTTTTTAAATCAGAATTGAATTAAGTCTATAAAGTAACTGACAGAAATTGAAATCAGTATAACGCACAATCTTTTTGTTGAGGAATAGGTCCTATTTTATATCCCTAAGTAAACCTTTGTAGTGTTCTTCCAAAGATCATGTGTCTCATAAGACTTTTCATATTCTTTATTTTTATTATTAATGTGCAATATGTAAAAAAATGTGTACTTAGTATAATTTTTGCTCTAAAAGTAATGCATAAATTCTGGCCAAGATGCTAGGTTATATGCGTATGTTTACCTCCACTCCCTCCAAAAATCTACTAAAATGACAGCAAAGGGAATTTTTTTAAGACAAAAACCCAGAGGGACAAAAACATTTGCAAGTTAGGTGGACAAAAACAAAATTTTGGAAGTGGGAAATAGACCAGAGGAATTAAACCCTAAGTCAACAGTGGGGACATCCAGAAGGAAGGCAATTTATACTGCAAAACCCCTTAAAGGGTCAGGAATAGAAGGCAGTGGCCCCCTACTCCAGTACTCTTGCCTGGAAAATCCCATGGACGGAGGAGCCTGGTGGGCTGCAGTCCGTGGGGTTGCTGAGAGTCAGACATGACTGAGTGACTTCACTTTCACTTTTCACTTTCATGCATTGGAGAAGGAAATGGCAACCCACTCCAGTATTCTTGCCTGGAGAATCCCAGGGACGGTGGAGCCTGGTGGGCTGCCGTCTATTGGGTCGCACAGAGTCGGACATGACTAAAGCAACTTAGCAGCAGCAGCAGTACCCATGAAACTGGGAGTGGAAGGGGACCTGGAAACTAGAGGACTAACTGAAGTGTATTTAGGAAGCAGAGACACCTCTGCACCCTCACACCTCACCCCAGCAAAAGACTGGATATATGTGTTCTAGAAACAATAATCCACAGGGAGTCTTGGGGGGTACCCTGGGGCACACCTGGAAACAAGGGTTCAGTTCTTAAATTCGGAGATTTGGTGAACTGATGAGACCTGAAATACCTTGACCCTTGTAGAGGCCTCGCAGGACGCAGGCAGCCAGGCTGGTACTCCCACACCACACACCCACTAAGGGCAATCAGGAGACTCTTCTCCGGAATAGCTATCTGATGGGCCTGCAAAGATCTAGAAATCTAACAGATCACTCTACTCACTGTAGAGTGAGTCATACTGTCCTACTCACTGTAAAGTGATCTGACATGCACTTTCTGCTATAACACACTCACATCTTCATGCATGTTGGGAGCCAAGGGGACAGGGTGGCTGGGGTCTTGGCCTTGCACCAAATCCCCTGCAATGAGGACTATACCCTCACCTCAGCTGTGCCCAGGATGCCTGAGGTAGAGAGTCTGTTTTTCAAAGCTTTGAACTAAACATTTAAGGAATGCTTGTCCCATGAGATGCACAAAGCAGAAAAATCAAGGGGGAAGGGAACCTGGAAGAATCCAAAACAATGAAAGGAGACTGAAATTTTCAAAGAAACATCATCCTCATAAAGTTAAAGAATTTCATGTATATGACACAATAGAATGCTTTGCAAAGGACCTTTCAAAACAAAAAGAGAGATCTTAGAAATTAGAAGTATACTAGCAAAGATGGAAAACTCAATATATGACTTAAAGATGAAGTTCATGGAAATACCTTAAAAGGTGGGAGAAAACTGAAAGATTTGGATATTGTAGTTCAAGAAAATTCAAAGATTTGGATATTGTTGTAGTGGTTTGAACAGTGACCCCCAAACAAATGAATAATATCTTATATGGCTGCAGATGTGATTCAGTTGAGGAATTTGAGATGAGGTTATCTGGGGTTATCTGGGTGGATTCTAGATTCTAATAAACATGTCCTTATAAGAGAGGGGCAGTGGGAGACTGGACACAGATGGAAGAGCAGGCAATGTGACCACAGACACAGAGACTGAGGTGAAGCAGCCATTAGACGCCAAAGAAGCAAGGAACAGACCCCCCACCCCCACACACAGAACCTCCTGAGTGATGCAGCCTGGTTGACACCTTGATTTCTGCCTTCTGGCCTCCAGAACTGTGAGCAAGTCAACTTCTATTGTTTAGAGTCACCCAGTTTGCACCAATTTGTCATTGCAGCCTTATAAATATAATATAGGAATTATAAGGTAGGATAAGACAAATTGAGAATTGGTCCAAGAGTTCCAATCTCTGAACAACAGTTTTAAAAACAGAGAAAAAAGGCAGCCATGGGGAAGAAAATATCAACAAAACTACTATAGAAATGTTCCAGAATGAAAGAACCTAGCAACATGAGTAAAAATAAAAAGACCAACCCTGGGGTACTGCAACATACAAATTTCAAAACACCAAGGATAAGTTCAGTTCAGTCGCTCAGTCAAGTCCGACTCTTTGCGACCCCATGGACTGCAGCACACCAGGCCTCCCTGTCCATCACCAACTCCTGGAGCTTACTCAAACTCATGTCCACTGAGTCAGTGATGCCATCCATCTCATCCTCTGTCCTCCCCTTCTCCTTCCACCTTCAATCTTTCCCGGCATCAGGGTCTTTTCAAATGAGTCAGTTCTTCACATCAGGTGGCCAAAGTACTGGAGTTTCAGCTTCAGCATCAGTCCTTCCAGTGAATATTCAGGACTGATTTCCTTTAGGATGGACTGGTTGGATCTCCTTGCAGTCCAAGGAACTCTCAAGAGTCTTCTCCAACGCCACAGTTCAAAAGCATCAGTTCTTCGGTGCTCAGCTTTATAGTCCAACTCTCACATCCATACATGACTACTAGAAAAACCATAGTCTTGACTAGATGGACCTTTGTTGGAAATGGTTTTTGTGGTAATGTCTCTGCTTTTTGATATGCAGTTTAGGTTGGTCATAACTTTTCTTCCAAGGAGTAAGCGTCTTTTAATTTTATGGCTGCACTCACCATCTGTAGTGATTTTGGAGCCCCTAAAATAAAGTCTGACACTGTTTCCACTCTTTCCCCATCTATTTGCCATGAAGTGATGGGACCTGATGCCATGATCTTAGTTTTCTGAATGTTGAGCTTTAAGCCAACTTCTTCACTCTCCTTTTTCACTTTCATCAAGAGGCTCTTTAGTTCTTGTTTGCTATCTGCCATAAGGTGGTGTCATCTGCATATCTGATAAAGGGAGATCCAATACATTTCCAAGGAGGGAAGAAACTGGCCACATAAAGAGAGTCAGGAATTAGAGTGGCTTGGCTGTCTCAATAGCAATAGAGGATACTGAAAGGCAATGGTTGAGTGTCGTGAATTTCCAAGGGAAAATTATTTTGTTTAATCCTTTAACAAATCAATAGCAAATACTGACTGAGTGCCTGCTATGTGTCAGGTCCTAAGCTGGGCACTGAGGAAAGAGCAGTCAAGACAATACAGAACAAAACATAAATGCCCTTAACAATGGAACTTACACTTGAGTGTACAACTTACACTTAACAGTTGAGTGTAACAACTTACACTCGAGTGTAGAAAGAATATCACACACAAAAAACAAATTAATTCTGTGTCAGGTGGTGGTGAAAAGAGAAAAGCAGGAAAATGAAGCACAGTCAGTGGCTAGAGGTGCTAGGGTGCTGCTTTATTCAGATGGAACAGGAAGGCCGCTGGGACATAAGTCAGAGTCCCGGTAGGAGGCAGCTGCTCCAACAGGGTAACTGAGAGTTTTGATGGGGGGCACAGAGTGGGAAAACCAGTCAGGGACAGTGAGACCCCTGGGACCAGCCACAGGCCTAAGAAGCAGGGGAGGAAGTAGGTTCTGGGACCTAGAAAGGAGCTGTGACCTCTGGGGAGACAGAGAGTTTTGTGTCTATTTGACTGGCTGAGGGATGGCCAGACAGTTGCTGAGACGTTATTTCTGAGTGTCTCTGTGAAAGCACAGAGAGATTATCCCAGTGTGGAGAGAGGAGGTCCCAGGGCTCAGTCCCAGGACCTCCTCTCTCTACACTCACTTCCCAGATAAGCCTGTGATTTAGAAACGTGAGGTTAATGCCAAAAAACAGCAAGAGGTGCTAAAAACAGTTCCTTCTGCGGAGTGGGAAAGGAGTGAGGAGGGGGTGCTGTTTTTATAACCTGTGGGGAATTTGTTGATTCTTTAAATTATGTGCCTATACAACATATATAAAAATAGATGTTACATTTTACAAATAAAATTACTGGTAATACATACTTGCACATAGTTTTAAAAACAGTCAAACAGCACAGAAGGGAATCAAATGAACATCACATTCCTCTCCGCTTTATCTCTCAGCTACTACCCCTTTCTGCAGAAATGCTCTCTCCACAGATAAGAGACACAGATGCAGATATACAGAGATGGAACATAAGAGACTCAAGCTGCATACTCTCCCGATCTTCAGCTTGCTGTTTACTTCATGGACCTCAAGTATCTTTCCACTTCAGTACATATACATCCACACCTTTCTTTTTAAATGACTGCATGGTCTCCCACTGTAGCAATGGATTGTACCTCACTTAATCAGTCTCATATTTAAAGACATTTAGGTTGCTACCAAATCACAAATAAAGCTGCAGAGAACACCCTCAAACAGAGGCCTTTGAATACTTATACCAGTACGTCCATAGCATAATTTCCTACCACAGAAATCACTGAGTCTAAGGGCACGCTCGGATATTTTACATTCTGATAGATATACCCAAACCTTTCCTAAGGTTGTGCTAACCCGTACTCCTGCTGTGTCAATACTAGATATTTTCCCCGACTCAGGTCAGTTTAAAACAAAAATAGCCTTTTATTCTTTTAGTCTACATTTCTAAAAGTTATGAATATTAGCATCAGGATTATGTTATCACTTTATGAAATGAATTAGAATTGTACCGTTTTCCATATTTTTCTGTCCTAGAATCTTCTGAGAGTTATCTGTTGCTTAAATTTTCACAAGAATTTTTCCATTAAACCTTCTGAACTTTAAATCTTTATGAAAAATAGTCCTTTAATAGTGTTCTAATCTTCTTCTTTGTCTAATCCATTAAAGGTTACTATTTCTTAAATACATTTTTAAAAATTATTGTCTCAGAAAGTAATCCATTTCAGAGGTTTTTGGAATTATCAACCCATAAATTGAGCATACACTCACTCATGATTTCAATACTCTTTGTTGTTGTTCAATTTATAAGAGTCTTGTCTGTTTTCTTGTGTTTTTTTTTTTCTCTAACCACTTTCTACATTTACGATTCTTTCTGCTGTCCTGTTTCCTAAAAACATTTATTCCTACGTAGGTTTTCATTACTTTTAGTTTCCTTAGAGCTAGTTCCTCTCTGTTTGGTAACTTTTTTCTTTGGAAATTGACTATTTCATTCATTTAAAAACTTTCATCCCATTTTAAATAATTATAGCATCTAATACTATGAATTTAACTTAGAATTTGGCTTTAGTCATATTCCAGGAGTTTTAAAAATTTACAAATATATTGCTGTTGTTTTTATTTTCTAAATAGCATGTCATTATATATATTTATTTGACTAAGAATTTAAATTTTTTGTCTCAATTGAGAAATAGGATTCACACTTTACTAATTTCTACTAAGTGGACAGAGAATTCAGTCCACACAAGATTTTACTGGAGTTGGGTTTTTTGTATGTGGCTTACTATTATGCCAGTTTTTTAATGGTGCCTTCAGATCAGATCAGATCAGTCGCTCAGTTGTGTCCGACTCTTTGTAACCCCATGAATTGCAGCATGCCAGGCCTCCCTGTCCATCACTAACTCCCGGAGTTCACTCAGACTCATGTCCATCGAGTCAGTGATGCCATCCAGCCATCTCATCCTCTGTCGTCCCCTTCTCCTCCTGCCCCCAATCCCTCCCAGCATCAGAGTCTTTTCCAATGAGTCAACTGTTCGCATGAGGTGGCCAAAGTACTGGAGCTTCAGCTTTAGCATCATTCCTTCCAAAGAAATCCCAGGGCTGATCTCCTTCAGAATGGACTGGTTGGATCTCCTTGCAGTCCAAGGGACTCTCAAGAGTCTTCTCCAACACCGCAGTTCAAAAGCATCAATTCTTCGGCGCTCAGCCTTCTTCACAGTCCAACTCTCACATCCATACATGACCACAGGAAAAACCATAGCCTTGACTAGATGGACCTTTGTTGGCAAAGTAATATCTCTGCTTTTGAATATGCTATCTAGGTTGGTCATAACTTTCCTTCCAAGGAGTAAGCGTCTTTTAATTTCATGGCTGCAGTCACCATCTGTAGTGATTTTGGAGCACAGAAAAATAAAGTCTGACACTGTTTCCACTGTTTCCCCATCTATTTCCCATGAAGTGGTGGGACCGGATGCCATGATCTTCATTTTCTGAATGTTGAGCTTTAAGGCAACTTTTCCACTCTCCACTTTCACTTTCATCAAGAGGCTTTTTAGTTCCTCTTCACTTTCTGCCATAAGGGTGGTGTCATCTGCATATCTGAGGTTATTGATATTTCTCCCGGCAATCTTGATTCCAGCTTATGTTTCTTCCAGTCCAGCGTTTCTCATGATGTACTCTGCATATAAGTTGAACAAACAGGGTGGCAATATACAGCCTTGATGTACTCCTTTTCCTATTTGGAACCAGTCTGTTGTTCCATGTCCAGTTCTAACTGTTGCTTCCTGACCTGCATACAGATTTCTCAAGAGGCAGATCAGGTGGTCTGGAATTCCCATCTCTTTCAGAATTTTCCACAGTTTATTGTGATCCACACAGTCAGAGGCTTTGGCATAGTCAATAAAGCAGAAATAGATGTTTTTCTGGAATTCTCTCGCTTTTTTCATGATCCAGCAGATGTTGGCAATTTGATCTCTGGCTCCTCTGCCTTTTCTAAAACCAGCTTGAACATCTGGAACTTCACGGTTCACATATTGCTGAAGCCTGGCTTGGAGAATTTTGAGCATTACTTTACTAGCGTGTGAGATGAGTGCAATTGTGCGGTAGTTTGAGCATCCTTTGGCATTGCCTTTCTTTGGGATTGGAATGAAAACTGACCTTTTCCAGTCCTGTAGCCACTGCTGAGTTTTAGAAATGTGCTGGCATATTGAGTGCAGCACTTTCACAGCATCATCTTTCAGGATTTGGAATAGTTCAACTGGAATTCTATCACCTCCACTAGCTTTGTTCATAGTGATGCTTTCTAAGGCCCACTTGACTTCACATTCCAGGATGTCTGGCTCTAGGTGAGTGATCACACCATCGTGATTATCTGGGTCATGAAGATCTTTTTTGTACAGTTCTTCTGTGTATTCTTGCCACCTTTTCTTAATATCTTCTGCTTCTGTTAGGTCCATACCATTTCTGTCCTTTATTGAGCCCATCTTTGCATGAAATGTTCCTTTGGTATCTCTGATTTTATTGAAGAGATCTCTAGTCTTTCCCATTCTGTTGTTTTCCTCTATTTGTTTGCATTGATCACTGAAGAAGGCTTTCTTATCTTTTCTTGCTATTCTTTGGAACTCTGCATTCAGATGTTTATATCTTTCCTTTTCTCCTTTGCTTTTCGCTTCTCTTCTTTTCACAGCGATTTGTAAGGCCTCCCCAGACAGCCATTTTGCTTTTTGCATTTCTTTTCCATGGGGATGGTCTTGATCCCTGTCTCCTGTACAATGTCACGAACCTCATTCCATAGTTCATCAGGCACTCTATCTATCAGATCTAGGCCCTTAAATCTATTTCTCACTTCCACTGTATAATCATAAGGGATTTGATTTAGGTCATACCTGAATGGTCTAGTGGTTTTCCCTACTTTCTTCAATTTCAGTCTGAATTTGGCAATAAGGAGTTCATGGTCTAAGCCACAGTCAGCTCCTGGTCTAATGGTCCCTTAAACATCTAAAAAGGTAGCATGTCTGTAGTAAGTAAAGTTCAATATATATTCATGTAACAATAATATATTTCCAATAATACTAGGTGCTTTACAGATGTTTTCTCACTTATTAAGACAATCATGTAAAATGACAAACACTGTTTGAATCCACTTCTCTGAGGTACCAAGAGCAATCAAATACTTAGGGTCAGAAAGCAGAACAGTGAATGCCAGGATCTGGGGGAAGAGGGGATGGGGGTCAATATTTAATGGGGACAGAGTTTCAGTTTGGACAGATGAAGTTCGGAAGATGGCTGGTGATGATGATTGCATGCTAATGTGAATTGGCTTGATGTCACTTATATATGGTTAAGATGGTAAATTTGTGTTCCATGTATTTTACCACAATAAAAAAATTTGTGTTTTGATCCTGTGATTTACTTCTTCCTATATGTAAGTAATGAAATGAGGTTCTGAGATCACAGCACTGATCAGTGGTTGAGTCAGGATTCAAACAGAGTGAAGATTTGGAGCTTCCAGAATCTCCCTTTGTTACTCCCCTCTCTGTGGGAGAGCTTCAGAGAATTGCTCCCCACTCTCCACATTCCCCAAACTAGGGAACAAGATGAGACAGTTTTCACCCAGATACTTCCAGCCCTTCAGTGAATAATTTGCATATTTCTCCTCTCTTCCCAGCCAGCAAGACAACCACCCAGAACCCCAGCACCACGGCTGCCGCCACTGCTACAGCTGGCCTTAGGAACTCAGAGGGCGGAAAGAGCCCGTGGTCTTGGCTCCAGAGTACGGAAGCTGCAGTTGGGTTGGCACTGGCCAGCGCTGCGCTTGTGGCAGCAATTGTGGTGCTGATTGTGTGCCTTAGATGCAGGAGAAGAAAAAGTAAGTGACCCAGGACCCTCAAGCTTTCCCCAAGATTCCCAACTGTTTCTCAGAACCTTCCTGCATCAGAATGACCAGAGCTGCTCAGTAAAAATGCAAATTCCTTCTGGGCCTGAGGTCTGGGCTTGGGAATCTGCATTTTACCTCCTCAGGTGGTATTTATGTGTCATCAAGTTTGGGACCCACCGCTCAAGACCAATCCCTCTCTACAAACCTGATGATTTTCCAGTTCTTGTCTCCTGACTTAATCATTTCTCATCAGTCTCCCTTTTGGTTCCTGGGGAGGGAGGGCCTGCCCTGGGAAACAGGAGAGAGAAAGAAGGGACAGGAAGGTGGCTCCACTCAGCAAGTACTGGTTGGACACCGATTTTCCAGAGCCTGGCTTGTAACTGGAAATGCAAAAGTAAATAAAGCGCAGGCCCTGCTCTCAAGGATCTGGGGGCTGGGAGGATGAGGGGAGCAGTTGCCTCAAGGGCTAACGGCCTCGTGTGGAAAGAGCTGTGGTAGTTTGGGAGGAAGGAAGGGTAATCAAGGAAGACATCAAAGAGGAAGTGCAAAACTATCAAAGAATGAAGAATTAGCCAGGTGGTGAGGGTGGTATAGAGGTCACTGTCTTTCCAGGGGAAGGAAGGCATTCTAGGGACCGTAGGTAGCTCAGGGCTGTGGTAGAGCCAGGAGATGAAAAAAGACAACCTTGGAAATCACATCCCAGAGCCTCTAACCCCAGAAACAATGTGAAGCAGAAGTGGCCACCTCAGTTTGGCCTTGCAGATACACAGTCTGGTGGAGGGGCCAGGCTGGGGTCACTCTGAAATCATTATTTTATTCTGCAGAGCAAAAATCATAGTGGTTGTGTCCTGAGACTAAGGATGAAGGTTTGAGATAAAGAAAAAAACTTGATGTAGTCACTGAGAAAATGCAATATGGTATTTGATGATCAATTCAGATGAGAAGCCATAAATCTGTATGAGCATCATTGTATTTGATTGTGGTTTTTTTCAGCAGTATTCAACTACAACCTTTAGAAATTACTGATTAAAATCCATGTTCCCTGGTGGTCCAGTGGTTAGGACTCTGCGCTTTCACTGCCTAGGGCCTGGGTTCAATCCCTGGTCGGGGGAGTAAGATCCTGGAAGTTGTGCCATGGCCAAAAAAAAATAGTTGTGTTCAGCTGCTAGCATCAGAGAACAGAAATAACAGTGGGCAAGTAACACAAGAGTGGATTTTTTTCCTCCCATCTAAAAGGATCTGGAGGCAGAAAGCAGAGGATACTAAGACACTGAGTCTCCTACCTGTCTACTCACTGTTGTGGATACTAGCTTCTATCCTGAAGGTTGCTTTATGTGCAAGACAGCTGTTAGGATGCCAGATTTGTGAATCTAAACAGGAAGCAGGACGTAGGAGGAAAAGACAAAAAGACTATGCTCCAGCTGTCTGTCCTTTTAAAGAGTCTTCCTAAAATTCCTGCAGCCATGAAATTAAGACACTTGCTCCTTGGAAGACTACCTATGACCAACTTAGATAGCGTATTAAAAAGCAGAGACATTGCTTTACCAACAAAGGTCCATCTACTCAAAGCTATGGTTTTTCCAGTGGTCATGTATGGATGTGAGAGTTGGACTATAAAGAAAGCTGAGCACCGAAGAATTGATGCTTTTGAACTGTGGTGTTGGAGAAGACTCTTGAGAGTCCCTTGGACTGCAAGGAGAGCCATCCTAAAGGAAATCAGTCCTGAATATTCATTGGAAGGGCTGATGCTGAAGCTGAAACGCCAATACTTTGGCCACCTGATGCAAAGAACTGACTCACTGGAAAAGGCCCTGATGCTGGGAAAGATTGAAGGTGGAAGGAGAAGGGGAGGACAGAGGATGAGATGGTTGGATGGCATCACCGACGTGATGGACATGAGTTTAAGTAGGGTCCGAGAGTTGGTGATGGACAGAGAAGCCTGGTGTGCTTCAGTCCATGGGGTCGCAAAGAGTTGGACATGACTGAGCAACTGAACTGAACTGAAAAATACTACCCACAACTTCCCCTTATATTAATACATCATCAGCTAGGTTTCACCATAGGTCTCACATCTGCCTGTAGGGGGGAGGGGTACCCTGACACTCCAAATAAAATCAAGGTTCTGTAACT
This sequence comes from Bubalus bubalis, assembly GCF_019923935.1. Lineage (NCBI taxonomy): Eukaryota > Metazoa > Chordata > Mammalia > Artiodactyla > Bovidae > Bubalus > Bubalus bubalis. The sequence continues at coordinate 6,099,901 of NC_059180.1, forward strand.
GAATAAGAAGAAGGGAATGGATATGGGGCAAACAAATAGCATCCTCTGCCCCAGGGCACAGCCAGGATTGGAGATGTGTCAGCTAGTGTGGCAGAAGCACAGGGGGACCCAGGGGGTCAGGGAGCCCATGAGAGGGCACAGGTGGAGAGGAGAGGGCTCAGCGGCAGCTTGGGTAACCTGAGAGTGAATCATCAGGACAAGAGTGCTGTGAGGTCATGCACAGGTACAGAGGGATGATGACCAAAGAGAGCTGGGAGGAATTTTGAAATATAAAAATGATACTAGTGTTTACTATGTCAGAGTTCTTAGTCCCAATGGAAAAAAAAAGTCCAGGATGTTACTGAGTGGACCTGAGGTCACTAGAGTTGGGGGAGGTGGATAAGTCCAACCTGTTCAGAGGGTGACGGGGCTCTGGGTGCGGGAAGAGCTGCTCTCCTGACTGATGGTGAAGACAAGGCAGGACAGGTGTGGGCAGCCTCAGGGTGCCTACAGGGTGGCGGCTCTGAGTCCTGAGCCCTTCCCAGGGAGGTTTCAGCTGGGATGGGGCAGAGAGGCGGGGAGACAGGCCTCCATGGATGGCACAGTGACTCGCTGTTGGTCCTCCTACAGGTGTGCAGACTGAAGGCAGGAACCCAGCCAGGTGAGTGCTTGTCCTCCAGTATGGGGGCGGGGGGGGCAGTGCTATTTTATGAGCAAGAAGTTTCCTCCCAAGCGCAGCACCAGGGAGCCTTTCACGGGCCTCCCCTCCTGGGCCTCCATCCACATCCTCCCAAGTCCCCAAAGGCCAGGCTCTTCACTTCCTGAGGCTCCCGATAACAGTCAGAGCCGTGGCCCAGCACTTTCTCTGACTCTCTCAGAACATCCTTTGTCTGTCTCTGGCACCCTCCTTTCCTCCTTCCATCCCCAGGTCTCAGCCTTTCCCTCTGTTTCTCCTGGTTTGTCTCCCCCTTGAACGCCGTCCCTCCAGAAGACATCCACCTCCTCCATACTGTCCCCTTTCTTGCTCCTCGTCCAGTCTGTCCTTAGCCCTGTGACTCGGGGCCTCCGGCTGCTCCGCCCTGTCTCTCCTCAGAGCGGCTTCCCTCGTGGCCCCAGCCTGGCTCCCTCTCCTCTGGCCCCTGCTCCTCTTCCTTTCCTCTTACCCTCCTCACCACCTACTGCTTTCCTTTCTCATCCTCTCTGCCACATCCAGGCTTTTCCTTCTCACAGCCCTTCCCTCCTTTCTCGCCTTCCTGACTCATGACAGTGTCCTCCCGAGACCCCTCCCCAATGGTGTCTCCTCGGGGGTCTCCCAGGGGACCAGAGAGAAGCTCCCTGGTTCTCACGCTCCAGTTTGAACCCAGGCGCTGCCGCAGAGAGAACAGGCGCCCCCTCCTGCTTCTCCTCCCTGCTCCCCTCAATAAACCCACTTCTCTGCAAGAGTCCACCCCAGTCAGCTCTCAGGTACGGAGCTACACTGCAAACGGCCCCTCATCCCCGTCCAGACAGCCTCCGTCTGAGCCTCAAACCTCTGCCTTCATCTCCAAGTGTGCAGGCAGGTCACAGAGCCCCCAGTGAGAGGAGCAGCCCAAGGCAGGTGGTAGCTCTTTTCTGCCCAGACTCTGACACATCACTGCCCTCCTGTTCCCACTCAGGGAGTCCTTCAAAAACACGGAAGAGAATTACGAGAACATTGGGAATAAAGGTAAGCCCTGCCGCCATCATTCCCGCTCTCACCTGGGTCTTCCTTCTCCTCCCCACACCCCCTCCCCACACAGGTGCCCTCAGCATCCTCCTCTCTCCCCTGCCTCACCCACCCTCCCCTGAGACCCTGGTCCTGACCTAGAGATGACCTCACTGCTGGAGCCCCTGCCCGTTTCTCTACCCTGGCTGCCTGGTCACCTGATCCTGGCACATGTTGATTTTTTCTAGGACAACATGTAGACCCCAAGCCGGATGCCAAGGTAAGCAGCATTGATTAGGGCCTGAAAGGAGAGGGAAGTCTGGAGAAGCAGGGGGTGGAAGAACAGAGGGACTGCGGTGTAGTCAGGGCATCAGCTGTGGGATCGTGGCTCTGAGATGGGACTCTTGCCCTTCAACTGTCTCACCCACTGCCCTTTCCCTTCTCCCCCAGGATGATGGTGGTGGCAGCGGAGGAGTCCTCTACGCCTCCCTCGCTCTCTCTAAGTTAAACTCACCAGCAACAGCAGTGTCTCCCTTGCCCTCTCCCCATGGGGGCCCCCAGGAAGAGACCCTATACTCTGTCTTAAAGACCTAAGCAGTAGGACTGAGTGAGGACCTCCTTCAAGTCAGCTGCACACAGGAATCTCAGTTCCCCACAATCACCCCGGCCACACACAGATCACTCAGAAGCCGGCAGGTGCTGACGGCCACCAAGGACCCGAGAGTCACACAGCCACCGCTCCAATTCCCTCTTCAACTTCCCAGCCTTTCACCACAAAAATAAAACTACCTGTACAATTTCCCTGAACACATCTAAGGAGAAAGCTGATGTCACCTTCAACTTCTGTATTTCCAGAAGTAAAAAAAAATGAACCATGAATGCTAGCTCACACCCAGATCCCTCCCCTAGTACTCTGTTCAGTGACTGCCTCAGGCCAGAGATAAATAAATCCCCAAACACTGGTAATCAATCTGGAACCCAAGGTCTGTCCCCCTAATCTAACCCTTCTACTTTCCTTAGGATAATAACTAGCATGTGTCATGTGTTCATGCTTTACACGCATGGCCTCATTTCAGCATCATCAATCACCGTATATGGCACTGGATGCACCATCTGAGACAGGATAAGAACCAGAATGGTCACAGTGCTTTTCCCAAGGCCATATTGCTAGTAAGTGGCTGAGGCAGGTTGTAAACCCAGACCTGCCCTCTCGATGTCCTTCTCCCAGGACTCAGGTGTCATCGCCTTCCCAGATCCGTATACTGACAGGTCTCCCACCAGAAGGCACCATGTGCCCAGTGACATGCAGGAGAAAAGGAAGAAGCCAAAAAAGACCAAGTAGTTAGAGACAAACCAAACCAAGTAAACCAGTAACCTGGTTTATTAACAAGAACTGCACAACTCTGACTTTAGCCAGGTAACCTCACAGACAGTGAACAACCCCAACACTTATGAGCTTCTTGGGGATCCTCTGAGAGGCTCTTCATGCAAGAAGGAGTGTGAGAGCAGGAAAGAGGCACAAGTCCACAGCTATTCCTCACAGAAGGCCACAGCGAGCTGCCCCCTGTCAACTCTGTGCTGCGGCTCCTCCCTCTGCTCCAGCTCTTCTCCACCATCTTCCATGAGTTGGTCCAGATCCAGGTCACTGGAGGCTCCATCGTCAGAAGGCACACTTCCAGCATGCTGGGGTTCAGGCCCTTCTTCCCCCACAACACGACAGGCCCCACAAGGAGCTGGTGGGGTCAGGACTTCTGGCACTAGTCTAGCTTCTTTTTCTTCAGATAGGCTGCTTACTGGGGCCTTGCTTTGGGGAGCTTTAAATTTTTTCTTAGGGTCTAAATGAAAAAGTGACAAAACTGAGAGTCTTATCGGGTCACCTGTCCTCACCTTGTATAAGTCCAACTCCTAAACCTTCTATTTCCAAAACAATCTCTGGGAAAAGATGACTTTTCTTTATAGAAAGAAAATGGGGTTTGGGATCAGAAAGACTTGGATCTATGGACCTCGAGAAAACTTTAAACCCTTTGAACCTCAGTCTCCGTATCTTTAAAATGGCAGATATCCAGTGATAGAGACACTGAAAGAACTAAAGGGAACAAGTATAGAAGTATCTATCCAGCCAGCCCACAAAAATATCAATAAACGTTACTTCTCACCTCCTTACCATTCTTGTATCCCTGCATGTCCCTGAATAAAATCAAATAATAACCATAAAATGTTTCTACAGTGTGTGTTGTGTTCTGCAATTTAGATGGTGCCCTTTTGGCCAAACTTTTGTGTGTTTTTTTGTTTTGTTTTTTTCCAAAGTAATGAAAAGCTGTGGAAGTTTTAAGGAATGATCAGAGCAGGAAACCTGCAGACGTGAGCCTCACTCCCCACAGTCCCCAAGTCTGGGTCTTACCCGGCTGCTCAGGTCCTGAATTTCCATGCCCTTTTTTCCTTCCCATTATAGGCACAGGTGGAGGTGCAGGTTCGTTTAACAGAGATCTCTTTGTTGTTCTCCTTTTCAGGGTCCCATCTCGTTCATCTGCTCCACCGGCATCACTCCCAACCCCCAATCCTGAAGGACATTGGTTTATTTCTGAGTGACAGTGTGGTTAGGGTCCACAAACTCCAAACATTTAGTCTCTGCCCTGGGTCTTCTGCTCATTTTCAATCTAGTGAGTCCTTCTGGTTCCTTTCTTTTCCCCCAAATATTTCTTTTCTTTCTCCCTGGGTCTTCTCTTTATAGTTCACCTCAAAACCTGCCTTCTCCATGAAGTCATCCTTCTTGGCTAAAAATTTAAAATATTCATTCCACCTTTAACCTAAGATTTTGTAATTCAACTCACAGAAGTGAGAAGCTACAGATTCCCTGACCACATTAGCATGAGTCTTACCCATTTTCTCAGGTTCTGGAGCCGAGAGGTCAGTAAGGCCCAGCTACCTGCAGACCCCTTGCACTTTCTGCTTCTGCCCTGCCTTAACAGGAACACATGTCTCGTTTCCAATTATCCTGCTTACCTCTTGTCTTGGGTTTGTTTGTTTGAATTTTGGCTGGCTTGGGATTAAGCAAAGTTGGATCCTGAGAAAAATAAAATATAAATGAAGTCATATAATTGTGATTTAATAGAGTAGGATGCTACAGAAATGATGGGTGTACTTAAGGAAGTTCCAGATGCTAATTATTCCCAGTTTGATCTACAGAATCGATCTAACTTCAGTCAAAATCCAAGCAAGTTATTGTGTACCAGTATATGATACCATAATGATGGATACATGTCCAAGTCCATAGAACATACACTACCAGGAGGAAATCCTAATGTAAACGATGGACTTTGCGTGATTATGATGTGTCAATGTACTGAATAGGTTCATCAACTGCAAACAAATGCACCGCTCTGGTGGACGCTGTTGCTAACAGGGGAGGCTATACATGTATCGGGGCAGGAGGCACATGGAAACTCTCTGTACATTCCTCTCACTTCTCCTGTAAACCGAAGACTGCTCTTAAAAAGTCTTTAAAGATGAAAAATATCCACATTTCATATGCCTGAAGAGAGACTAAGGAAATAAAATAATGAATATCCTAAGTGTCCACACAGGGAAGAAAGTAAAGAGAGGCAACCTGCTATTCTGTAAAATTGCTCCAGTAAGAACCAAAGAACTACAGTAGGAAATGAGACTATCATCAAAAAATAAGTTCCTAGAGATATGAGGTATTAGAATAACTGAGGACAGAGGAGGCTCTTCTTCCCTGAAGAGTCCTAAGAGAGAAAACCAGCCCGTCAGGGCTACCCTGATGTAGGGACAAGACAGTTCCTTAGAAAATACAAATCCATGCTAACCAGATACCCTACAGCTATCTCCTCAAAGGAATCCCCAAGATCAATCTTACTGCTTTATCTTGTTCCTCCTCTTCATCTTCCTCCAACTCTGGCTCTTCCTCTTCTTTCTCCAAGCAGGAATCTAAGCTGCTAGTCCCAGAGAGCGTTAAGTCTAAAACAGGAATAGGAAGGAAAGGCTAAATAATTTATCCAACAAAACAGGTGATGAGTTAGTGGAGCTGATCCCAGAAAATCAATCTTCCAACTCTGTCTTTCATATCCAAGTCATATCTTCTCCATAAAATCTGATGTCAGATTATCATGGTTCTACCCTCTTCCAAGTCCTATCACTAGTCAACATGCACCCTCCCTCCCTACTCCCTTTTTTCTCCATTCCTCTCTCTACCCATGTGTCCATCCATCCATCCCAGACATTTGCTCAACGGCATTTATGTAAAGCCTCATATTATAGAATCCAGAACTAGGTTGACGGCACTGGATATAAAACAAAAGCTTCAGCAGCTGCCCTCATGAAAGAATCCCTTCCCTCCCTCTCTGGTCCTTAGCCTCCTACTTATCCTACCTTTTTCTTCCCCATCATTGTCAGGTCCACTGTATCGGCTCCAGAAACCAAACAAGTTAACCCGCTCCTGAGGGAGCCAAGAAACAAAAGCATCATCCACTAGTCTCCCAGGGGCTAGTTTTGCCCCTGTCTTCAAGGTTTCTAGTTATAGAGTTTGTATTCATATTCCACACCGTTTTCACTTGAAACTTCACATTAGGTTTATCTAAATTTTTGGAGAGCTTAACTACTATAGTATATTATAACATTATACAATATTATTATAACTTCTTTTTCCAGTTTGTTTATAATTCAGTTAATAACTGGGAACAGGAAACTAACTGTTTGTTATTCTCCACCCCCTACCCAAAGGCAGGATTTGAGGGTAAAACTAACTCCACAGAATAAGGTACATACACCTGAGACTTGAAGTTAAACAGGGTGGTGGGATTCCCTCTACCACAAACTGTATCTGTTTGGACAGAGAAAAAATTCCATTTGTCCAAGGGTAGGGAAAAGAATGGATAGTTTAAAGAGTCAAAGGAACTTGGCCTGGGAAGAAAAGACTAGTTCTAGAACTAAGACTGTGTAAGAGGGAAGGAGAGCCAATTTTCTACAGGAGGGACTGTATGACTTGTTTTGCGTCCCAAGTCCCAAAGAGAAGGAGGTGTGTGATCTAAACTTTCCCACCTGAATACTGATCTGCTCTGCCTTTTGAGCCATCATCAGGGCTACCAACAGTTTCTGGCTGCAGTCCTTATTTTTGCACTTTCTCTGAAATGAAAGAAGATTAGAGTCAGTGATAAACATTAGGGAAGTGACTCCAACATACTGTTACTCACCAGACATTATCTTTACATTTATTTCTACTTCCCGGTATTGATATGATACTCCTATTCTTAATCTTTTGAGCTCAGAAACACAGTCCTCCCTTGTACCCAAACAAACCTTTCATAAATTTCTAGAAATATTTTCAACCAACATTTTGGCATCCTCTTCAAAGTAAAGCCCATGGAAATTTGTAGAGGCAAAATTAAAGGAGTTCAGATGACTGCACTTTAAAGCTTCTCACAAGTTTCTTTATATCCCGCTGCTTGATTTAATACTCACGGCCTGATTATCTAAGGTCCCTGAGCTCCTAGGCCTCACTTGTAAGGCCCAAAATGATTATGGGCTTCCCTGGTAGCTCAGCTGGTAAAGAATCTGCCTCAATGCAGGAGACACTGGTTCAATTCCTGAGTCAGAAAGACCCCTTGGAGAAGGGATAGGCAACACACTCCAGTATTCTTGGGCTTCCCTGGTGGCTCAGATTGTAAAGAATCTGCCTGCAATGCGGGAGGCCTGGATTATATTCCTGGGCTGGGAAGATCCCCTGGAGAAGGGAATGGGTACCCACTCCAGTATTCTTGCCTGGAGAATTCCAGGAGGAAATATCACTTAGTTACTTCAGTGGTTCTCAACCGGGGGAGACTTTATTTTTCTCCCAGAAGATATTTGACAATGTGTAGAGACAATTTTTTGGTTGTCACAACTAGGGTGAGCGCTACTACTGGCTAGATGCCATGAGAGCCCATGGATGCTGCTAAATATCCTATAATGCCTAGGACAGCCCCTCATAATAGAAAATTATCTGACCCAAAATGTCAATAGTGTTGAGACTGAGAAACCCTGAGTTAATTTGTGCCTTCATTTCTATCACACTTGCTTTGGCTAACCTGCAGAAAACCATGGTCTTCATGAAGGCCCTCTATCTGCAGACAGGGAATGAAACTAAGAAAAATCATTTTCCTGCTGCAATCGTGGTAGAAAGTGTTCCTCATGAATAACCTCACCCTGGCATACTTGGTCAGACATGCGACTTCCTCCTGGCCCAGCTTTCTCCAGGAAAAGTCACATTTAATAAAGGGAAGATTTTGTTTCTCAAGTTCCCTATATCACAACTGACCCCTGAAGGTTACTCACCACTCCACTTAGCTCCAGGGTCAGCTCCTGGAAGTTCTTTAGCATGTTGACTGGGATCCAAGCACGAGAGACTGTTTCTCCAAAAAATGTCACATGGTACTTGGACTATAATAAAAGATAGCTTTGTTATAGCCTCTTGTCCTTCTTGCTCTGACCCGCTAGCCAGGAAAAGGCAGGAGAAGAGCTGAGAATTCACAAGAAAGGAAGGGCTGGGCCTTGTCTATTCCTTTAAGTCTGTCCCACCTATCCCACCTCATTCCATTGTTCTTCCATCCTGACCTCAGATATCCCAACCAAAGCCTATGTGTCAAAACCACAAATGTCCTAGTAATTAATAAATATTCAATTAGATATTTGTTTGTTTGTATATCCATTTGTCACTCTAGCTAAGAATTTGTTTCTGTTTGTGTCTGCTGGCTATGTCTGTATTTCTATCTCTGTACATCTATTAGGATGGATTTGTTCATTACTTTGCCCTGAGCACCTACCCACCCTGAACCAGGAAAACTCACCGGCAGGGAATCAAGATGAGAAGCAAAAAGAAAATATTCCCCCAGGTCAGGATCAGGTTCTACCATGCCTGGCCACCTGGAGAAGACAGATGGGTGTAGGGGATGGAAGAGAAGGGGTTATATGAACAGAACACAAACTCATCAATATACATGTACATAAAAGGGCACTGGGCTTCCCTTGTGTCTTAGATGGTAAAGAATCCACCTGCAATGCAGGAGACCTGGGTTCGATCCCTGGGTTGGGAAGATCCCCTGGAGGAGGGCATGGCAACCTACTCCAGCATTCTTGCCTGGAGAATCCCATGGACAGAGGGCTACAGTCCATAGGGTTGCAAAGAGTCGGGACACAACTGAAGTGACTTAGCACACAAAAGGGCAGTACGTTTTGCAAATAAAGGATCCCCCAAATAGACCCCTCTGTCATCCCTCCACAGTGGTCACTACCAAATGACTGAGGTAACTTCCATCAATGTACAAAGAAGCTCAGAATCTTCCTACTAAAAAATATCTAATCTTCTAGGCCTCCTGGCAACCCTGAGAACAAAAATCTTTTGACTTGGGACATCTCCAAGGAAGAAACTCTTCCACCCTTCCCTTTTCTCTTTACTTTGTATATCTCTCCTTTCCTAATGTCCAAAAAAATATCTTAGAGCCACTCATCTCTTTCTACCCATTCAGGGTAGAACTGGCTGACCCTTTTCCCCAGGGACATACCATGTCCACCATGAAATCTCTAGTAATCACTCTTTCAAAGCCTCCAAGATTATTACTTTATATTCTCCCTCACCCATGCTCTTTCTAAGGCAGGTAACATTTCCATTATAAATCCCTTTCATTTTCTTCCCTCTCTGCCTGAAGCTACCACTCTCAAGTTTATGAAGGATGCTCTGACTCTACCATGGCACCCTACCAGGGGTAGCCGTATTGCTTGGCCCAGATGATGGATCCTGGGATGTAGGAGGCATAGGCCACATCACTTTCATGACCAGTCCAGGTCTCCTCAGGGATATCACAGCGATTATACTGCAAGTCTGCCAAAAGAGAGGAGGAGTGCAGGGAAAGAAAGGGCCTCATGAGGTGAAAATCTGGATGAGGGCAGAGGCGAGGTCAAGAAGAAATTGTTATATGCAGCAGGTAGGACCAAAAGGACACCTGGGAGACGGGCCTGGAGGATGAATAAAGGCTCATGAAGGAAATGCAGCTAGAGCTAGAAGAAGCAGGAGTTATGTTCTGTAGAAAGAGATCCCAAACTTCCACCTACACATGTCTGACCCTGCTTCCATCTGTGTAACATCATGAAGATAATTTCTCCAATATTCTGTTTTCTTATCTGTAAAATAGCTGGGCAGGACTAGATCTTCATAATCTTTTTTAAGTAGTTTCAAACATTCTAGAATTCTAAGCCACTGAATCTTTCTCACTGGCTTTTCCTCATATATCCCATACCAACCCAATACCAAAAGTCTAGTCAGACTAACAGGGTCAAACCAATGCAGAGGAAGATGGAATTTACTCAGAACAATTGTTTAGATTCCAGGACCCCCCTACTTTTCAGAGTGTCTTCCTCTATCCCTTTATGCCAAACTCATTTTGAAAATACATCAAGATCCCCGCCTCTCCCCAAACGCTAACTACAAGGACCCCTGGAGTTATAACTATATTTTTGTCATATTTAATCTAAAGGATGAAAGCAGGGAAAGAAAGAAAGGAACATAAAAACTGAAAAGAAATTTCCATTTTACCTGTGTTCTGGTCACAGGACCAATTATCTGGGAGGACTGAGGGGTCAATGTTCCCACGTAGCCGCCTCCATTTCTCACAGTTTGGGGAGGAACACTGGACCCAGACTAGACATTGACCTGTCACAGCAAAGAAACCTGAAATAAGAAGACTCAAAAATACGTTCTTCCTTCTTCAATTTAATTAAAATTAATATACTCCCTGCCACCACCACCTCTGCAAGAATCACATAGCCCTAGAGATCAACTTGTTCAAGCCCTGACTTATAAACAGTAAAACCAAAAGCTCGGAGGAGATAACTGACTGCTAAAGATCAGTCTAAATTGGTGGCAAAGCTGAACTTGGAACCCCCAGGTCTCACATCTCAGTCTTTCTGCTGAACCATGCTATCATCTCTTCTCCCCTAGGGCAGAAAGGAGTGTTTCCTGTATTGACATTTCTTTAAAAGGCTGCCTGGCATCTTTTTGGCTACTGCCTCATTTCCTGGCTGGCATGTCACTACTAAAAAGTTCTCCTGAAGGACTGTGCTCGCTTTGGCAGCACATAGACTAAAATTGGAACGATACAGAGAAGATTAGCATGGCCCCTGTGCAAGGATGATACGCAAATTCGTGAAGTGTTCCATATTTTTTAGAAAAATGGTACTGAAGAATTTATTTACAGGGCAACAATGGAGAAACAGACATACAGAATAGATTTATGGACATGGGGAGAGGGGAGGAGAGGGTGAGATGTATGGAAAGAGTAACATGGAAACTTACATTACCATATATAAAATAGATAGTCAATGGGAATTTGCTGTATGGCTCAGGAAACTCAAACAGGGGCTCTGTATCAACCTAGATGGGTGGGATGGGGAGGGAGATTGGAGGGAGTTTTAAAAGGGTGGGGATATATGTATACCTTATGGCAGAAAGTGAAGAGGAACTCAAAAGCCTCTTGATGAAAGTGAAAGTGGAGAGTGAAAAAGTTGGCTTAAAGCTCAACATTCAGAAAACGAAGATCATGGCATCCGGTCCCACCACTTCATAGGAAATAGATGGGAAAACAGTGGAAACAGTGTCAGACTTTATTTTTCTGGGCTCCAAAATCACTGCAGATGGTGACTGCAACCATGAAATTAAAAGACGCTTACTCCTTGGAAGGAAAGTTATGACCAACCTAGATAGCATATTCAAAAGCAGAGACATTACTTTGCCAACAAAGGTTCGTCTAGTCAAGGCTATGGTTTTTCCTGTGGTCATGTATGGATGTGAGAGTTGGACTGTGAAGAAGGCTGAGCGCCAAAGAATTGATGCTTTTGAACTGTGGTGTTGGAGAAGACTCTTGAGAGTCCCTTGGACTGCAAGGAGATCCAACCAGTCCATTGTGAAGGAGATCAGCCCTGGGATTTCTTTGGAAGGAATGATGCTAAAGCTGAAACTCCAGTACTTTGGCCACCTCATGCAAAGAGTGGACTCATTGGAAAAGACTCTGATGCTGGGAGGGACTGGGGGCAGGAGGAGAAGGGGATGACAGAGGATGAGATGGCTGGATGGCATCATTGACTCGATGGATGTGAGTCTGAGTGAACTCCGTGAGTTGGTGATGGACAGGGAGGCCTGGCATGCTGCGATTCATGGGGTTGCAAAGAGTCAGACACGACTGAGCGACTGATCTGATCTGATCTGATGGATGATTCATGTTGAGGTTTGACAGGAAACAGCAAAATTCTGTAAAACAATTATCCTTCAATAAAAAAATAATTAAAAAACAAGAAAAGTTCTTCTGAAGGACTAACCAGCATCTCTTTTGTGCACAGCATCCAGAGTTCCTATTTGAACTAACCTGTCCTATTTGAATTAACCTGTCACCAAATCACCAAGTTGCGGCCTTTGGGACCAAGAGCTCTGAGTTCACCCCTCACCAAAAGACAGGTTTAAGCCTATCGTTTCTCAGTCAACTATTTACTTCAGGCCCTGCTCAAAGGCCAAACATTGTTTTTATCCATTACATTCCAAACTCTCATCCCCACCTTTCTCTACCCCACATCTTCTAGGTTGACCCAAAGCTCCACACAGCCCTTTCTCCCTCCCAAACTCTTCCACGATATTATTTGGAAATGAAAATGAAATTAATATTCTTTGGAATTCCAGGCAAGAGTAACTAAAATGCACATATCTTCAACCTGTTCTCTGAACCTCTGCGTCCTTTTTGAAATCTGGTGATGCAGAAATCTGGTGATGCTGCCCCAACCCAACCCCACCTGACCCATGCAGCCCTCTAAGCAGAAGCTGTTCTTCTCACATCCCCCAGGCCAGAAAGTGGGGCCAGTATCACCCTTTCCGCCCACTGACACTTGCAGACCATTACTATCCTCCATTTTATAAAAATACTCCCTCCCTTAAGGTCCAGGCCATGAGATTACACTGCCCTCTCATCTCCCTTGCAATGACAATGCTGCTATCTGGTTCAGTCTTTTTCTTCTCTCTGCCTCCTGCCCTCAAAGATTACCATATATCCACAAGGGTAAGGTACAAGCACCCCATACCTTCTTGAGACTCCATGCCACCTCAGTAGCCCCTTCACCTCAGGAACCCACTCCCATCCTGCATGGCCCCCCCAGTCATCTGCAGGGACTGCACACTCCCCTGAATCACTTATCTAAACTCTTCTCTGATAAAACTGCCCCATCCTTCCACCTTGCTCCAAGAACTCATGGCAACTTTCACTTTATCTAGATCTCCAATCCACTGGCCCCACCTTCCTCTCAACTGGTAGCAACCTCTTTTCTTCACTCTGTAGTTACGCACATTTGATTTCCTTAGATTCTCTTGCAGACATCATCAACTCCCTTTCTCTCTGTCCTTCCCCCCACTCAGCTGGCAAACACAATTCTGAATGAACCCACTCTTTTTCTGTGCCTACACTCATTCAACTGAGCTTTGCTAGAGAAAATCACTGACCAGGTACACCATATATTCAGTTAACGACACCAACCAATGTTTCTCTAGTAAGTTCACTCTCCCACTTGTCAGTTTACCTTAAATGCTGAAATGTAAGGGATGCCCTCCATCCCACCAAAATCATCCCTCAGCAAAGTAGATGACTTACATTTAGGTCCTTTCAAAATATCTCATATTATGGATCACTTTCTCAGTTGTTTTGAATAATTAAGTACTGGTTGGGAATGATGTATTAGTTTGAAATGACAGTTGCCACTGACAGTTGTAGATGTTTACAGAGGTAACCTGGCAAGCTAGAAAAGAGAGTGGGAGAAAGGGCCAGGGACCATAAAAGAGAACAGAGATCAAGAAAATAAATGGTGGTTGTAAAAATATAAATATTCATGAGGAAATGAGTGGGTAAAAAATCATCCTAATGCTATAAAACTAGATATTTATGGTTTAGGATGAAATTTCTATGACAGTTTTAAAGACATACAGTTCCTTAAAGTTTCCTTTCCAACAACTTAGAAAGCAAAGAAGATGTGTTAGAAAACTGAAGTTCAGATGTGGCTCTGTGTTAATGAAGGCTGATGTCATAGACACACAGGTAAAGAGCATTTCAGTTGACCACTAATTTTTGAAACACCAGCTTCCTTGGGTTCTGTGATCCCTCATTCTCCCTTTTCCCGCCTCCCCTCCCATTTTTCTGGTAACTCCCTCCTCAGTATCCAAATTGGGTTCACCTCATTCTCTGTCCAATCTCTAAATTGGAGTCCCAAAGCCTAATCATGGGTCTTCACTCCCATGCTGCACTTTCTCCTGAGGTCAGCTCACCCATATCCTCTGTTTGAAACCCATTTTCATACCTGACAACACAGAGATGTATGCCAGTGGCCTCTGTTCTGAGCTCCCAGTTCCTATAGCCACCTTGCTCTTTGACATCTCTATTTGGAGGTCTCACAACAATCTCAAACCCAATAAGTCCAAACCCAGATTCTTGATCTCATCCTATAGAACTGCTGTTCACCCGCTCCTTTCACACAACTGCTCAAACCCTCTTCTCTCTCACTTTCCAATATTCAATTCGTCACCAAGTTCTGACAACCCTATCTCCAAAACATATCGTAAAACCATTTGCTTTTCGTCTCCTTCATCATCTTAATCCAAGCCACCAAAATATTTAATCCTAGCACTAACTTCTTAACTGGTCTACTCCTGGCTTCTTATACTCCATTCTCCAATTAATCACCAAAAGGATCTGTTTAAAACATCAATTTGAGGATGTCACTTCTCTGGTTAAAACCCACCAGGGGCTTCCCACTATACTTAAGATGAAATTCTCACTTTGTAACATGGTCTTTGAGCTAGCCACTGCTACCTCTCTATGAAGGAGGAAACAGACAGAACAGGCTCCATCTTGAAACAGGACTCCATCTTGGGCCGGACTGTGGACTTTTGAGCTCTATGCCCAGTATCTACGGAAAACAACATACCAACTGGAAAACCAGGCTCCTGGAAGGAAGAGCCCCAGGGCTCATACCTAGACTCTCCCTCGCCTAAAAGAATACCCTAATTAACTGTGGAACTGAATAGAATCATACATTCTATTATGTTTACTGGGGTATGACCACAGGCCTATTGATAATTGTCCAGTGTTAACTACCTAGGCCTAAGGCATATGAATCAGGGTTAACTTTGATTGTATCCTCTTTTCCTTTGTTCAGACCAGTTTCAGGGAATTTAGGGAGGTGGGTTTGGGCAGGTACACTTAGCGTATATAAAGTTTTCACAAAAGCTGGTCGGGGTCCTTGGCTAAGGGGAGACTCTGCCTTGGACCCGCCCGTGTAATAAACTGCACTCCATTATCTGCCCTGTCCTTCTGAGGCTGTTTTCCGGAACGCGTGGCTGTTAACAGTTCCATTTATCTAGAGCCACTCTGCAGCCTTGCTTCCCTTGCTCTCTGAATTCCAGTTATACCAGGTTTCTTTTGGTATCCAGAGTAAGCCAAACTTCACCTTATCTAAAACTTTCTCCACATACTTTAGTTGGCTAACTTCTACTCTTGCTACAGTTTTCAGCGTAAATGTTATTTCCTTCCAAATGCATTCTCTGACTGAGCCTATCTTAATTAGATCTCCACCATTTCCTCTCAGGACATTGTCTTCCTTCCCTTCACAGAACTTAAAGCAAATTTTATTTACTGGATACTCCCTTTCTACTACCTACTCCAGGAGTACCCATCTCTCCTTGGCAACTGTAAAAAAAAAACAGGAAGAGTGGTTCACTGATAGTAAGAGGCCTACACATTCACTACAATCACAGTTCAACCCACAAGCACTGCCAAAAAATAAACTTCCTCCAACAACTATGGATTATATGACTGCATAACTGAATGAATGAAATAGCTCTCTCTCTTCCTCAGCACTATATCCTCTTACCAAGTAGCTGTGTGAGATAAACTATAGTCTTTGGAGAATTTGCTCTAACATCCTAACTGGTCGTTACCCTTCTCCTCCACCTCCAATTTTCAAGTTCCAAGTAGGTTTGTCAAACCACGGTTGAACTTACCAAAACCATTTCCTTCTCCTTTTTGTTGGTCCCTGTTCTGTGAATGATCCTGAATAGTTTTCTTCTGTTGGTCATCCTGTCTGTGCTCATGTCCACTTTGGTCTTTCTCCATTTTCTCATCTTCTGGGAAGATAAAAGAAAAACATCATAGGGTTAGGAGATGAAGAGAATATTTGTAGACAGTAAAAGAAGGAAGAAGAATCACAGTTCATTAGTTTTAAGTCTTGGGCTGAAAATTCTCAGTATGCCCACTGTCCCATTCCCTAATTTCATGGAATAAGTACTTGAGCCAGATGTCAAAGTATATCGGATTATACTTACGAGCTTCCTTCTTTTTTTTGCTTAAGGAGAGTTTATTGAATTTCTTCTCAGAGGATGCAGAATCTGGCTGGCCTGGCTTAGATATCTTTATCTCAGGGATTATTCCATCTTCCTGAGAGGCTGAAATCTCTAGAATAGGAGGTACCACTACTCTGTCTCTGCAAATAAGATTTTTAATTAAAAGATAGAAAAGGGCAATTTGTAGTACCCCTCTTTTGAAAAAACCCAAGGGTAAAAGTTAGGAGGACAGAAGACTTGCAAGTTCTCCATGGCCTCCTGGGGTCATTTTATCCATTTACTGGCCTATTTTCCCAGTTCAAGTATCTTTCCTGAGATGAGAGAAATCTACCAAGATATGAAAAACATCTAGATAGAAAGACAGATAGATGGATAATCATTTATCAGTATTAAGTCTACCCTGTGACCAACTCACCGCACTGGGATAAACTTACCCATCAGCATTATTATTATCAGAAGTATTAGAAGAAGCAATTCCTGGTTCCTTGTCTAATTGGGTACATCTTGTAGGCTGGGTACAGGAAGTCTCTGAAAAATCAAGGCTAGATTCCATCCTCCCAAAAGAAAATACTATAAGCAGAGAAGCAACCAAAGAAAATAACTACTCCATTATTTGCAAACTGTAACCTTTCATTAACATATCTCCCATCAGTTGCCTGAATGAACTTACCTTTAGACTTTTGCCATACCATAGAACTTTCAAGTTTTTTAATTCTCGGGAAAAACCACAAATCTGTATCTTTCTGAAAGCTTTTCCAGATGGATTCACCTATTCTAGGATAGTCAGGTAATGCTAATTTTGTGTACATAACAGAAATTTTAGGTATTATCTTTTATATCATTTGTCCCTCAAGCTTTCTCTAGAAGTGGAAGTATACCTGAGAAAAGCTAAAAGTATCAAACCACTGCCCTTAGCCTCAATACCTTACGGAGAAAGGCTTCAGGGCCTATACTACAGAGTTTCTTATTCTAAAAATCAAATTCCTGAGCAGATGTTAAAACAGTATTGCAAATAGAAATATATAAGAAATGGAAACTAAGGTCTTCAAATCTGGGAAAAATAATTTATCTTTTCTATGAAAATTGTAAACATATAAAAAATTTAAATTACATTTAAAAATCTAGATGAAGCTATATTTATATTCTGAAGTCAAGGTAATCTAATTTTCTAAAAGTCTATACCTTCTAAGATGGTTTAGCTATAGTCCTATTGATAAAAGATGAGTATTTAAAACCATTTCGAAGTCTCATCTAATATTTCCTTATGTAGAAAGATGGAGAGAAGGAGAGATGCTATTAACTTACTCCACCCTTCAGATAATTTCTTTGCCTAACTGAAACTCTTATCTTTCACTAAAAGCCATACCCAAGCACTCCTGGAAGGACTTCTGTAGCACAATCTGTACAATCTCCTCAAATTCTGCATTGGTAAGAGTTGATTTTTCCTGCAGAGAGACAGGTAGGGGAAAAAAACTGTTCATCTTTCCCCATTCCTCCTCTCTAGGAAGGAGAAAACCTTCTTTGGATGAGGTAGCAAGTTCACAAAACTGAGAGCATGAAGTCAATCTAAAGATGCCATAAATTCTATCACAGATCGCCTGGGAATAAGAAATCAAAGAAAAGGAAAACACTGATAAAGTCTCTACTTCTACTCTCACCTACATCCCATCTCAGCCCCTACCTGCCCAGTATTCCCTGCTAGATGCTTTCATTAAAACATTTTTTACCTCTTTGAGAAGAAAATACACCCCCACACAAGAAAAAAAAAACTGAAACTACAGGATGAATCTCCCCTGTGGTATTTCCTACATTCAAATTTATGTTATAAATATTTAAATGTCTTCTGAAATGGAAAGATCCTGTTTGCCCAGGCTGGATGACGAGAAGCTATCCCACTACAGCCATCCTTTTGATTTTTACCTTTTCTTTCTTTGCGTTCTTGCTGTCTTGAGCCTTTCCTTGTATCTCCTGGCCATTGCCTGGACCATTCTCTGTGGTTGTTTTCTTCTTCTTCTTCTCTAACCCGGCCTTTAGCAGGCTTGGCCTTACCTCTGCCTGTGGGGAACTGATCTCCAGGATCTCCTCCTTTGATGAGTTAAGGTTATAGGACATCAGGCTATGCAATTTTTGTGCAGGCGGGGCAAAGGTATTTTTTGGTCCCTTCCCACATTCTGAAAGAAATTTTGTCATCAAATGTAATTTGTGAAACATGGAATCTAACACAGAAATTGCCAAACACTGCCCACTGACTGACAATATCAGAATTATCTGGAGAGACTTTTAACAAATTCAGATTCCTAGGCCTCTCCTTACCAAACTTCCCCAGGCCCCCACCTTCTCACGCCTGCCCTAAGATTGTGACGAAGTAGTCTGAAGTGAGACCCAAGAATCTGTAATTTTATAAGGCTATCCAGCTAACTCAGATGCACTTCCAGGTTTAGGAACCACTGAATAATTCAAAAGTGATAAATACAAGTATGAGGAAAACAGAAATATTCAAATATGAAATTTTTTAAATTTGCTTTTTAAAAATTTTGCACAAAGTGTTATGGGAAATTAGAGGAAAATTTTTAAAAACTAGTCAAAATCTACAAAGGATGCAATGAAAATTGTACTGATCCTCCCAGGCATAAGAAATGTACCTTTATTCGGAGCTTCCATAATATTTTGTATCTATCCTGTGGCATTTACCATATTCAAAGTTATTTATAAATCTTTAAATGGATCTTCTCTCCCTACAAGTTCATACATTTCTTGAGTAAGACTGTTCTGAGTCAAATATATTTACTCAAAGTGCCTAGAAAAGCAGTAACTTTAACAAAGTGAACATGAAATACATATGAACTGAGCTTCCCTTTGGTAGGAAAGGTGTCCAGATGACCTAAGACTGAGAAAGAAGAGGAAAATAACTCTTGACTCACTTTCTTTACTCTCCAGGGTTGGCATCATTCAGCTCAGAAGCTACACTTTCTTTATGCCTCTGCTGAAAAAGAAATGAACTGTTACGCTCTGATGAACAAAATTTATTTTATTGAAGCATAGTTGATTTATAATGTTAATTTCTGCTACACAGCAAAGTGATTCAGTTAAATATATATATATATATATATATATATATATATGTATACAGTACTGATCCAACATGATTTTAAACTCTCTCCTCTTGCCTTCTTGGGTTCAGGGTGATAGACCCTTAAGGGTCTATCAGGCAGATTTAGAGTCGGACAAGACTGAGCGACTTCACTTTCACTTTTCACTTTCCTGCATTGGAGAAGGAAATGGCAACCCACTCCAGTGTTCTTGCCTGGAGAATCCCAGGGACGGGGGAGCCTGGTGGGCTGCCGTCTATGGGGTCGCACAGAGTTGGACACGACTGAAGTGACTTAGCAGCAGCAGCAGGCAGATTTACCCAACTAGTGCTGATCAGGCAATTCCTGACTGGTTTAAGATTCCATTTCTGAGAGAGCCAAAACTGTAATTAAACTGTCTTGGTTTAGTGATAGGAGGCTTAGCATAAGCAACCCCATCCTTTGCCTGGGATGCCTAACCTACATTTTCTGCCTTATTGACTACAATCCTACTCCTGGGCAGTGCCAATTAAATGCTGGAGTATAATAAAGGTTGTTTTAAAGATTAGCAACAATCCTTAGTGTTTTAAGTGTTTAGAACTATGTCCAACATGAGGTAGGCACTTATAAGTAGGTGGAAATGATAGTGGTAGTGATTTGTTAACACACACACACACACACAAAATTCAACTGAGTAAATTTTGAGGATCTTTTTGGCTTTATTCAACAACTCATGAATTGGGCAGCATTGAATCTATCAGATGGATAGGAGCTCCAAGGAGCTATACAAAATTAAACACTTTTACAGGGAGAAGAGATAAGGAACACAGATGTAATACTAGGCAAAAAAGGAAAGAAAGAAAAAGAAAAAGGCAAATTGGTTATACAAGGTTACTTTCCTTTAAGGGTCTATCAGGCAGATTTACCCAACTAGTGCCGATCAGGCAATTCCTGACAAACTGGTTTAAGATTCCATTTCTGAGAGAACCAAAACTGTAATTAAATTGTCTTGGTTTAGTGATAGGGGGCTTAGCATAAGCAACCCCATTTGGTGACTCATATTGAAACAAGATGTGTTTTTAACAGCCAAAAGTAAAAGTAGTAGTAGAGTAGCGGCATTAGGGTATAGACCTTCCTGGAGTTAAACAGTGAGATTTTTCTTCAGAGCAATAACCTTTCACAAGGTTCTTCTAAATACTCTAAACAAATACACTGTAGATTCACTTACCTATTTCAGACATCCCTATGCATAGAGAACCCCCTTTTAACATCACTATAATGTATTATCTTCCTTTTACATAGATCTTCTAGTCCAATAAATTTCCCAGTGTGCTAGATTCTTATATTAATAATTTTTATTCATGGCTCAGAAATATTTAGTAACCAGCAGATGTTTCTGAACCGCGGTGTTGGAGAAGACTCTTGAGAGTCCCTAGGACAGCAAGATCAAACCAGTCAATCCCAAAGGAAATCCACCCTGAATATTCATTGGAAGGACTGATGCTGAAGCTCCAATACTTTGGCCACTTGATGTGAAGAGCCAACTCACTGGAAAAGACTGATGCTGGGAAAGTTGAAGGCAAAAGGAGAAGAGGTAGCAGAGGATGAGATATTTGGATAGCATCACCAACTCAATGGACATGAATTTGACCAAACTCAGGGAGATAGTGAAGGACAGGGAGGCCTGGCATGCTGCAGTCCATGGGATCACAAAAAGTCAAACACAACTTAGTGACTGAACACAGAGGTCTCCAGAGAAGCTAGTAATAAGAATCTAGCATATTCATTCCATATCCATAGTTTATCTGTAGCTATCTACTCAGATATATTCTATACAACATCAGTATGTTTCATTACTGCTACCAAAATTGTGACTAATAATAAATATACTTATTGGGCACTGACTATAATCTTTGAATATGTCATCTCATTTAATTCTCCCAATAAATCTATGAGATTGATGCCATTTTACACTTGGGGAAATTGACACTGAGAGGGAGTCAGAGATATTAAGTAGCTGATAAATGGTAAAATCAGGATTAGAATCTGTCTGGTTTGCGTCATGAACTGTGCTACACTACATCCCAGTAGTCTAGTTCAGTAGTTCAGTGCTTCACACCCGTTTTAACATCACAGCACACATGTAAAGCATACACTAAAAGACAGAAAATATTTCTAGGTACTTTAGGGTAAAAAGACCAGGCTGCTCACAGCCATAGACAACTAAGGGATGGGAGAAGAAGGCCTCCAGCCACACCAAAGGCTGAAGAGGTTACTATCTCTAGCTGTATGTCATTTGTGACCCGGCACGGTGCCAAGACTCATCTTATAATGTTCCAAGAACTTATACATTTTCCAGTCTTCACTTTCCACTACTGATGTTATTTCTACACAGCTGTGGTCTACCAAAACCTCAGTGTTAACACACGGTAGAGTAAGATGAATCCAGGTCTTTGACTTCTAAATTCTAATAACATGTCTATTCTTCTCAGTGATATGATTTCTGGCTGTTGGTTTTGAGTACTTTGACGGCCTTCGACCTGAAACTCAATCCTTTAACTCTGCTATCTCCCACTATAAAGAGATCCAAGAGGTTTCCAAGGTGGCCAGTGGTAAAGAATCTGCCTGCCAATGCAGGAGAAATCAGTTTAACCCCTTATCTGGGAAGATCCCACACGCCATGCAGCAATTAAGCCCATGTGCCAGGACTACTGTGCCTGTGCTCCAGAGCACGGGAGCTGCCACTGCTGCGCCCATGTGCTGCAACTGAAGCCCCCACACCTTGAGCCTGTGCTGCAACAAGAGAAGCCGCTACAATGAGAAGCCTGTGCACCACAACTGGAGAGTAGCCCCCGCTCATTGCAACTAGAGAAAAGTCTGAGCAACAACAAAGACAAAGAAACAAAGAAAATGAATAAGTAATAATAAAAAAGAGAGAGATCCAAAAGTCGCATAAAATGGATCTCTGGGTTCGTACATTTTTCTCTCTAAAGGGGCTGAAAATTTTATGACCCTCAAATGGCCAACTTAAACACTCAGTTGTTCAAGGTGTAGAATTCCACTCTCCAGATTCCAAGATGAATTCAAAAGTTACTGGGGACTTGACCTAGTGTGGCCACAGCATGGCTGAATATAAAGTCTTTTTAAATTTTTTTGGTATTTTTCTGTTCCTTAATTCCATAAATGCAAATAATTGATATGTGCTGGTTTGCAATAATTCCTTTTTGTTTATACTTGTCTAGTGTGTGTTAGTTGCTCAGTTGTGTCCGACTCTTTGTGACCCCATGGACCATAGCCCATCAGTCGCCTCTGTCCATGAAATTCTCCAGGCAAGAACCCTGGGGTGGGTTGCCATGCCCTTCTCCAGGGGAATCTTCCCAATCCAGGGATCGAACCTGGTTCTCCGCATTGCAGGCAGATTCTTTACCATTTGAGCCACCAGCAAAGCCCAATTTAAGGAGCACATTTTATCATGGTTTCCATCTTAACGTTTCACCAACTCCCAAACTTATTTGACAATCGAAGAAAAAGCAAGTAGGAAATTGGGGGAGAATCACTACAGCAAACTGGTCTCCTTCTTTACGATAACCGTAAATAGAAGCTACAAACTGTATAAAATTAGGCCACAAAGGGAATAATAATAATAATAAATGACAAACATATCTTCTCCCAGACTCTAAAATTCCAAAAATGACCATGAGAAGTCCCTATGAAGATAATCAGAATTACAAAACTATACTGAACGAGGAAAGCAAAATGAAATTAGTGTACTTGAGATGACAAAATTTGATTTTTTTTTAAATTTTCATCTATACAATATGTTTGAGTATCCTTTAACCATCTCTGGAAGAATACACAAGAAATTGACAAAAATGTCTCAGTTGAGTGGAAACAGGTCGCTGAGAGTGGAAATGAGCTCTCTACTGTAGCCTCTTGTGTAACTCTTGTTTTTTATACATAGACTGCCATTTCAAAGTGATTTTTAAATTCTATTTTTAAAATAAAATTTAAAAAAGAGTATTTTGATCAACCTAAAGAGGCAAAATTTTTCCAAGAGTTAAATTTAAATCATTATCTAAGCCTATACTGACCTCTCTAGGCCAAAGTGTGTTACTGAAGCCCCAACCAACTAAATAAAATTGTGGATCATTGTTAAGTTAATAAGATGTAGTAAATGTATAAGCTTCCCTTATGGCTCAAACAGTAAAGAATCTGCCTGCAATGCAGGCGATAAAGGAGATGTGGGTTCGATCCCTGGATCAGGAAGATCCCCTGGAGAAGAAAATGGCAACCCACTCTAGTGTTCTTGCCCTGATAATTCCATAGACTGAGAAGCCTGCCAGGCTACAGTCCATAGGGTCCCAAAGAGTCAGACACAACTGAGCATGCATGCAGAGTAAGGTTGTGATGAAGAACATTACTTTTAAAGAAAATCTCTATCCTGATAAAAAGAGAAGGGAAAGTTTGGAAGTCACTGTCTGATAAATCTCTGCTCCTCTGTTTCAGATTAAGTATTTTTTTCCATAATAACGAATACTGAAATCCACTTCAGAGAGAGACAATTTTAAAGATAGTTAATAAATATACAAGATACCACCAACTTTTACCTGGTCAGCTATGAAATGACTTGGGGCTCTAAACCCAGGAATAACATTTGAGATTTTAGTTTCTCTTTTCTTACCTTAGATGAAAAACATTGGGGGAAAAATCCAATAAAGCTTTAAATGTCAAAGTAAAAGAACTTCCATAACCAGATCCTAACTCCTCAACTGACATAAGAAAGAAAGGTGAATAAGAAGAGGTAAATAACTCAGAAGTAATAAAGGGACCCAAGGGAAGGTGAATGAGGTGTTCCAAAAGATAGTTTTCTTTCATTTGGAACACCAAAAATCATCATACTGATTAGAAGATGAAATCACCTAGCTTAGCAGATCTCCAACTGCTTATCTGTGTTAGGTTTTCTCATATTCTTCAACCAAAACAAGATATCACAACACATTGAATTCAGAAACAGATGAAAATCCAGCTGTTTTCTATTAAGCCAGACATGAGAGATGTGCAGAAATGTAAAATAACACCATTCTTCATATTAAATTTTCTTTCACTTAGGAAACTATATTTTCATTTAAGTGTTATCTACATTAACATAATGTAAATGGTTTATTATCATCATTTTAAAATTAATAAATAGATTAATTTTTCTCAGTTTAATTTCTAATACTTAAGTATCAATGCACAGGTAAAGAGATATAAACCAATCTTTGGAGTTCTTAAAAATTTTTAAGAGTATAAAAGGATTCTCAGAGGACTTCCCTAGAGGTCCAGTGGTTAAGAATCTGCCTGCCAATGTAGTGGACACAGGATTGATCTCTGGTCAGGGAAGATCCCACATGCCGTGGGACAACTAAGCCCACAGATTAGTTGTATATCCACAGCTACTGAGCACATGCTCTAGAGTCCAAAAGCCACAACTACTGAAGCCCATGTGCCCTAGAGCCCACGTTCTGCAACACAAGAAGCACATGCACCGCAACTGGAGAGTAGCTCCTGCTGCCCCAACTCGAGAAAGCCCATGTGCAGAAACAAAGACCCTGTGCAGGCAAACAATAACCAAAAAAACCTTTTAAAACATAACTTAAAAAAAAATTTTAAAAAGGATTCCAGGGCTTTCCTGGTGGCTCAGTGGTAAAGAATCTGCCTGCCAATGCAGGAGACTAAGGTTCAATCTTTGATCCTGGAAGTTCCCAAACGCTGAAGAGCAACTAAGCATTTGCGCCACAACTATTGAGCCTCTGCTCTAGAGCCGGTGCTCCACAACAAGAGAAGCCATCGCGGTGAGAAGCCCACACACTAGAGAGTAGCTCCTGCTCACCACTACTAGGGAAAAGCCTGTGCAGCAATGAAGATCCAGAACAGACAAAAATAAATAAGTAAATTTAATTTAAAAATAAAGGGATTCTGAGACCAAAACATTTGAGAACTGATTTAGCTAAATAACTTAATTCAGTCTTGTCAATATTTTTCAAAAAGCCTTAATCCTCCTCCTCTCACTTGGAATGTGTTCACAAATTTCTCCCAAGTATCCAATTACTCCCTCTTTATATTGTCCCTGGAATCCTTGGTCTAAGAGAACAAAAATAAACCCTTTAGAATTGCCCTCTAACACAGACTCTGTGAGCCTCAAAAAATTGTATTTAAAAACTACATTTTGAGCAGAGAAAAAGAAAGATCAAGTTTCTATTCTCACTGAGCTGACATTCTAATGGGAGTAGTTAGACAATGATCAAACAAGTAAATATATATACTGTAAAATAAATAAAGATTATATTTTCAGAGGAAGCACTTTTCTCAGAGTTACTTGAGATGCTGCCTCCCGGGCTTGAGTTCCTCAGTATGTCCACCAAATGAAATATAACTCTCAAAAAAATAAATAATAAGATAAAGACTATATTTTAACTCTCCTTTAAGCTAGAGTTTGATTTCTTCTTGTCTTAATGTCTAATGGTATGTAGATTCCTGCTCATTTTCATGCCTCCATCAGTAAATTTGTTCTTTCTTCCTTCCTTCTCCTTCCTTCTCTCATGTGCGCTCAGCAAGCATGATTCTAAACTTTTAACAAGACAGAAGGAAAAAACTGATCCCAGCTACCCTTATTACCCATACTAGGCTGCCTAACAAGACATCTGGGGCTTCCCCGGTGGCTCAGTGGTAAAGAACCCACCTGCCAATGCAGGTGAGGTGAGTTGATCCCTGGGTCGGAAAGATCCCCTGGAAATGGCAATGGCAACCCACTCCAAAATCCTTGCCGGGGAAATCCTATGGGCAGAGGAGCCTGGCAGACTACAGTTCATGGGGTTGCAAAAGAGTCTGACACGACTTATCAATGAAACAAGACATTTACTGTCATAACTACTTTAAGTAAAACTTTTTAAGGAATCTTCAAATTAATGGTGACTAAAAGCTTAAAGTTCAGGGAGTGCAAGGAAGCAGAGAGACATGGCCAATTATCACCAAGACAGACTCTTTAGTACCCTGATCTTGGTTCAGACCCTTTCTATCTAACCGCTGAGAAGCTTCCACAGGTGCCCGGAATAATGCCAACCTCAAACTAGCCATTTTGTGTTGCTTTCCAAGGGGCCATGCCCATGAACTCCCAGACCACTGCACCATTTCCCCTCACAGAGTGCCAAGGTTCGGAACAATAAAAGGCCTAATCTCACTTTTCTCACTTTTAAAACCAGAGGGAAGAACTTGGAGACACCCACATTTTTCCCTTTCCTCACCAATTTTCTCTTAAAAGCACAGCAATTCAGACCGGAGGTACCACAGAGCCAGAAGTCCATGCCTCCTCTAAGGGTAGAACAGTGGCTCTCTAACCTCTCCTCACCGTCAACAAACCCGCCATGAGACAATTTCCCCTCAGCTCGCCCTCCCCATTCCCACCCCCAACCCACGGAGACACCAGGATCCTCATTCTCGCTCAGCTCGACACTGCGCACCATAATACTGAGTTAGTTTTGGTTTTCTCTTAGGAGCAAGTCTGCGGTTAGAGATTCGGAGGAGAGGGATAAGAGCTAGCCATCACCCTGAGGAGAAAACTTTTCCTCAGGCGACAGGTGCCAAGACTGGCCAAGCCTAGAACCTTCAGGTGCAAGCGGAAAAACACCAACTACCTTCTGGTGCGTAGAGGATCTAAGGGTGAGGAGCAGACAGAGTTATTGCAGCGATTCCACCAGCCGCGCGAACCTCCAACCAGTTTTCCCGCCACCAAGGATAGGCGCGAGGCCACTCACAAGCTCCACCTCCTCCGGCGGCGTGCTCGCAGGGCTAACGCGCATGCGCAGTTGGAGGTCGTTTCTGCGTTTGCGCAGCAGTTATTGCCGCCATCTTCCAACCGAGTATCCTGTAAAACTACAAATCCCATAATCCCCGTTGGCCTCGCTTTTTTTTTTAGGTGGCAGCCGTAGCGCCTGATGTTTCAAGATGCACATCTTCCTTTTACTGACTTCTCTCTCTGCCCCAGACTGCCTTTTTTCGTGCTCTCATTCGCATTCTTCTTAGTATCCTTCATCCCCTTATTTTGATATTTTATTTGAGATCTATCCTTAACCGCATTCTCGCCTCTTCCACCTTTTTCTCAGCCACAGGACCCACACCCCAAGCGCTGTTGGCAAGGATATCAAGCCACCAAACACCCAGTGGAAAGGCCGTCCAGTAGCTTCCTCCCCATAGGCTAAGGCAGGGAGCCCCCAAAGCGGACCGAAATCTCTTCCCCGCCCACATTCGTTTTTATATAAGGAGGCCCGGAGCCTCAGCGTGTGCTCGGGAAAGCCTGTGTGCGGAGTGGGGGAAGGGGGGGCGGCGGTGCTGGGTGTACTGCTATTGGCAGCTGTAGTGGGCGTCGGATAGCTGTCCACGGGCTGGGGGGGCTCGTGCGCAGGCGTCGGGTGGTGGGCGGAGGCGTTGGTGTTAGGGAGGTGGGTGTGGAGGCGGAGAGGAGGGCGTGGTGTCCCCAGGTGATCGCGATCGGGGGGACGGCAGAGGAGCGAGAGAACGACGCGGCCATTTAGGGGGAAGAGGAAGTTAAGACAACATCGCCTGTTTTAGTGCTTCTTTTTTCTTTTTCCAGTTCAGCAGAGACTATTTTCCAGGGGGGGATGAGTTAAAATGATCTATCGTGTTATACTGAGAACAGTTCGTAGGAAGACGGTCAGTATGCTCCGCTCCTTCCCCTCCTCTCCTTTTTAGGTGCACCCCTACGCTCCCTCGGAAGCCTTTCTAAATAGGTGGGCACTGGGGGGCAACCGGGTAATGAATAATTTATAAGGACCGCCACGCCCATTAGCCACGCCCCTCCGAATCGTGCTGACGCATGTTGCGTGTTCCAAACCCGAGGAAGTAACGTAACAGTCCCCGCCCCTAGCACGGAGGGCGGGGCGTCATCTCCAGCACGTGCTGCATCTACCCGCGCAAGCCCAAAAGGGTGTGCGCAGGCGCTGCCCGCTAGGGGGAGGAAGGAGGCGGGGTGGGGAGGTTGCTGGGTTTAGAGCCGGGCGGAGACCGCTGAGACTCATTCCTCAGGAACAAGGGTCGGGTGTCAAGGAGACCTTTTCACACCAGCTCCCCGTCCCCCGCCTACGGTGGGTGGGATCGCGCGGCAGAGACAAAAGGATATCAGTAGGGACGGACATAGCTGCGAAGGGAAGTAGGGTGTCAGTTTGGGGTGGTGGGCTTCTGGGGGTGGGGGGCGGGCTGAGAAGGGCTATATTTAAACTCCCGGAGCCGTTAAGTTGGCTCGTACTCCGATGCGCGCGCAATCAGGGTGGTGGCAGAGTGCGCATGCGTGATTCTGGGGAGAGAGGAACGCGCCCCAGCCGTGCGCGCTCGCGCCGGAGCGGTAGTGGTAGAGGAGAAAGGGGTCGGCGCACGCGTGGTTGAGTCCTCGAGTTGTTCGGGTCTCGCGGGCATCTTGTTTTGGTCTCGCGGGCGAGTGGGGCGAGCTTTCCGGGGAGGCGCTTGGGCACGAGACCAAGGGAGACGAGCAGCACTGCGCGCGCACTCGGGGGAGGAGGGGGGGAAGGGAGCGTGGTCTAGGAAGGGGGGTTAAGCCCCCGGTGCCCCCCTGGTTGCCCTCGACTGGAACGGAATAAGGGGAGGAAATGATCGAGATGGCGGCGGAGAAGGAGCCGTTTCTGGTGCCGGCCCCACCGCCGCCGCTCAAAGATGAGTCGGGCGGAGGGGGCGGCCCCACGGTGCAACCGCACCGAGAGGCCGCCTCCGGGGAGCTCCGCGGCGGGACGCAGCGTGCGCCGGGCCCGCGCGCTCACTCGGCGGGATCCCCGGCCTCTGGGGCCGGCAAGGAGAGCCCCGGGGCTGCATCCACCCCTCGAGGCGGTCAGTCGCAGCAGCAGCAACGAGGGGGCGGCCCCCAGGCGCAGTCACACGGGGAGGCCTGCTTGTCGGATCCGCACGGGCGAGCCGCTCCCCCGGACGTGGGGGAGGAGCGACGGGGAGGAGGCGGAACAGAACTGGGCCCCCCTGCTCCTCCTCGACCCCGGAATGGCTATCAGCCCCACCGGCCCCCAGGGGGAGGTGGGGGCAAGAGGAGAAATAGCTGTCATGTAGGGGGAGGTGGTGGAGGCTTCAAACATCCGGCCTTCAAGAGACGCAGGCGGGTTAATTCGGACTGTGACTCTGTCTTACCCTCCAACTTCCTCCTGGGGGGCAATATCTTTGATCCCCTGAACCTGAATAGTCTCCTGGATGAGGAAGTGAGCCGTGCACTCAATGCGGAGACCCCTAAGTCATCCCCGCTTCCGGCCAAGGGGCGAGATCCAGTGGAGATCCTCATCCCCAAAGATATTACAGACCCTCTCAGTCTCAATACGTGCACTGATGAGGCCCAAGTTGTCCTTGCTTCGCCACTCAAGACTGGTCGGAAGCGGCATAGACACCGGGGACAGCACCACCACCAGCAGCAGCAGGCAACGGGAGGGAATGATAGCCACTCCGCGCTGCCCACAACCCCCCTCACTTCCTCACTCCACGGGGAGGGCACCACGCAGCAGCAAGGGGGCCAGAACCGGGACGCCCCCCAACCCTATGAACTCAACACAGCCATCAACTGCAGGGATGAGGTCGTGTCTCCCCTTCCATCTGCCCTCCAGGGTCCCTCAGGCTCCCTTTCAGCCCCTCCAGCTGCCTCAGTTACCTCTGCAACCCCGTCTTCCTCCTCTCGACATCGAAAACGACGCAGGACTTCCAGCAAGTCAGAGGCAGGGGCTCGGGGTGGAGGCCAGGGTTCCAAGGAAAAAGGCCGAGGGAGTGGGGGGGGCCGCCACCACCTCCAGCCACTACCTGCTGCAACCTTCAAAAAGCAACAGTGCAAGTTCCAGTATGGGAATTACTGCAAGTACTATGGGTACCGCAATCCTTCTTGTGAGGATGGGCGCCTTCGGGTATTGAAGCCTGAGTGGTTTCGGGGTCGGGACGTCCTCGATCTGGGCTGCAATGTGGGCCACCTGACCTTGAGCATTGCCTGTAAGTGGGGCCCATCCCGCATGGTGGGCCTGGATATCGATGCCCAGCTCATCCACTCAGCCCGCCAGAACATCCGACACTACCTGTCTGAAGAGCTGCGTCTGCCACCCCAGACTTCTGAGGGGAACCCAGGAGCAGAGAGTGAGGAAGGGGCCACAGCCATCCGAAAAAGGAGCTACTTCCCAGCCTCGCTGACAGCTAGCCGTGGTCCCATCGCTGCACCCCAAGTGCCCTTGGATGGAGCCGACACAGCGGTCTTCCCCAACAACGTTGTCTTCGTCACGGTAAGAGGGTCCCCAGGCTCCTGGGATAGGGGTCAGGCATGAAGATGAGAGTGAATGAGAACACGGCCAGGAGGGTTATGACCCAGAGGGTTCCTGTGCATGCACCCCTCCCTAGAGAAGGCAGGTCCTCAAGAGAATGGTCTGAGTCTGCAATTGATTCCATTTTGGTTGTATCTGCCCTCATATAACCTGGAAAGGCAGGGGCTGTACCTGGAGTCCTTGCTCATGACAAGCCCCAGGATAGGGGCAGCTTGCTTTTGCTCTGCTCCTGGACAGTATTGTAATCTAGATCCATCCACTTTCCTTTGGAGGCTGCTGCTCATACTCACTGGGGGATGTGGTCCAGATGAAAACTTGTCTTCCAGGCTTCTGTAGGTGCCTGAAGGGATGGGTGTCAGACATTCCATGTCTTGGGATGGGGAGGAGGATTAGGCTAGTGGCTGGCTAATTATGTTCTGCCCTTTGATAGGGACCTCATTTGCGTTACCCACACAGTTGATTGTGGGTGGCCAGGAACCCAAGCGACTTGGTCTTAGATCATCACCACACTGACCCTAGATGGTGGGATGGGGAACCGTGCAGGAGAGTACCAAGTCTTAAGTATCTGTCCCCTGACTGCACATCGGTCCCCAATACTTCAGTTAGTCCACCTACAGGAATAGTTGGCAGTGTGTTCAGTTACACCCAGAAGAATGGACTTTGCAGAGGGGTGGTAATGAGCTAATCATCTAGGTTTCCTGAGAGATGGAGGTCTTCATTTCTCTGGAAAAAAGGAATAGGCCTGAAACTTTGACAGTCCAACCTAGGGAAGGAACCCACAGGTCTCCCTTTCAACCTGAGTTGGGCCCCTCTGCAGAACATTGAATCTCTCACCTTAAATGCCTGTGGGGAATAAGTACTGGACAGGATCCTTGGAGAACCCCAGCATTCTTTCTCTGCAATTTGAACTTAGCTTTGATTGCCTTGTGGATAATTTGCTTAATTTAAAATTACTCAAGCTCTATGTTTGATTGGCTTAACACCAATACAGAGCAAGAAAATGAGACTCAAAGAGGGCAGGCACCATTTGGGAGTTGTTTTGAGGAGTGTCAGGGAAGCCTGGCTAAGGACTCAAGTGAGGCTGCGCAGTGGGTTGAGATGGGGCGATGGTTCTTTTTCACCTCTGTTGTCCTCACCCCCGATTCTCACCCTCAGGGTAACTATGTGCTGGATCGAGACGAGCTGGTGGAGGCCCAGAAACCCGAGTATGATGTGGTGCTCTGCCTCAGCCTCACCAAGTGGGTGCATCTCAACTGGGGAGACGAGGGGCTGAAGCGCATGTTTCGCCGGATTTATCGGCACCTACGTCCTGGGGGCATCCTAGTCCTGGAGCCCCAGCCTTGGTCTTCCTACGGCCGGAGAAAGACTCTCACAGTGAGTGGGGGTTTCTGTAGAAACTGGGGCAGTCTTTCCTTTAGTTGAGGCAAAGAAGACCTCAAGGAAGCAGAGAGACTTTTTGAAGAAGGTGAAAAGGCCCCTCTGGGTGGGCCTGCCTTCACCAGCCAAGAAGGCAATAAGCTGAAGTGATCCCTTACCTTTCTCCCTAGGAAAGAATCTACAAGAACTACTTTCGAATTCAGCTGAAGCCAGAGCAGTTCAGTTCCTACCTGACATCCCCAGAGGTGGGCTTCTCCAGCTATGAGCTCGTGGCCACACCCAACAACACCTCCAGAGGTAAGGCTGGCTTCTTTTGTCCGGGGAGGAAAGGAGGCCGGTGCCGGTGCAGGGTGCAGACCAGTGTTGGGGTCTGGAGGCCCTGCCAGCCCCTACTGAGTGCACACTCTTCCCTCAGGTTTCCAGCGTCCTGTGTACCTGTTCCACAAGGCCCAGTCCCCCAGCCACTAAGTGGCCCCCTGAACAGAAAGTGTGAAGAAGCTGCCTGCTGCTCCAAAGGACCTAGGGGGAGAGGAAAGTATCTTAAGGTCTTTCCTTTCTGGCTCCAAAAATAGTTTCCTCTCCTGGATCTGCAGAGAAAGCTTTTCCTGTGTTGCAGCCCCAGCCTCTTCCCTACACCTCTGGCACCTAAGCAGCAAGCCCAGCTGTGCTGGAACCATCATCTTCCTCTCCCTCAGCCCACTGGGCTGGATGGCATGGACTGTTTGCTGCCCTCTGTTCTCCTAGGGCATGGGAGGTGGGGGGTATCAAGTTCTCTGGCCTCTTCCTCCTGTTCTCCCAAGGAGAGAGACTCATTTCTCCTCGGCCCTTGTCCTGAGCTGCGTTTCAACAGACCACGGATACATGGGCTGAGGATTAAGAGGGGGACGTCGGTGGGGAGGCATGCAGGTACTGTGAAAATCCTTCCCTCTGCTGTCCCCCACTGGGAGAGGTGGTTGGGTTCAGAATGTGAGAACAGCACAATAAACTTGATGTTTAGGGCAGCGGCCCCCACACCTGTGTTTGGCACACTGTAGTTTGAGGGAACAGAGATAGTGGCTCTTGGCAGAACCTGTGCTTCCTCTCTGCCCAAACTACAGTCTTAAGGAAGAGAACAGGTTTTTTTTTCAGTGGTTGGGAAGACTGTTGAATGCCAGTGAGCCCTCTCTACATGTGTTCAGTTGTGTCCCACTCTTTGCTACCCTACAGACTAGCCCCCCAGGCTCCTCTGTCCTTGAGATTTTTCGGGCAAGGCAACTGGAGTGGGTTGCTATTTACACATGAGTATAGAGAAAACCCTAAGCCACGAAAAGGGAATATAATGTGAATTTTGAAGAAGCCATCTACCTTCCCCCAAAAAACCCACTGACAAAATTTGTTTTGTGGAAGCTTTGGGCACAGGCTGACTTTGGAAGAGTTAACCATGGAGTTGAAGGTGGAACCAGGGGAAGGCACTTTTAGGACCAAAGTCGGACACGACTTAGCAAGAACCTGCCTGCTCTTCTTCTCATCACTACCAAGTTTCTTTAAAAGGGGGCCAAAACGACTTTCTGACAGCTTCCAACCTGAGTCTTGACCCCATGTTAAGGCTCCCAAAGAGAGTCCCATTTATTAGCAAAACCACTTTATTCTGATAAATAGTTTAAACACCAAAAAATACGAACTAGCAATCCAGGGAGCCCCGCCCCCCCCCCCCCCCCCCCCGCCCCGGTCTACGCTTCCCATCGCCTCAGTGTCCGATGCATAAGGAAGGTATCTTCTGAAGGGCGGGGCCGGAGTTGAAGCCGGAGCGGGGGCAGACCTTCCAGGGTCAGGTGTGGAGATTCATAAAATAATGTTTCCGGATCACACAATATGGTCATGTCTGGCCCTGGGCCAGGTGGCTCCTGTTGGAGCACAAACAAGGTTGTACTCGGGAAGGGGAACTGAATCCCTGGCCTTTCGGGGCAGGGAGTGGGGGGGTGGTAGGGGAGACAGCCCAAGTGCCTCACCTTTGGAGGTGGGGCTCGGGCCTGCGGCGGCAGGAGCGCCAGTTTCTCCCTCAGCGCGGCGTTCAGAACCTGTTCCTCCGGCACCTGCAGACTCACCAGATCTCGGAAGAGCCGCTTGGAGCGCGGCACGTTCAGCCCTGAGACCGCAGGAGGGGCGGAGGTGAGCGGCGCCGCACACCCCCGCTCCCGCGCCCGGCCGGCCGCCTGCCCCCCTCACCCTCGGTCACGCTCTCCTCCAGGCCGCAGCGGGTCTGGAATGACTTTCTCAGCTGTTCTTCCACGGCCTTCGCGGCATCGAACTGGCCCCCGGCTGCGGCCCTCGCGGCCTGCAGCTCGAGGCTCAGGGCCAGGCTACTCTGCTGCACCGGCGCCCCCAAGTCCTGTGGCGCCTCGGGCTTCTCGCTCGATGAGGCGGCGGCCGGCGGCGGCTCGGACCGGACCGGGGAAGGCGGCGCCAGGAGGAAGCGGACCTGGGAGCAGAGAACGGGGCGGTGAAGGGGTGAGCCGGGGGGTCGTCAGCGACCTGGCGGCCAAGCTTTCCCCAGCTCACCTGCCGCCCCTTGCGGGCCCCGCCCCGCCGGTCCGCCCGCCCCTTCCGCCGTCCCGGGCTGCAGTTGGGCCGTCCGCGTCCGGGACTCTCGGTCCGTGGGCTCAGGCTCAGGCTCAGGTCCAGGCCGGGCTCCGGCACCGGGGCTCCAGGCTCGGGAGCGCGGGGTTCTGGGGGTGGCCCTGGGACCGCCACGGCCTCTCCCCCTTCCACCGACTCCAGCTGTGACCCGTTATAGACCATCATCTTCCGGCGTCTGTAGGGGTGCGGGGTCGCTGGGGGCTAAGGGTCACGGAACCGCCACCTCTTCTCCCCCACCCTCTCAGACGCCGCTACCGGAAACCGTCAGCCCCCACCTAAGGGGGCGGGGAGACCAACTCCTGGCCCGCCCTATTGGTGCGCCTAAGCGTCATTTCCGTTGTCTCCTCCCTCGCCTCTCGAAGGGCTTCCGCCTACACCACCTCACCCCGCCCCCCAGGCCAGGGTTTTAGAGCGCAAACCCGCGGAAGCCCTACGGGTCCTCTTTAGGACCATTTCCATTTTGAAACGCGCTACAACCTCCTCCCCCTGTCCAGTCGTCACCACCTGACTTCTGCTCGAATCCGGACTGTGTCAGTCCTCCTTCTCAGAGCACTAAGTGGGACATCTTTAATTAATGGCCAAGCGCCCTTGCACTGGACCTTCCTACTCCGTGCCTCCACGGCATCTCCGGGTGTTCCATCGCCTCCCTACTCTGACCAGACCCAGTGTGAGTGAGGTCGTGGCTCGCTGACTCCAGCCAGGGTCCTTCCTAGGTGGTGGCCTGGGTGAATGGCCCTTTGTGACTTTTTCCTTTTCGAAAGTCCGCTAAAATATTCATCTATAAATTGAAAGAACACGTATACCCCAATGTTCATCGCAGCACTGTTTACAATAGCCAGAACATGGAAGCAACCTAGATGTCCATCAGCAGACGAATGGATAAGCAAGCAGTGGTACATAAACACAATGGAATATTACTCAGCTATTAAAAAGAATGCATTTGAATCAGTTCTAATGAAGTGGATGAAACTGGAGCTTATTATACAGAGCGAAGTAAGTCAGAAAGAAAAACACCAGTACAGTATATTAACACATATATATGGAAGTTAGCGGAGAAGGCAATGGCACCCCACTCCAGTACTCTTGCCTGGAAAATCACATGGATGGAGGAGCCTGGTAGGCTGTAGTCCATGGGGTCGCTAAGAGTCGGACATGACTGAGCGACTTCTTTTTCACTTTTCACTTTCATGCATTGGAGAAGAAAATGGCAACCCACTCCAGTGTTCTTGCCTGGAGAATTCCAGGGCCGGGGGAGCCTGGTGGGCTTCCGTCGATGGGGTCGCACAGAGTCAGACACGACTGAAGCAACTTAGCAGCATGGAATTTAGACAGATGATAACGATGACCCTATATGCGAGAAAGCGAAAGAGACAGATATAAAAACAGACTTTTGGACTCTGTGGGAGAAGGCGAGGGTGGGGTGATTTGAGAGAATAGCATTGAAACATGTATATTACCATATGTGAAATAGATTGTCAGTTCAGGTTCGGTGCATGAGACAGGGCGCTTAGGGCTGGTGCACTGAGATGACCCTGAGGGATGGGATGGGGAGGGAGGTGGGAGGAGGGTTCAGGATGGGGAACACATGTACACTCATGATTCATGTCAATGTATGGCAAAAACCACTACAATATTGTAAAGTAATTAGCCTCCAATTAAAATAAATAATTTTAAAAAATATTCACCTATATAAAAAATAAAGATCTATGTTGAGTACCATTTTTTAAAAAAAGGCTCGGGGGATTTACCCTGGACCTCTGGACTGCGGGGCAGAAGATGGGAGCTCTCACCTCCTTCCCTCATGTTCTCTGAGGCAGACCCTTTCAGTTCTCTGAGCCTCTGTTTCTTCTTGGGTAAAAGTAGTTTGCGTTCAAGACTTTTGAGGCTCTCCCAAAATGGGTTAACGGTCAACAGAAATGTTTGTGTACCATTTTTTCATTTGTTTTCCCATTCATTGTCTTCCCAAGAAATGCTGTGGAAGATCAGATAGAATGGATAGTTACCCGTATTTTACAAAAGTTTTCAAGGATCTCAATAGGGGGAAACTAAAAGGATTTCCAGCTAAAGTCAGGAAAAAGAAATTATGCCCATTCCCTCTACTGCAGATCTTCCTCCACTTATAAGGGGGTTATGTTGAGATAAATATGTCAAAAATGCATATATTAAACCTAAGCTACTGACCATCATAGCTTAGCCTAGCCTACCTTAAATGTGCTCAGAACATTGACAGGATGAATTTCTGTTGTTGCAGGTCACCAAGTTGGTGGCAATTTGTTACTACAGCCCTGGAAAACTAATACAGCTGAAGAAAAGGTCTGGGCTGCACCTCAGGCTCAGACCACCATCCGCCAGGATCTCATCCACACCTTAGAGCATCTCCATTCCTAGGGGGCTAGGATTGGAGGCTCTATGGTGGGAAAGATTTGGCCATGAAGGATCATCCTTCCTTTGAGGGCTTCTCCAGGCCCCAGAGCATTGCCAAGGAAAACCAGGCCCAAGGCAGGAGAAAGCCTAGGTGGTGGGAGACAGGAGGATCTTTGGAGGCACTGGGGAGGGAAGCCTGGTACTGGGATCACAGAGGAATAACTGTGGGTGCCTCTGTGGGGAGAAGGAAGCAGGAGCCATGACAGTACAGATGGAGAGGTGGCCATGGGTAGGCATGCTGTGTGCAGAGGTTGATAGGGAAGGTTATGTCTAGCCATGCCCATCCAGAGGCCCCCAAGATCTTAACGTTTTGAGTATGACCACCTAGCTGGTCACCAATCATACTCAACAAATGTCACGTTGTCATGCAACCCAGAAGGGTACTCAAGAAACAGAGGCCTTAGCATTTAGGTTTCCTAAAACCTAAACTGCTAGACAGCCCTAGGAATCAGGACCCAGCCCCCTCCCCACAGGTTATTCCCCCCCCACACACACAGTGCCAGTCCTTCAACCTGAGAAAACCCCTCAACGCCCAGTACATTTCCTGCTGGCACCCCAGACTGAAGAAACACTGTTTACTTTGGCAACAAAGGGTTGAGGCTGGGTTGGTTCCTGGCTGAAGGCATAGAGGGGGCTGCAGGCAGGGACTGGGTAGTCCAGCAGGAAGTGAACTTGTGAAGAAAGAGGCCTTTGACGCCAGTGACCAGTGTGCTGTGACCACAGCACTCAGACCACCTCCACAGTCCCAGGTCCAAAGTCTGCTCCTGGGGGACAGGGAGAGGAGTAGGAAGGACTCACATCCCATAAAGGACTGGGCCTGGGGCCAGAGGTCAGAGAATCCCACCACCCCCCAGCCCAGCAACACCCCCTTTCTCCTCTCTGGGCTTAAGTCTCATCTGTAAAATGGGGGGTGGGGGGATGGTGAAGACTATACTAGTTTATCTCTGGGCAGCTTCTGTTTCAGACAATATCCCCCAATATCATACACACACCCCTGATTTCAGTCCTTTGCCACCACTCTGGGGCTAGTCCCCTCTCCTTGGCATCTCTTGCAGCCAGCCCCTTCCTCTCTCCTACCCAGGATTCCCACTCTCCCCAGGACTCCAGCATGCACCCTCTTCCCCCATGGTGGCCTCCCCATCCAGCCCCCTCCAACCTCACTCCCAGCAGCAGCAGCTCAGGCTAACCGGGTAGAGAGCGCATGCCCACACCAGCCAGGTCTATCAGACACAGCAGGAAGCAGCAGGTGTCCTGATACAGCTCAGAAGTGGCAGGTCTTGGGCACACTGGATGTTGAAGATCCGCTGCTCCTTGGCAGGAATGAAAGCCCTAGCAGCATAAATTGGGTGCAATGAGAGCTTAAGGAGTGGAAGAGGTCCGATCCTCCGCCAGCAACAAGTTCTGTGCCAGGGAGAGGAAGAAGAAACGTGGGGTGATGGCTGCAGGGACAGCAGGCCAGCCCCGAAGCCTGCTTTGTGCAAATGAGAAAACCGTGTCCCTTCCTCAAAGCTCTTTACTGCTCTAAAGGTTCTACATATTGGTGGACTGTGGAGTTGTGCAGCATACAACCTGCACAGTGGCAAGGGGTGACCGTGAGGGATGGAGGAGGAAGCTCAGAGAGGTGGTGAAAGCAGTGGTCTGTGATAAGGGCACTCGCCTGGCAGACCTGCTTCCCCTCCAGTGTCACTAACTGGAAACATGCAGGAGCTACTGAACCCCTCTAAGCCACCACTTACTGATTTGGAAAATGGGGAGGATGCTTCTAGGGCGAGTTGACGTTCCCTTAGGATTAAATAAAGCGACGCAAAGCTCGCTTGACAAGTGCCTCAATGGTGGTGAACCTGGCAATAGTAACCGGACACGGAGAGCTGACAAGAGGCAGGAGAGAGGCCGACTGTTCCTGGATCCACGGACATGGTTTCACTAGCTTGTTGAGGAACTGTTTTAAGTAGAAATTAACTGTCCTGTAAAACCTGTGTCGCCAGTGGCCCGTGTCACCATGGCTGAGCCTGAGTATTTAAGGGTACGGGGTAGGGGCTCCTCCATAATCCTCCATCGGCTAAGGCCGTCGGGGCTGGCGGTTGGGGTTGGGGGGCAGACAGGCCCTCGGTCCAGGCTCAGGGGTTCACGAAGGTAGGCCTTCCTGTTCGCGGACACCGCCATGAAACCCCACCCCCGCCGCCATCCCTGCCAGGAGGCAGGGAACTCAATCCAGAGGCCCAGGAAGGCGCGGCCAGAGGGCGATGGTGGCGCCGCGGGGATAACGGCGTCCGCGCACCGCAGCGCCTCCTGGAGCTCAGGACCGCGGGGTGGCCAGCCGTCCAGTGCGCTCCGCCTCCACCGCCGCCGCTCTGTCGCCCCCTTCTTCCCCCACCCCCGCAAGGCCCCCACCCAGCGCTGGGTTCCCTCTGGCCAGGCCTCTTCCCACCCACACCCACCGAACGAGGAGGCACGTCCGACCAGACCCTGGGCGGAGGCGGGAGAGACCCCGCCTCCCAGAGCCACGCCCCTTTCGGACGGAGCGTCGCCCTCTCTTAGGGTGACGTCAGAGTTGGGCAGGTGTCCACATAGGGCACGACCTTCCCTCATTGGACACTCCTCCTCCCCATTCCACAGTGACTTCGGGGTAAAGTCCAGATTCCTCCCTTCTCCAGCTAGAAATCCCCCTTCTCTACCCGTGGGGAGCCCTCAGCTCCGCAGGCTGGAGCCAGCTATGTCCCGAACCGCTTTCCGTGATATTCCCTCAGGGTGGCCTCTGGTGCAAGGTCCCCCATCAAACTCATCTCAGGTTAAAATATAGATTCCCAGGTCCCACCTTAACCCTTGGCTTTGAGGCCAGGAATGTGAACTTTTAACAAGCTTCCAGGTGGTTCTGATGTCTCCTAGGCTTCAGAATCTGAATGTTGACATTCCCATTCAAATGGCAGGAGTTCTCAAACTTCAGCAGGCTTGTTAAAACAGGTTGCTGGGCCCTACCCTCAGGGTTTCTGATTTCCAGAGGTCTGGAGTGTAGGGTCTGAGAGTTTGCATTTCTACCTTTCCCTGGGGATGCTGAGGTTGCTGGTCTAGGACCACACTCGAGTACCACTTCTTTAATGATACATTCTGGAGAAGAGTTTCCACCTGTTGTTGATTCACTGGGTACCAAGCCCTTGTGCAAGGCACTTCACATTCATGCAGCTGTGTGAAATAAATATTTACCATATTCTCAGGATAAGGAAAGTGAGACTGAGACAAGTTAACTCAGTTGCTCAAGGTCACATAGATAGGAAGGGCAGGTTCAGAACCAGGTCTTTCTGAATCCAAAGTCTCGACTAGCCAGGCCTCCCGTGCACTGCTAGTTATCCCTTCTCAGGGGCTTGTTCTGTCTCTAGACGTCAACCAGGCACTCTCTGGAGCCTGAGAGGTGCAGGATGTGGGGTGTGGGAGGCGGTTTGTAGCCCCCCTCCCACACTGGCTTGAGTTCAGGGTACTGGCTTTTCTGGGAACCAGTACTCTGCTGGGTACCAGCTTTTCTTCCCAGAGAGTTCATAAAGAGAGACTAGAGAAGCCCATTCCTCATGCGGTCCTGACCTCAGACGGTAAAGAATCCGCCTGCAATGCAGGAGACATGGGTTTGATCCCTCAGTTGGGAGGATTTCCTGGAGAACGGAATGGCAACCCACTCCAGTATTCTTGCCTGAGAAATTCATGGACAGAGGAGCCTGGCGGGCTATAGTCCATGTAGTCGAAAAGAGTCAGACATGACTGAGCAACTTTCACCTGACCCCTCCTTCCTACACTGCCCCTCACTTTGGAGAGGAAGTTCCCCTGACTTCTCTCTGATTGGCTCCAGGGTCTCCTGGATGACCTTCAGGGTCTAGGAAAAGGAAGGACATTTGGGTGCTGCAGGAAGGGCAGGAGAGAGGCAGGGCCACTGGGTCCGCAGAGGAGAAAGGAGAGGTGGTGCCACACAGGTGCTCGGGCACCTGGTCAGTGCTGCCTGAAGATTTTGCCCAGGCAAGCCCCCTGAGGAAGCCTGTCCTTGGGGGCAAGGACACAGAGGTCAAGTCACAGCTGCTGACAGGGTAGAGAGGTGAGCAGCACATCTCAGTGGGGCCTCAGGTGAAAGGTGGGGTGGTGAGGAAAATAACAAATCTAGGTGGGCTGTTAGGGATGAGGAGTCCCTTCCAGACTTCCTACTCCCGTCTACATCAGACCTGGGTTTCTCCCTTGTCACACCCTAACCCCCACTTCTATGGAGTGGGTCAGAGATCGGGGGTCAGCAGCTCGCTCAGGACACTGCTCATTCTCCTCTGTCTCTTCCTCGAAGCCCCCAGCTTTCTGCTTCTCCTCACTGGCTCCTGGGTCATAACCATTCCCTTGGGGAGGGGAGCACAGCCTGGAAAGGGAGTACAGTTGAGAAGCCAGAGACAGGACCCGGGAGGGTGGGAGTCTGAATTCACTGGGTGGGCAGGCTAGGACGCAGTGGGGATGTCCTTCCCGCCTGAGTCTTCCTTCCCTCCCCCAAACATTATTGCCTCGCGCACCCAGATGAGCCCTGGTACATGGCCCTGAACAAAGCCCAGGGGATGGGGGTGGGGGGGATGGCGGGGATTCAGGGAAGCTACCTCTCTCTGAGGTAGACAGGAAATCTGAAGAAGAAATGAGAGCAAGCGAGTGAAGAATGTGGCGGAACCACTTTCAAAGCAGAACAGTCAGCATTTGCAAGAGGAAATAAACTGAGACTAGCCAAGCACAGCGGAAATGACCGCAAGGGACACCTGGAGAGTTGAGGCCAGGCAGGAGGGCAGGCGCCTTGGCCAGACACTGAAGTTTGGATTTCATCCTAAATGCTACAGGATGCCTTGAGAAGATCTTAAATGGAGTGATGATATGCTCTGAGTTACACTAAAATCTCTAACCCCATAAACTTAAAAAAATATATATCTGCATTGTTAAAAAAAAAAAAATAACCTCACCCCTGTTGGAATGGCTATAATCAAAAAGCAAGAAATAACAAATATTGCCCATGAAATGACAGCTACAGACTGGGAGATTATATTTGCAAATGACATCTCCAACAAAGTATTATATATATATATATTACATATAAAGTATTACAGATATATATGTATGTATATATATATATTGCAGGAGATGGCATAGATCACAGAGATCATAAAGAAAGCAAGGAAATTCCAGAAAAACATATACTTCTGTTTCATTGACTGCACTAAAGCCTTTGACTGTGTGGATCACAACAAACTGTGAAAAATTCTTAAAAAGATGGGACCTGAAAAAAAAGTCAGCGGATTGCATTAATGTCAGTTTCTTGGTGGTGATACTGTACTATAGTCGTGCAAGATGTTACCACTGGGGGGAACTGGATGAAGGGTATACAAGAGTTCCATTATTTTTGACGATTGCATATCAGTCCAGATTATTTCAAAATAAAAAGTAAAAACAAAAATGGAGGACTGTGTTAAAATATGTGCAACTCATATCATAAAGGGCTGATGTCCCTCACATATAAAGTTTCCAGATAAATAATAATAAAACCAAACATGTATACAACATATAATATGTAGCAAAGACTGTTCTGTTTTATTTTTGGTGCATTAATTCATTAAATTCTCACATTACGGATTTCCCTGGTGGTCCAGTGGCTAAGACTCTGCACTCCCAAGGCAGGGGCCCAGGTTTGATTCCTAGTCTGGGTGCTAGATCCTGCACTCCACAACTAAGAGTTGGCATGCTGCAACTAAAAAGAAAAAAAAAGATCCCAAGCCTGTGCTCTGGAGCCTGCGAGCCACAACTAATGAGCCCACGTGCCCTAACTATGGCTTTCCTGGTGGCTAAGCGGTAAAGAACCCGCCTGCCCATGCAGAAGACGTAAGAGACGCGGATTCAATCCCTGGGTCAGGAAGATCTCCTGGAGAAGGGAATGGCAACCCAGTCCAGTATTCTTGCCTGGAGAATCCCATGGACAGAGGAGTCTGGCAGGTTGCAGTCCACAGGGTCACACAGAGTCAGACACAACTGAAATGACTTAGCACGCACGCACACCCCAACTACTGAAGCCCGCATACCCTAGAGCCCCTGCTCTGCAACAAGAAAAGCCACCGCAATGAGAAGCTGGCCCTCGCAACTAGAGAGTAGCCCCTGCTGTGCGCAACTAGAGAAAAGCTCCCTCAGCAACAAAGACCCATCACAGCCAAAAATAAAGTAAACAAATAAAATTATTAAAAAAAAAAAGGACCCAGACCATTACTTATTAAAAAAAATCCTCAACTAAATATTAGCAAGTCAAATCCAGCAATAAACATAATGCCCCTCAATCAAGTGGGGTTTATTCTGTGAAAGCAAGAGTGGTTCAAAAATCAATTAATGTAATTTGCCACACTAAAAGGCTGAAGAAAGAAAATCACTTAATGATATAAATAGATGCAGAAAAACCTTGACAAAACATCTACCATGACAAAACTTCCAGCCACCTAGGAGTAAAAATCAACTCCTTCAAGCTGATCAAAGACATCTGCAAAAAAGCTATAGTCCATGGGGTCGCTAAGAGTCGGACACGGCTGAGCAACTTCACTTTCACTTTTCACTTTCATGCATTGGAGAAGGAAATGGCAACCCACTCCAGTGTTCTTGCCTTGAGAATCTCAGGGACGGGGGAGCCTGGTGGGCTGCCATCTATGGGGTCACACAGAGTCGGACACGACTGAAGCGACTTAGCAGCAGCAGCAGCAGCAACATCATATTTAATGATGACAAACTGAGCACCTGGCCCCTACGAAAGGAAAAGGCAAGATGTCTGCTCTCACCACCCTGCTTCAATGTTATACTGAAAGTCTTAGCGTAAAATGGCAAGATAAGGAAATAAAAGGCATACAGATCAGAAGAAAACTAAAAGATCCCACATGCTGCAACTAAGACCCAGCACGGCCAAATAAATAAATATTTTTAAAAATTCTCATTCTAAAAAAAAAAAATTCTTCCCATATCATCTTAATTTTATAGGTGAGGCAACTAAGGCACAAACAGGTTAAGCAACTTGCCCAAGGCCATAGAGCTAGTAAGTGGCAGAGCCAGGATTCAAAACCCAGCAGTCTGGTTCCAGAATACAGACTCAAACTCTGCAGGTCTCTAGCAAAGACCCACAACCCAGTGGAACAATTGTCAGGGCATATAAACAGTAAAGGAAAAGCAAGTGGGTCTTCAACTTAGAGGAGAGAAATCAGAGAAGAGAGGTGTAGACTTCCCTGCACCCAGGGAACCAACCTTGCCCAGCTAGGGCAAGCCCCGCTCAGGCCACACGTCGTTACACAAGGCACAGACTCCTCCCTCAACAGGAAAAGACCAAGCCCCGCCTTCCGAAACCTTCCCCTTTACAGCCACCTGCTCCAGGAGGCACTGAGGGAAAGGGAGACAGGCAGAAGGCCAAGCCTGAACTTTAACGGGGAGATAGACACAGCATCCCAGGTGAGACAGGTGTGGGGTGTGGGGGCTCAACTTCTGAAACAAAGAAGATGGAGGCAGGAAGGGGACAGCCCCCAACTTGGAGATCGTCCCAGCCGCCTA
Organism: Bubalus bubalis; assembly: GCF_019923935.1. NCBI lineage: Eukaryota > Metazoa > Chordata > Mammalia > Artiodactyla > Bovidae > Bubalus > Bubalus bubalis. The sequence continues at coordinate 6,144,394 of NC_059180.1, forward strand.
CCCAGTCCCCTGGACTGACCCAGTAAGCAGAAAGGCAGCTCCAGGAAGGAGTGGAGAGCACTGGCAAAGTGATTCAGCATGAAGCCATCACCAGGAACACCTGCTCCCAGGCCTGCTGCCCTCCTGGCCCCGTGCAAAAGCTCCAGCCCTCTGGGTCCCAGAGGTGACCCCTCCCCTCCCCCTCCCCCCTCAAGTCCTGGTGGATCATGGGCATAGTTGGGGGGCGGGCAGACCAAAGAAGCTAGCCCCACGACAGTCCTAGAGACTAACATCTCATTTGACTGGTGACTTCTTCCCTCGGGTAGAGGTTAGAGAATGCCAGCCCTGCCATCCTATTACCTTCTCCTCTAGTGAATCGAAGTCCTGCCACTCATGAGAGGAGAACGAGAACAAGTTAAAATATAACTACAGAGACCCACAGTATGCACGGGCACATGCTCGTGTGTACCTACAGCTGCACACACAGCCTGCCTGCCCGTCTCAGGCCAAGGCCTTCATGCCTGTTCCCAGCCCATGGTGTGGCTCAGGCAGGGCTGGCTTTCCTCCCTGCCTTGGGGCTCGAATACATAAATGAGCGAGGCTGAAGGGGAGGGAAGGACAGGGGTGGAAAGAAGATCTGAGGTCCAGGGCTGAGGCTCTGTCTCTGGGTTCAAAGGCTTAAGCCGAGAATATTTTACTGTCAACTCTCCCCGTTGAACTTTGAACTGTTAGGAAGCACAGCTGAGGGAGTTGAAGGCACCACGTGTCGCCAACTCTGAAGAGTTTACAGTGGATAAAGGGACCCCCTGGAAGCTGGCAGGGAGCTGAACAATGACTCAGTTCAACCCATCATTCTATTTCAAGAGCCTGAGGCCCAAGAAGGTAGAGGGACTCAGTAGAGTCCCATAGCAAAGTGGCAGCAATACTGAGACCAGGACCAAGGTCTCTCTCTTTTTTTCTAAATTAATTTATTTGGCTGCACCATGGGGCAACAGGGGATGAGATGGTTGGATAGCATCATCAACTCAATGGACATGAGTTTGAGCAAACTCTGGGAGATAGTGAAGCACAGGGAAGCCTGGCATGCTGCAGTCCATGGGGTCCCAGAGAGTCAGACACGACTGAGCAACTGAACAGCAAAGGTCTTGGCTGCGGAAAGCAGGTTCTTCACTGGGGCCTGCGAACTCTTAGTTGGGGCATGCAGGATCTAGTTCCCTAACCAGGAATAGAACTGGGCCTCCTGCATTGAGAGTATGACGTCTTAACTGCTGGACCATCAGGGAGGTCCCAGGACCAAGGTCTCTTGACTCTTGCTCAAGTGCTCTTCCTGCTACTCACTGCACAGGGCATTCTTTGTCACTTCCAAAAGTGGTGCTCCCTCCACCAGAGGGCTGTTTGCAAAGTGCTTCCCTCGCTCTAGGTGAAGATCTACTTTCGGGTTCATCCATCCCTGTTTTAGGCCACGGAGACAATAATCATAAACTGTAGATCGTAGCCAATGCATCATAATAGCAGGTGACATTTATTGAGCCCTTGTGGCGTGCCGGTCATCTCCCTGACCCTGTGACAGACCTACAACAACAGCGCTATTGCCATGCCCACTTCACAAATGAGGAAAGTGAGGCTCAGGGAAGTTAACCAACTTACTCAAGGTTGCACATCCGGGAAGTGTTCATGTAAACCACTTCCCATGCTCTGAACTACCGCATTCCCCCGCTGCCACCCTAGTACCCTGGTAAACAAATCAATACGATAATTTCAGATACTGATAAGTACCGTGAAAAAACAAAATCATGGTGAGAGTTAGAAGACGACCTTGACAGCGGCTCTCTCCTGATTTCTAGATTGGGTGTGGTCAGGGAAAGAGTCCACGAAGATATAGCCACATCTGTACCAAGTCCAGAGGTGTAAGGAACCCACCAGGCCAGGATTTGAGAGAAGGGCATTGTAAACAAAGGGGACAGTTTGGGCTTCTTCCCAAGGGTGATGGGAAGCCATTGGAGAATTTAAGTAGGGGAGTGACATGTTTTGCTGTGTAATGAGTAGATTATAGGGGGATCCCAGGAAAGAAAAGATCCAACATTTTCAGGAAGTCTGAGGGTGAAGGGAGGAGGGGAGATGGGGCAGAAGTGGGAATAGAGCAGGGGTATCTGGGACCAGCACTCTCCTTTGCTCCCCACACTTCTAGGAGCCCCCTCTCTAATAGGATGGGTTGTAGTTCACTCACTCAGACGTGGCTGACTCTTTGCGACCCCATTGACTGCAGCATGCCAGGCTACCCTGCCCTTCACTGTCTCCCGGAATTTGCTCAAACTCGTGTCCATGGAGTCAATGATGCCATCAAATCAATCTTATAGGGTTTTGAATATAGATGGTCCCCATCTATATGGGGTGGTCCATATAGATGGTCCCCACTGGGGCCATCCATAGCCCTACCACTGCTGCCTCATGGAGTCTAACAGCCTGGGGGAAGGTGAAATGCCTGGGGTCTGATGGGGACAAGAAGGCAAGGTGTCCAAGGTGGGATTTTTCTTTTTGTGGCCATGCCACACAGCACGCAGGATCTTAGCTCCCCAACCAGGGACTGAACCCACACCCCTTGCAACAGAAGCTCGGAGTCTTAACCACTGGACCACAGGGAAGTCCCATTTTCTTCTTTCTTTTCTTTGACCAACGTGAGATTTTTGCTCAAGACTCTCACCAAGAGGTAGATTTCTCCAGGGGTCACACTGCTACCCACTGTTCTCCACAGGAAAGGGCTGAGTGGGTAGGAATCCCACCCCCCACCCCCAAGACAAATCTCCACCCCAGGAGATCCTGTATGCCTTCCCTCGAGTTGAGGACTTCTTCCTCACATCCCAACATGGGCCTTCCCCATGGTTCTGGACTGGATTACTTGGAGTGGGGAGGAAGGAGGCCGCCTGAGTGCACTGAGACATCAAGGAAAAGTCAGTTCCATGGACTTTCCCCCTCCATCCCACCTCCTTCTCTCCCTTAAGTCTCCTGCCTCCATTTGGCCAAGTCCAGACAGGACTCCATCAAGTCTGGAGAGGGAGAGACGGTGGGAGGTGCCAGCAGTTCCCTTGGCTGCTGGCTGAACTCACCTTCTTCCTTCCCTCCCCTCCCATTCTAAAGACAGAAGAATGGGAGCAGCATTCCTTCCGACAGCCACAAGCCCGTTGGCTCCGGGGCCTGTAGGTACTTGCAAGGCTATTTACCAGTGATCCTCAGGAGCAACAGTCCTTCATCCTCCCCTCCCATCCCTGAAACCTTAGATCCTCAATAGGAGGAGGAGCTCATTTCTAAGGATTTGGTGGGGGGGGGAGGGCAAATTTTGGACCTCAGACAGTGAGGGACTACTCCAGAGCCCCGGGACCCATTAAACCTCCAGGCTTCCTGGGACCCAGACCCACCATGCCTTGCTCCACCCCAGAACAGTTCCTGGCACATAGTGGAGATGTGATGAGAGCCCCAGAACTGAGCCACTATGTATTAGTGTTTTGAGTCCCTGCCTGGCTTCAGGCTAAACTCAGGACTCATTCCTGGAGAGGTGACGGCAGTCACACATGCAACACCTGCTGTGTAACATGTACCTGTGTGTAACTTGCATGTAACATGTCCTCTGTGAGCTAGACTCATTCGTTTGATGAAGGAAAGCGACACGACCTTAAACATGACCTTTCTGTCCCTCAGTTTCCCTCTCTAAAAAATAGAAGTGATAATATGTCATCATAACAGCCATTTGTGAGAATTACTTAGAACAAGACATAAAAATAGTCACAGTGGGTGTTTAATAAGGGGTGGCTGGCATTATCAGGGCTGTAAACGTTGGGGTGTGGTGCACAGCTAACAGGCTCAGGGTAGCAGCGCTGCAGGACACAGGGCAGGGCAGCCCGGGGTTGCTCCCGACTTTGGGGAAAGGCCACCCAGTCCCCCGCCAAGGAGCCCAACTTTGCCAGAGCTGCCGGGGGTGGGGAGCGGGCAAGAGGAGTTTGCTGACTTTTTTACTGAATTCGGTGCTTCCAGAAGACCGTTCCTGGGACTCCTCTCCGGCTCCCAGCTTTGCTCACGCCCGCCGCCTCCTACTCACAGCTAACCTCCGGCTGAGCCAGACGCTGCCTCACAGCCGTCCCTCCCCCGCTCCTCGGGCCTCTGCTGCCCCCTAGGCTTGGTCGCGGTCGCCAACCCTTGCTCCTTCCTCGACCTCCAAGGCCTGGGGACTCTGTGCTTAGTGGCTCAGTCGCATCCGACTCTCTGCGACCCCATGGAGTTCAGCCCACCAGGCTCCTCTGTCCATGGGGATTCTCCAGGCAAGAGCACTGGAGTGGGTTGCCATGCCCTCCTCCAGGGGGAATCTTCCCAACCCAGGGATCGAACCCGGGTCTCCCGCATTGCAGGCGGATTCTTTACCGTCTGAGCCACCAAGGAAGCATCCCTGAATTTTGCCGCCTTGCAAAATGCGCTGCTTTAACTAGGGGAGCCACCTCTGCGCCCTCGCGTGGCCGGGCAAGAGGGCAAGCTAAGGAGGGAGAGGGGACTTGGGCCTCCACGGCCTCCCCTCGCTCGCGTGGCCTCCCGCGCCTCAACCTCGCGTCAGATCGCCGCGGACTCCTCCCGCCGCTGGTCCCGAGGAGCCAGGTGGACATCCAGCTTAGCCCTCCGCCCGCGACCCCGCGGGCCCGGGCCGGGCCCTCTCCCAGCGGCGGCCCCACCTCGCCCCCGGGAACCCTGGGAGATGTAGTTTTCGGTAGCTCTTGGCGGGAGCGGGGTCAGGGGGTGGCCGCCGGCCCTGATGCGTGTCCGCGGCTGTCAAGTGCGGGACCCTGACCCTCGCTGGGGCCCGGCCCAGGAGGGCCGGAGAGGCAGAGCAGTGGGCTGGCTGCGGAGGCGGAGATTCCAGCGCGGTCTCGTTCAGCGAGGGGCCTTGGACAAGCCCCGTAGCATCTGCAACAGTCAGTCTTGCAGGATTTCCAGGGAGAGCGCGGGCTCAGCACCCGGTTCCCAGCGTATCCTCAATGAACCGGTGCCGATACCTGGTACCGTGACAGGCGGGACAGAGTCCCCAAAGGCCTTCGGCCCTGAGAAGCGTGTGGACCCAGGGCCAGACCCCCCTCCACCGCCACACCGCAACCCCCCAGCAGGTCCAGAGATGACTCCCACACGTGTCCAGGTTGGAGCCTCAGGCCGCCCTCTCATATCCCACCCAGGTTCCCCTCGTGGCCTCTGGCCACCCACAAACACACTACATCTACTCGGAAATATCTGATATTATTTCCCAACATTTTGATAATTCTTTTTACAAATTGAATAAAAGGAATGAAGGGGAGCGTATGTGGGACCCCCCCCAGCCAGGCCTTCAGGTCTTGATGGGAGGTGACAGTGTGACAACTTCTCCTCACTCACAATTCCTGGCCTGCTGCTCTAACCTCTCCCATCAACCTTACCTAAGAGTGAGGTGGGGGCTTTCTGAGGATGTGGGGTTCCCCCTAGAGGGGACTCCGGGCATCCTGTTTCAGACCCTGAGCTGGGTCGGGCTGGGGGCCCATGTGGGCCCGGAGGTGGCGCCGGCGCCGTCTCTCCTGCCGGCGGGCCAGCTGCCGCAGCTGCTTCCGGATGGCCCAAAGCACCAGGTACACTTCCCGCAGCATCGCAGCCTCTCGCGACTCCAGGGGGGACCAGGTCTTCATCTGGGAGGCAACTGAGGTAGAACTCACAGATGACTGTGAAAGAGAGAAGATGAGCACAGGTGAACAGCGTGGTCTAGGGAGAACCTGCTGGTGAAAACACCTGCAGATAAACAGCAAGGCTTGTTTAATACCATCTCTTCTGTCCGGCAACAGCTTGGGTACCGCCTCCTCCAGAAAGCCTTCTGGGGCTGTCTCTACTCTCGGGTTTGCCCTGTTACACCACGTATTATACACGATTTGTTCTGTGGACTCATCTGTTTTCAATACCAGCATGCAAATTCTTGGAAGCCAGGGACCATGTCTGACCTACCTTTGAGTCCCCACTAGAGTTCCAGGGAGAAATGAAGGACAGTCTCCAACCCAAAGCTCTCTCCTGAACTCAGGCCTGTATTTCCCACTGCCCCCTAGACATGTCCCTGAAGATGTACTTTGACACCTCAACTTATCCTGTCCCAACGCCCTAAACTCGCCACTCTCTTCCCTCAGTCGGCTCTGCTCCCAGTGAATGGCTCCAGCCTGCTTTGACCTCTGTCTGTCCCTCTCCCCTCACCACCACCCAATCAAGCACCTGGCACAACAGTTCTACCTCTTAAATATCCCTCCAACCCATTAGTTTGTTCTACCTGATGCCTCCCTCCCCATCCAGAACATTCTTCCCTGCTGACCTGAACTGCAGCACCTCCAGTGGGTCTTCCTGCCTCTCTGCTCCTGGCCCCTTCTGACTTCCCTCCACAGGGCGCTGGGTGAACTTTTATTTTATTTTTTGACTGCGCTGAGCAGCCTATGGGATCTTAGTTCCCCAATCAGGGACTGAACCCAGTTTTCAGCAGTGAGAGCTCCGAGTCCTAACCACTGGGATGCCAGTGAATTCCCAAGGTGAACTTTTAAAAATTATTATTAATGTAGTAATACATTATTCAAAACCAAAATAAACTGACTTGGTAGTGAGCTAGACATTTCCCTTTTTAAACTAAAATTTTGACTTTGAGATAATTGTAGACTCCCATGCACTTGTGAGAAATGAATTCCTTATTCTGTTTACAATAGTAAAATCTTTTGTAAAGATTTTCCCTTTATTTTCCCTCAGTAGTAAAATCTTTCAGATCTTTAGTTCATAGGATATTGACATCAATACAATCCACCGATCTGCATTTTTCTCATATTTCCCTGGTTCTACTGGCACTCATTTGTGTGTTGGATTCTACCCAATTTTATATCCTCTGTGCAGGCTCAGGTATCCAATGACCATACTGAAGATACAGGAGATTTCCATCCGCACAAGGATTCCTCATGTTGCCCTTTTATAACCAATCCACCTCCCCCAACTCTCTCTCTGTAGCACAGCCCCTGGAAACCACTAAACCACTAATCGGGTCACCATTTGTCTAATTCTGTTATTTCTGGAATGGTATATAATGTAAGTGGGATCATAATATATATATATATATATATATAAACTTTTGGATTTGCTGTTTTCACTCAGCATAATTCCCTTGAGAGCCATCCAAGTTGTTGTATGTATCAATATTGTTCCTTTTCATGGCTGAGCAGCATTCCAGAGTATGGATATAGCGAAGTTTAACCACTCATTCTTTGAAGGACATGTGGGTTGTTTGGGGCTATTATGAATCAAGCTGCTATGAACATCATGTACAGATTTTTGTGTGAACATAAATTTTCATTTATCTGGGATAAATGCCCAAGAGTACAATCACCAGGCCATATGATAATTGCATGTTTAGTCTGATAAGAAGTGACCAAACTGTTTTTCCGGTGTGGCCACACCATTTTACATTCCCACCGGCATGAATGAGCAAGGGGAATCTGGGAGGGGAAGGAGGGGCTGCTGGGGACAAAGGGGACATAGTGCTGACCTTCCAGCTGCACATCTGCCAGCCAGACTGCAGGGCGGAGGCCATGAGCGTGGAGACGGACTTGACGGCCGCCTGGGGCAGCTGCAACAGTGATCTCCGACGGCGACCCGCCTCCACCGCAGCCCCATCCATGGTGGTCTTGGCTAACAGGCAGGGGTCAACCACCTTAGGGGACACATCCATCTTGGAGACCTTAGCCTCCTTGGGGGGTTCAACCAACTTGAAAGTCTCAGACACCTTGAAAGCCTTCTCCACCTTCAACTCATTTTTCTTGGAGTCAGTATGATCCATGATGACTGACTTAGCTTTGTGTTTCCAGAAGAAAACCTACGAACCGAGACAGGGAGAGGAGGGACAGAAGAGAGGAGGCAGAGCAAGAGAAAACTGTCAGGTGAAGGGAAGGCCCAGAGAAGGGGCAGCTGTGTCCTGGCCTCCCCGCCAGCTGTCCCATCCCTCACCTCCTCCCTCCCCGGCTTGTCTGGCCACCGGAGGCCAGGAGGGGCAGGAGGCCAAGTGAGGGAGTGGGGGGTTTCTGTGACCTGGAGGTCACTGACCAGCATCCCCCACCCCAGCATGTCGGGAGAAAGGGGCTCTGAAACTTACCCAGCGGCTAATCTTTTGCCAAATCCATCGGAAGAACTTAATAACCACTGCCATTTCTCCCGCTTACACGAGCCCCAAGAAGGGGGCAGAAATAGCATTTAATTCAGTGGGGACGGGGAGGGGAGAGGCTGCAGGCCAGTGGCCGCCACCTAAGGGGTCTCTGGGGAACTTCAGGCACAGCAGTGAAGAAAGAAATAGGAATCCAGGAGGAAAGATCCCTACAGTGAGTAATCCTAGGTCCTTCCTCCCCTCCCTGAGACAGGGAGAGGAGACAAAAGTGGATGAGAACCCAGAGGGCGAGAGAGTTCTAGACCATTGTGAGAGTCTGCCTGGCCCTGACCCCAACCCCCGAGGCCCTTCCAGGACCCCCAGAGCCAATCCCTGTGCCCTCGACCTTCTTTCCCCCAAATCCAAGGAAGGGAAACTCACAGTTAGTGAACACATCCCTGGTGCTCCTAGGGCATTTCCCATGTATGAGCCATGTAACCCCTCCCAGCTGCCCTTCAGGTAGGCATTCTTGTCAGGGCCATTTCACCCAGGAGGAAGCTGAGATTCGGGGAAACCAGGAGAGTCTGCCGAAGTCATAAATCTAGGGAGCCACAGGGCAGGGAGTCCAAACCCCAAGTCAGCCTCCAGGATCCCGCGCTCAGTAGGTCCCCGCGAGTTCAGGCCGGGGCCCTCCCGAGTGGCGGCTGCTGCTTCCCTGCCTCTCCACTAGATGGGGTCCTTCTCCCCACCTGCCTCTTCCGCCTGGGACGGGAGCTGAGGCTGTCAGGGAGGGGCCTGCTCACCCGCAGGGGCCTAGCGTCAGCCAGCTGGGGGTGGAGGCCACGGAGGCTGGCCAGGCCTGGCGAGGGCATAGTGTGCCCGGGGAGCCTGGCCCACACCCAGCGTTGAGACAAGGGGCCCATTCAGGGCCCCCCGCCCCGCCCCCAAGCAGCCACCCGGATCCAGCCCGCAGAGGGGACACGCTGGGAAGCTGGGTGGGGGGGGGGGGGGATCCTGCACAATCACCAAAGGCCCCATTGTTCCCCTGTCCCCCACCAGCACGTGGGCCGATGCCCCCCCCTTCCCCACTCCCTCTGCCTTGCCTGGCCTGCCCCTTCCCAGGACCCAGGCCGTGGGCTCCCTTTTCCTCCCACATCTCCCACGCTGAGCCACCTCCCCCCCCACACCCCCCCCGGCCCGGGCAAGAGCTTTAGAGGAGCCCACAGCCTCAGTTTTTCTCCCACAAGTGGAAACTGGTGGTGCTGGTCCCCTATCTGGGCGCCAAGCAACAAGATGCCAACCTCCAGATTCAAGTTTCTTCGGATTTTTTAATTATCATTATTATTTCAATAACAACCTGAATCCCAGAACTTCCAGATACACTGTCCGTCCTCCCTCTCCTGGCAGAAGAACAGGGGGCGCGCTCCAGGGAACAAGGTGGGGGCGGCTGCCAGGGAGCCTCCAACTCCCCCGAGCCATCTATCGCAGGGGGTCCCAGAACACTGACGGCTGGGAAGGGAGGAGGGGGGCTCTGTCCAATGTCCCATCCCGATGCCCCCCTTCCTCCGTCAATGTGCAGGGATGCCCCAGCCCAGTCCCCGGGCATTGCAGGGACATCAAGGAAGGGTGGGGCCAGGCCCCTTCTCAGCCTTCGACTCCCATCCCCGGGGATCAGGGGGCATTAAAGCTGCATAGGAAGAGGGGGCAGGCAGCTGGCACAAGGCCTAGCAGCTGTGGTGGCCCCCCAAAGGCACATTGTGAGGGAAGGGAGGCTCAGACTGAGGGCCCATTGGGCGCTGGGGGTCCAAGCCGGGGGGCCCCCGAGGAAGGCAGCTGCGCCAGCTGCTCGGGGCTGGCCAGGGCACGCAGCAGCCCGTTCTCCTGCTCCAGCGCCGCGTTCCGCTCCGCCAGGTCCCGGATCTGCTCCTTCAGCACCTCCACCTCCTCCCGGACCGCAAACATGAGGTGGGACTTCACCAAGTCCTGGGGGGTCCAGGGACAGGCAAAGAAGTGTCAGGGGTCCCAGGCCACCACCCCACCCTCAGCCCCTGCCCGGTGCCTTGAGGAGGTGGGTGTTAAGAGATGCCCCTGCTCCCAGATGACGGGGGAGGGCTGGGGAAGAAGAAGTCAGCCAGGGAAGGAGCAGGGTGTGAGGGACGGGGGTGGGTAAGGACGCTGGACAGAGGCAAGGTCAGGGCTCAAAGACAGAGATGGGGGCCTGAAGCAGGCTAGGAACCAGTGTATGTTGAGGGTTCAGGTGGAGACAAGAGCGGGTGGCGGATCCAAGGGAACCCAGCTGGGAGCAGGTTGAGCAGCTGGGAGTCAGTATATCCCTAATAACGGAGGGGATGGAGCTTCGGGGCTGGGGCCTGGGCATCAGCACGCGGACCGGGACCTGCTGGGATCAAGATGGCTTCTCTTACCATGGCTTGTTCGATCTTGTTGTCAATGCCAACCAGGCTTCCGGAGCCACTGGAGAGACACAGGGAGATGAGAGGTGAGGAGAAGGAAGGGGTGCCAGGCCAGGTGTCTGGACAGCCCAGCCCACTGCCTTCCAGGTGCTTCCTCGGCATGGGCTCTGGCCTCCTCCATGAGCCCTATTCGCCGCAGCCTCCCACCCAGACCCCTGCCTGTACCTGTGACAGTAGAGAATCAGGGACAGGAGGGTTTTGTCCATCCCCCGGCGGGGTGAGGGCCGCTGCCCGGGCCCCCCTAGGCCCCGGTGGGGTGGGGGTCCAGATGCCCCTCGGATGGGGGATGCTCCCCGAGGCGAGCAAGGAGAAGAGACACAGCCCCTTTTCCGGGGAGGTGCTGGAGCCATCCCCACCACTCGGGTCTCATAGGAGGATACCAGGGACTTGACAGACACCCCTGGCTGGGCCATGCCCAAGGAGAAAGGGTCCTCAGGCCTCCCCAGAGGGAGAGGGCTGCAGCAGAAGGACCGCCTGGGGGGCTCAAAGCCCCCCGGGCAGAGCAGAGTCTGGCTGGTGCCAGGCAGGCAGAAGGGAGACAGTGCCTAGGGGGTGCTGGCGTGATAGATATACACCATCCCCCAGGGCAAAGCCTGGCTGCTATTGGCTCCTCAGGGACACGGGGACCCCCTCCCGCCCGCTCCATGGTGGGCGGGAATTCCCAGACACGGTCAGCGCCAGTGTCCCCTTCTTACCCTGGCACCAATCCCAGCACAGAGGGGAGGGGGCCGACTGAGGACAGTCAGCTGGTGGGCCGAGTCGGGGGAGGGGCTGCGGGGCCAGAAGCCTGGGTCAGGGAGAGCTGTGAAGGGGGAGCCTGGCCCTGGGAGGCCTCTTCCCACCTCTGACCCCATCCTGCCCCCTCCGGGTGAACACTGGCCTCCCTCAAGGCCTCAGCTGCTCTCGGCTGGGAGGTGAGAAAGAGAGTGGAGGTGATGGGGTGGGGGGGCGTCTCCGATGTGCATGTGGTCTCCCTTGGACTAGAAGCATCTCCCTGAAGCACGAAGGCCGCATCAGGGGTGGCCCCTGGGGCCCAGCCAGAGGGTGCCCCACACCTCCTACAGTGAGGGTGAGGAGGAATGGGAAAGGTTACCACAGCAACAGAAAAAGCCTGAAAGACAAGTACCAGCCTATGGAACCCGGAACCCGGGTCTGGTATCTGGGATCTCAGAGGGAGCGAGAACTTAAGAAGAGGTGGGAAGGGGAGGCTGGAGGTGGGATCCTGGGGAAGAGGTGCAGGTGCTTTGAAGATTCCTGGGAGCTGATGGCGGGGAGGGGAGAGCAGGTCTGGCTGCAGTTTACTAAGTGGCCACCAGAGGTCGACTCAAGCCTGGCTCAATGGTCCCCAGGGCCAGGCTCTGGGTCCCAGAATCTGGCTCTCCCCCAAGCTGGTCTCTCCATGGCCCAGGGCCTGCACTGTCCTTTGCGCCCTGTCCTCTCCTCAAAGGCTCCCTCTCCTTACCCCGTGGCTCACCACCCACCCTGTCAGCTTCTGCCTCAGCCGCCTCAGCCCTCCACCCATACCCACCTCCCACCCCAGTACCGCAGGAGCCCCGATCCTGACCTCTGGCCCCCAGCTTCGCCCCTCTCAGGGAAAGGTGGCCCCAATACCCCCACATGCTGAATGCCTCGCCCTTGTGCTCCCTTGTCAAGCCCTCTCTCCTGGTTGTCAGTTCCAACTTGCTTCCCCATGGGGGGAATTAGCACTCAACCCAAGGTGACCCTTGCATGGGGCCCTGCAGCCAGGAAGAGAGCACGAGGGCACTGGGAATTTTCCATTTCCCATCCAAGGTCTGGGTGCGGAAGCCGCTGACAGGTGGAGTAACCAACAGGGTGACCAGGCCTGCGAGGGCAGGATAGGGTGAGGTAGGGGAAGGACATCTGGGACACTCGGGGTTGGCGGGGAGAGGACAAGATTAAGAGCAGAGGAAGGGCCAGCCGGCTGGAGCATCTAAGCAGTTTTCAAGGTGTTTCAAACCAAGACACCTGGGTGGAGACGGAGCCACCAAAGAACCCCCACCCTCAGCAGTACACAGAGACCAAAGAGGGGCAGATCCGCAGGAGTAGGAAAACTGGCCTTGCCTGGCGGAGGCTCAGTAAAGATGCCAAGTAAGTTGTTCCTTCTTGCCAGAAATAAAGGAAAAATACAACAATAAACATTTGTTGGCTGATAGATGATTATCTCCTGTTTGTTTGTCTAGCGCTGGAGAGGTTTTGACAGCACTTTCCACTGGCACTTTCTAACATTAGCATTTCAAGGGACCAGGACTCTGGCAACCCAAGTCCTCCCTTTGAGAACCCCCGAGTGAGGGACCGCTGGCACTGTGCTGGAATTCCTGATCAGGGTCTGGAGTGGGAAGCTTGAAGTTGACTGAATGGGATCAGCCTTCACCACAAGCCCCCAAAGCAACTTTGTGTGAGTCAGAATAAAATCCTTCAAAACACTTATCGCCATCTTCTCGAAAACGGTCATGACTTCAAGTGTGAGTGGTGCCCCCTGGAGTTGTGCAGTACATAACAGGGGACTCTGGCCCTGCAGGACTCAGGTCCTGGGACAAGGATAGCAGTAGAGGCTAGTCCTTCTTTTTGAAGGTCAAACGAAACAGCCTCAAAATGAGGATCGGAGGAAGCAACTGGACACCTAGGAGAGTGGGGGGGTTTCCGATGCTGAAGACAAGGGCCAGCCCTGCTTCCTCACCGCGTTTTGAGGAGCCCCGAGGGGCTGGGCCAGAGGTCAACCAAGTGGCATCCGGCTGCCCTGTCTATACTCCCTCCCAGATCTGTGGTGCCCCTGGGGTGGGGCCAGGCCAGGGAGCGGAGGATGGCTCCTCGCCTGGATTGGGAGAGCTGTCTCTGCCTCTATCCTGGAGAGAAAGGGCATCCCAGAGATGGCTGTCTCCGCCTCTCCTCTTGGGACACAGGCATTTCAGTAGGAGAGTGGAGAGAAAGTGGCTTTGGGGGCCGACCCAGGCTCCAACAGCAGGCCTGCCACTTACTAGCGGGGTGACTTTGGACAAGTTTCTAAAACCTCCGTCCTTGGAGTCTCAGTTTTCTTCATCTAGAAAGAGGGATCATGGAGTTGCTCTTAGAATTATGTGAGATAAGAAGTAGCATCTGACCCCAAGGAAGCACTAGATAAACAAACGCACCATTTATTTCCTGAGTTCCTAGAATTTATTCCTTGTAATACTTGGATCCCCCATGCTGGCCATCTACCCAACCATCCACCTATCCCCTCATCCATCCATCCATCCATTTATTCAAGTACTTTTCAGCCTCCAGGCCCTGTTGGGGCAGAAAGGTTCTTGCAACCCAGGAGCATGTGAACAGTTTGATTTCACCATGCACCCTCTGTTCTCCCATCCCCAGATTTCTAGAATGGTCAGGCACCCCCAACTCCCCACCTGGGATTCAGACACTTAATATGCCAGCCCACTCTCCCTAATCAAAAGGGAGGCCCCATGCCACTCATATACCCTGTTCTGCCAGCTCCAGGCACACCAGAGAAATGAGGTGGGGGCTACACACCCCATTCCAGGGGGCCAAGGAGGTAGCCCAACCCAAACCCGCTGGCCCAGCAGGGTGGAGCAGGAGGGGCTGGGCTGGGCCTGAGCCCCAGAGGCTTGGAGCTCAGCAGGGTAAAGTGGAGGCTGGGAGGCAGACCGGTCAGACTGGGGTGTTTGAGGGGGTGGGACAGTGGGAGGAAGGGAGGGAGGAACAGCCCAAAAGAATAGAGCTCAGGAGGCTTCTGGAAGCAGAACTTGCTAAGAGAAAGTAGGAGGCTGGCCTCTGAAATCAACAGAGGTGGAGGAGGGAAGGGAGCCCTCCATGCCAGCAAGCCTCCCAAGTGGGAGTGGGAGTGGGAGCGGGTGGGAATCGCTGAGAATAGCAGCCATGAGGGCAGGTGACTCTCCTGGCCGACCTCGCACCTCACTCATTCCCTAGAGGAGGGAACCCAGAGGTGGCCCGACCCACCCCTGCTCTGTCCCTCATTCTCCAGTGCCCCCAGCAGGCCCCTCACCCCTCCGTCCCATTGGCTATCACCCCTTCTCTTTCCTCTCTGCCCCACCTCAAACACTCAGTCCCTGATTCGAGGGGAGGGGGGCACCACTTGAGTGCAAGACAGGAAGGACAGACTCCCCTCTGGAACAAGTCCCCTGGCACCCACAATGCCCTGCCCCTTGGTGGCCTCCAAACAGGAAGTCCCTCCCCGCAAGGGCTTCAAACAGGAAGTCCCACTCCTCCTCCAAAATGAAAGTGGCGACTCCCTGGCCCCTTTCCTGGGCTCCTGTCAGTCCACAGCCAGAAGGCAGTCGCTTGACCATCTGACTCGCCATTTTGTCCCTCCCCTTTTGGTTTGCTGACATTCCTATGTTGAAACCTGGCCCTCAGAACAGGAAGTTCTGCCCACCGTGCCATGAACAGGACACTCTCTCCTGAAGGGTAAACCCCAGCAGATCCTGCTCTTCTGTGCCTTCCCTGTGACCGACAGCCAGCCTCTCCATGGCTCGGGCTTGGCCTTGGCCTCTGGGAAGGGCTCAGAGCCCAGGGTGACCCTAGTGCAGAGAAGAGAAACTTAGGGACCTGCTTTCTTGGTACCAGAGGTCCTGGGACCCTAAAGTAGTCTGCATGGAGTCCGAGGATGTCACCTCTACAGTCAGGAGTCCCACTGCCCTTGGGAGGGAGCGGGGGAATGGGGAGGAGACCAACTCCCCATTCTGGTCTCCTGCACAGTTGCCAGTAAATTCTTAGGGTTGGCCAGATGATCGCTAAATCTGCAAGAGCTCTGGAATTTGACAACAATGACTCCCTTCAAACTCAAAAAAAAAGTCTACAATTTGACAGTCTTAAGCCAGAGAGTCCCACCCAGCTCTCTCCACAGAGAGGGGAGTAGGTCTCAAATCAGCTTTGCCCAGTTTCATGCCCAGGCCGGGCTTCTCTGTTTAAGAAGTCCTTTCCAAGTTCAAGCTGGGGGGAAGGACACCTACCAGGCAGTTTCCCTGCGGTTATCCCAGGTGCTGGGTGTGGGGGGAGCCGGAGCCCACCTACCTATCATCATCGCTGTCCAGGTGGCCACTGATGGCCAGCATGGAGCGGGCGAAGTTGAGGCTCTGGGCAGCCACTGTTCCAAAGGGGTCTGGAGACTTGTGAACCAGACTGGCATCGGGGAAGAAGTAGAGGGCTGGGGAGCTGGGGCGAGAGTCGACTGGGGGCACCTGGAGACAGACAGGTAGGAACCGTCACATTGAGCAAGAGAAAGGATCCAGCCACGTTACAACTTGCCTAGTGGTCTTCCTCCCGCCCCAGCTCTCCCCACACACCCCCTCTGTCTTCTGAGGACACAGGAGTCCTTCCCCCATAGACCTCCTTTCCCCTGGCTCTGGGGAAGGCACTGGGCAGGTACTAGAGGCAAGGGAAACAGGGACTATCCTGAGGACTGGGTTGACTGGCTTCCAAAAAGTGGCTCATGGGGTATCACAGAGGGGCTCTGGTCTGCCCACCAGTACCCTTCGCCCACCTAAGCCAGGACCCCTAATCAGAGGCTAGTCAGAGAGTGTGCCTTCTGTCACCTGACTTCTTAAGGCGACTCAAATGTCAGTTCCTCAGAGGGGCATTTCTGCATCCTTTGACTTGTGAGTTCCACTAAACTGTTCTATTTTTTTTTTTATAGTCCCTACTGTTATCTGAAATAAAATTATTTTTGCCTCTCTGCTGCTGGAAGGTAAGCTCCAGAGGGCAGAGCTTATAGTTTGTTCAATAGCTATTTGTAGAATGAATGAATCCTCAGAAACTGGTCCTCCGCCTTCTCCCCGCTCACCCCCCCTCTGCCCATTTTAGTCTCTCCTCTCAAACTTCTAGGGACTCAGGTGAAGTTCTGCTCCTAAGCTTGGCGCTCGGGGGCTGGTGGGGGGAGAAATTGCGGAGACGGATGGAGGTGGAGCCTGGGCGTGGACCCACACAGCCCAACAGGCGCTAGAGGTGGCTGCAAAAGGGCGGGGGCCACAGGAACAAGACGCCTCTGTGAGGCCCCAGGAGGCCCCGGCTTCTCGGAAAAGTCAAGAACAGAGAGTCCAAGGTGGTTGGCGGCACTAAACACGAGGAAGGGGACCCAGGTGGTGCCCCCAGCCCTCCTTCAGGCCCCTGTTAGAAGCAACCCAGGGAGAAGAGGCCTGGGGGAGTGGAGATGGAGACAGACTTGGGGGCAGGGAAACAACAGCATGGATATCTGCACGCAGGAAGAGATCAGGGCGTGGGGGAAGGAAAGGGAGCTGGGGGCACAGAGGGGAGAGGGGCAGGCCCAGGGGACGCTCAGGCAGGGCTCAAGGTTAGAGAGAGCCGAGGCTAGGGGCAAAGGGGGCTTGCTTTGGAAGCGTGTGGGGAGAGGGACCAGTAAAGGACACACATCTTCTCCCCTGGGGTAGGAACTGAATGAAAGAACTCAAGAAAAGTGGGGGGGCGGCATGAGAGATGTGCATTTGAGGCCAGGAGGGGGTGGGGGAGCCGGTCCTGACTGGTCCTGACAAGGCCCAGACACACAGTCGCAGGTTATTTTTACACTGTGGTTTGTGCCCAAGGCCAGGAAGGGGAAAAGTTCTCATCCTCACACTCCCTGCCTTGCGTCCAAGGTGTTATTTTCTCCTTCAGGACAGATGCATCCAACAGCCCCCCCCCCCTCCCGCCCCCGGCTGCCCACCCCCTCCACCCACAAGGACCCAGGCATCCTGCCTCCCAGCCCAGACTTGTTCCTCTTCTGGAGCAAAGGATTGAGCCCTTTCTTGGCCGTCTCCCACCTCTCTCCTGCTCCACGGTGGCCACCCCCAGTGATTGATCTTGGAGAGGCTCAGACAACTGGGGGTAGAAAGGATAAACCAGCCCAAGTCCCATCCTTGTAACAGGTTCCCTCACCCCCACCCAATTCTTCAATGTCTTGGGATGAAGCTAGAGATGGGGCTGGGAGGGTGGCTAGTGAAAAGAAAGAAGATCCCCTTCCTCAACTGGAGAGGGGACTGCAGAGGAGAGATTTACAGCAGAGTGCCTACTTTTTCTCTTGTCCCCCAACCTCAGCAGCTTCCAGAGGCCCAACTACCCCAGCACTGCCTGGGGTCTCCACCCTCAAAGCCTGAAGAAGTGAGACCAAGACAGAAGGTGAAGGCCAAAGTGAGGAGGCCACATCTCCACGACAGACGGAACTGGGCTACATGGAGATGGACACTCAGGTCAAAGGCAACACACGGAAGGCCAAAGAGAAAGAAAGGACAGAAAGTGGGGAAGAGGGAGCCTAAGAGAGAAAACAGGGCCACGTAAGGAGCAGGAATGGGCTTCCAAGTGAGATGGCAGGAAGAAAAAAGACGGGCAGTCTGATCTGACAGACTGGTGACTGGGGAGCAGGCAGAGGTCAGTATAGAAGGTCAGTATAGAAGTGGGGGCCAAGCACCGCCCCTTGGGTGTCTGCCCAAACCCTGGAACCCAGCTCTTACCTGTCCCATCTCCTCTGGAGCAACCAACTCCATTCTCAGCCGCAGGGCTCCATCCTTCACACGGGACAGTGGAGGGGTCCCCGTCGCTGCCGACACTGCGGAACCTCCTGCCTCTGCTTCTACCCTCAAGGTGGGCAGGGGTGTGGCAGCCCGGGAAGGGCCCGCGCTATCCCCAGTCCCGGGCTCTGGGGGGCGCTGCTGGGGTGGGGAGGCCGACAGTGGGGGTGTCTCCACCTTGGCCTTGCCGGGCACTGCCAGCTGGCCCAGTCCCCCAGTGAAGGAGCGGGCCTGAGGTCCAGGGGAGGTGGGGGGCGGGCGGAGCCAGGAGGTGGGGACCTGAGACAGGCCTGGCTGTGGGGTAGGGGTGCCCAGGCCCAAGCTGGCCAGCTCCAACCTGGAATCCAAAGATCTGCCCCCGTTGCCCCCTGAGGCCCCTCGAATACCCTCCAGGAGCCGGCTGAAGCTAGGGGGCTCCAGGTCTCTCTCGTAAACATCCACACATGTCCAACGGCCTCGGCGATAAGGCTCTCCCAGGCCTTGGGGCAGCTTCACCACCCGGAAACGGGAGGCGGGGGCCCCAGGCGGCGGGGAGCCGTTCCGGGGGGTGCTCTTGCCCCCTGGCTCGGGGTTGGGCTCCCCATTGGGCAGGCGGGGTGGGGGCCCGGTGGGGGCTGGGGCTGGTAGCCCAGTGGGGGCTGGGGCTGATGGCCCGGTTGGGGCCGGTGGCCCAGGGGGGGCCGGCAGGGCAGGGGCATCTGAACCCCCTGGGCTCCCCGGGCCCTCGTAGTCCAAGGTGACGCTGGTGATTTGGAAACTACTCTTCTTCTTGCCCCCACTCATGGTCTCTGGGGCTCAGGACTGGGCCAAGGTGGGCAGGGGGTTGGTGGTGGCTCTTCAAGGGGCTCAGGCACCCCTGGAGCAGGGGGGCCACATGGCGGGGACATCAGGGCCCCTGCGGATGTCTGGGTCCGACATGGCAGGAGGGCCTTCTGGGAACTGGGGGGTGCCTGGCTGGTGAAGGGAGAACAGGGCAGGGGAGGCTGCGGGAGTGGGGGGGCAGGGGCAGGTTTTTCCTGCTGCTGTCGTTGCTGAACTCCAGAGCTGAGTTTGCAAACTAGAAAGAGAAGGAGAGGGAGAGAGAGAGAGAGAGAGAGAGTGTGTGTGTGTGTGAGAAAGCAGTGGGCAGGCCACCTCTGGGGCTTCCTCTCTGGGGAGCAGAATGGGGGAGGAAGGGGAAACCGCCAGACACCCAAAGACAAAGACAGAAATGACAGAGACCCGAGCAGAGGGAACAGAAATGACAGAGAACCCGAGCAGATCCTGGCGGGAGCAGAGAGCAGGAAGAGGTAGCTCAGACCCAAAGTTGGGCATTTCTCCCTGGGATTCAAACTCGTGCGAACCCAAGTTGTTGCAAGAGCAAGGGCTCCCAGGTCTGGGTGAACAGGGGTGAAGCTGCTCCTCAGCACAGCCAGGCCTCGGGGGGGCCTGTGCTGGGCCTCCGAGCGCTCCCCCAGCACCACACCCCAACCCCCCGCACCCCAGCTCCCCTATCCCCCGGGCAGGCTCTGCCCCGGTGCCCCTCCCAGCCTAGAGCCCTACCTCTCGACGGCGGCCACCGAGCTGGGCCGGGGGTCCCGGCCGCCTAACGTGTGGGACTGTCCCTTCCCCAGGGCCTCCTTGGCCCCAGCAGCGCGGGGTGGGGGTGGGGGGGGCGCGCAGGCAGCGATCAGAGGCTGTCGGGTTCTCTTCGGGGGCCGCACCTCGCCCCGCAAGGCATCTCCGCGGAAAGTTTGCTGTCCAGAAAAGAAGGAACTCCCGCCTCCTTGGCGGAGCTCAGGCGCGGCCTCTGAGGTCCCCAGGCTCGGCGGACTGAAGCGAGAGGGGGGCGGCTCAGCCCCCTCCCCCCGATCCCGCAGGTGCTGCCGCCTCGGTGGTCGTCGCGGCGACGGGCCCTCCCAAGTCTCCTCCCGCGTGGCACCGATGGGTCCCTCTCCGCTCCTCTCGGTCTTTTTCTTTCTGGGCTGTTGACAACCCCCACACCAGGAAGTCCTGCCTCCTCGGGCCTGCTGACTGCTCCTCTCCTCCTCCTCCTTCCCCTCTTCCTCCCCTTCCTCCGCCCTCTCTCGCTCCTGGGGCTCCCGGCCAGCTGGCCCGGGGCCAGGTCTGCCACCGCCACTGCTGGTGCGGCTGCCGCTGCCGCCGCTGCTGCTGCGGGGGCCCCGGGACAGGCTGCCTTAACCCCACACCTGCTGGGCCGCAGCCCAGCGCTTCCTCGGAGGGAGGGGCCGCGGAGGGCGGAGAGAAAGGGGGAGGAGTCTGCGGGGAGGCTAGGGATTCCCTTACTCGTAGGCACTTGCTGCCATTGGCCTACGGACGCGCGGAGGCGTGGGGAGGAACTCAACCAGGGTTCCGCCGGGTGCCTGCCACCCCATCAGCGCCCAGTAAATGGTTCTGGTGCTGCTATTGTCATATCTTCGCTGGCTTTCACAGTAACCGAACGAGGGAGATACCGTTTTTCTCCCCTGCTCTTATTTTTTCAAGTGGATCTTTGTGGCAATTTTCAAACATGCCCCTACGTAGAGAGAACGATAAAAGGAACTCCTAAAGGACCCGAGATGCAGTTTCGACAATTCTCAGCTCACAGCCGAACTTGTTTCATCTATACCCTCAAAATCTTTCGTGATATTGTGCTGGAGTATTTGAATCAAACCCCAAACATCGCACTCTTCCTCTTGTGAGATGTGGAAATGGAGACCCAGGAGGTTCAAAAAGGCTGTCAGTGATGGCGCAGGGTCACTTCTCACTCCGGTGTGTCCTTGTCTGGCTCCCTAGATAGGGAGAAACCACGAAGACGCGCTAAGGAAGGTGCTGACTTGCATTTTCTCTACCAACCGCTGTTCACACATGAGCACCCATACAGATGTGCCCGCCTGGAGGAGGAACCTGGCTGGCCACAAACCCTGACCCTTTCCCACCCCCTCCTCTCACCCTTCCCATCCCCTGCTCACCATGGAGAATCCACACACACTCATTAAGTGCCTACTGTGGGCTTGACGAGACTGAGCCACCAACACTTTCACTTTCATCTGCTTGGCAACATTCTGAAGGGAACTGTTTCAGCAAAAGCAGGGTTTAATGACCACATCTGCTGCCACTCCCAGGTTGGTCATATGGAACTCTTTCCAAGCATATTAAAATTCTTCATATTTGTCCATTTCACATAATTAGCTCATGGATTCTCAAAACAGCCCAGGGCAGACATGGGGTGGGTTTTGAGCTCCAGTGTCTAAGCTGAGGAAACTGAGGCTTGGGTTACTTGCCCAAGGCCTAGCATTTGACGCCATTGAGACTAGCTGACCCGTCCTTCCTTCCTCAGGTTAGCTCATGGAAAATTTTAACCACCCTTTAAGCAAAAACAAAACAAAACCCCTTCCCCCCAGTTTATGTATTTCTTCTTCATCTCTTTGTTAACATGCATCTGCACTCCTCTCTCTCTCTCTTCATGGCAACAACGGCTACCACAGCCAGATCCCGAGGCCTCCCAAGTGGTGAGGTCCAGGAAACAGCCTCCCACACAACCCCTCACCCCACTCTCTCCCCTCTGGCAAAATTCACAACACAGCCCCGCGGCTCCGCCCCCAGAGCCTCCTTCCTTCTGCGATGACTAGCTACAAACTATTCAAACTTATCTTTGAATCCTCCCCTTCCCACCAACTCAGACACTTGGCATCAACTTAGGCTCCTCCGTGTCTACAGTCCCAGGGACATTGATGGTCTTTGTGGAAATGTTTGTTGAGTGAATAGATAAAAGTTTATTCACACCAAAGTGTGTAAATATGAAACCATAGTTACGTATTTTGATGTGTTAACTCTCCCAGGGGCATTTATAATGCCTTCTATTAAATGTGGGGGCAATTTACGACTTACAAAGTTGTATTCATGATTTGGTGGAATCAAAGGTTACTGGGAGGATGACTTGGGCCATGGGGGCGGATGGGCAGAAGACGTTAGCCCAGGCGGTGAAACAAGGTCTGGACTCCTGGGAAGCTGCAGGGATAAGGCGATGAGCACCCAGCGAAACAGCCTCGCTGCCCTCCCTGTACCTGGCGGGGCGGCTGGAAGACGCGGCGCGGACAAGGGAGCACGCCCCCTGCTGGACAAAGACGCGGATGGCCCGGCTGCCGACTCTCAGAGCCCCTCCGCCCGGAAACCGGCCCCACCTGCCGGCCTCGCCGCCTCACTGCACTCCGGGCCCCGCAGCCGCAGCCTCGCCCCGGCCGGACGCGGGGTGCGCACCCGGAGAGCGCCAGGCGCACGGGATACGCGCGTGTGTGCAGGCCCCGGGCCGCCGCTGGGGGGCGCCGCTGCGCGCGGCACCCCGCACCCCCGATTGCTCCGCCGGGGCCTTGGACACCGAACCCAGCGCGGCCCGGCTGGGCAGGGGCGAGGGGCGGCGAGGAGCGGACGCCCCAAAGCGGGGGCGCGCTGGCTCCGGGTCCCCCAAATCTCCAAGTGCCCCCCGCGGGTTCTGCTGGCTCCATGCCCCCCACCCCAGCCTAGCGGCACAGCGCGGCCCCGCCGCTCCCACTCTGTCCTTGGAGGGTGTGGAAGGGTGGGTTTGGGGCCGGGGGCGGGTCTGGGGGCGGACCCGGAGGCGGGGCTGTCTCTGCGGCAGGGCCCTGTTCGGCTCCCCCCGGTCTCTGTCTCTCCTCCTCCCTCCTCCAGCTCCGGGCGGAGCCCGGCATGGGGGGGCCGGCGCCCGGCAGGCCAGGTACGGTGATGTAGAAATTGGGGAGGCTTGGTGCAGGGAGGTGGGATGGGGGGACAAGGGAGGAGTGGCGGGGCGAGAGACGGAGAAACCCAGGGTAGCAGGACAAGGGGAAGGGGAGGGGTGCCCGGGAACCTGGGGCCTTCGGATGGAGAGGGGGATGAAGCTGACCAGGTTTGGAACAGACAGGGGAGGGAGAGGACAGCAGTGAGGAGGGGCGCCCAGGAGGAGAGGCGAGGCTGAAGGCGCAGAGGAGAGTGTGTTTGGGGGAAGGGAAACCGGAGCAGGTATGGAGGCCGCCGCTCCGAAGGCAGCTACGGGGCCAGACTGGAGACCCCCGGGTGAGAGGGAGGGGCGGAGACTGGGAGAAGGAAGCCGGGAGCCTCCCAGATCCTGGAGGAGGAAGATGATTTGGGCCATTAGCGAGGGAGGCGGGGACGGCCGCTGAGGGGCCACGGTACAGGAATAGGGGTGGATAGAAGCCCGGGCCCAGGCACAGGTCTGGCGAGGGGGTCGGCAGGGAATGGAGAGACATGGATGGGTGGTCTTGTAGGTGCCCAACTCAGAGTGCCCCCACCCTTTCTCCAGCGTCCCCGCCCTACCCCCATGACAACCCCCCACCCCCCAGACTCAGGTCCCAAGAAGGGGTAGGGAGTCTGACTGTCTCCCCCTTCCCCAGCCGGGTGCAGTGTAGCCAAGTAGGCCCCGGCATAACTCCTTGTCTATAGGTACGTCCAGTTCGGTGTAGCCGATCTGTGTGTGTCTGGAGGTCTGTGTGTGCTGTGGGTGTGTCGGGGTGTTTATGTCTCTGTGTCTGGCTGTTCTAAGTTGTGTTTACCTATGTCAGTTTGTGTGTCTGGTCTTCTGTTCGTAGAGATGGGGCCGTGACCCGGTGGTTTGCGTGTCTGAATGTGTGTGTGTGCCTGCAGGGCTGCTGTAGGTCTGTGGGGCCTGCCTGTGTGGTGGATCAGGCTGGATTTACAGGATAGGGAGCTGTATCAGTCTGATCACTCCGGAGTGTGTTTTTGTGGCTCTGACACCTTTGTCAGGGTGTGTGACTGTATACATGTCTGTCTGTCTGTGGGTCCTGGAGGCGGAGTTGGGTTTTCTGTGCCTGCATCTGTTTTCCTCTCTCTGAGGACCCGAGTCACATCTCTGCTCCTTTCTCTCTCTCTCATTCATTCTTGGCCCTGACCCACCCCACATATTTCTTTTTTTCCTTTCCCCTCTCCACCAAGTGGATCCGGGACCCAGGGAGGGTCGCCCCCCGGGCCTGGTGGCACTGAGCAGGGCCCCCCAGCCCCCACCTCCTGCCCCACGACATGAACCTCCTCTACCGAAAAACCAAGCTGGAGTGGAGGCAGCACAAGGAAGAGGAGGCCAAGAGGAGGTAAGGCTGCAGCCCCAGAGTGCCCCCTCTTCTGTCCCACGTCCGCTCTCTCCCACCCCAACCCAGCCGGGCCACATCCCTCTCTGCCCTTCCTGAGCCCAGCAGCCTGGTCATCAGTCTGATCTCAGAGTCTGTGCTCAGTACAGAATTGCTGGAATTGCACACGCCCTGTCTCTGTCCTGCTCATGGCTCCTGGCTCCAGCCCCTGCCCTGGCCTCTGAGGGGGCTTCTGGCTCAGGGGCCCCCTGTTGGCTCTTCCCAATCCCCAGAGGCCCAGGTCACTCCCTCCTGATCACCTCTGGCCTGTAATCTCCTCTCTGACAGTGTGGGGCTGGCTCTTGGTTCCCCTGTCACCTGACCTTGGAAGGGGCAGGCCCTGCTGCCCTCATGGTCCAGGATGGAGTCATTTGAGGGGCACCAGAGACAATCCACTTGGCCCCTTCCCAGTGACAGGATTGTGTGTGTGTGTGTGTGTGTGTGTGTGTGTGTGGTGGGGGACATGCAGGCTGGGCCCTGCAGAAGAGCCAGGGCTTGGAACTGACACCCCCCACACACACTGCTCGCCCCCTCCCCTTGTCCCCCCAGGGACCTGGCGCCGGCCTCTCCTGTCTTGCTCCCTTCTCTTCTTCACTCCCATTGATGGCACAGCCTCTTGGAGCCTGAGTCAGAGCCACCTCCTTGCTCCCTTCTCTCCCCTCGAAACTGTGGAGTTTAATTCTTGTTGTTAATTAGATTAATCAGAGCTATCACTGCAGTGATCTCTCCCTAATGAAGGGTTAGTAGACAGGGCTCTAATGAGAGCCCACCCCACAGCCGCTCGCCCCTCTTCCCCGCCAGCCGCCCCCTCTTTCACTCACACAGAAGCTCAGGGACAGTGAAAGGGAACTGGGGTGAGCCTGGGAGGGTAACAGAGGATGACAACGGAGGGAGAGGGAAAGAAAGAGAGAGAGAGAGAGGCAGGGAGGAAAAAGAGATCAGCCGGGGGAGGCTCTCCGATGATGCAGCGGGCAGTACAGTCTGGGCCTGGGAAAGGAGGCACCCGTGTGGTGTGGGAGTGGAGGCCGCAGCAGCAGCCGGACATGAGGGGAGGCCAGAGGCTGGGCGTGGGCCCGTGTCAGAGGGAGAAGGAGCAGAGGTCGGGGGCAGGTGCATGTGCCATGCAGGGCTGTGCTGCCCCAGCCGGCATTTCTCTCCGACTGCGAGCCGTCCACATGTGCGGTGCCCACGCTGGGGCCCGCCAGCTCCAGGGACGCCCCCCTGCACAGGGCTCACCCCTTCTCTCATCCCTGTCCAGTCTCCTTCCCTCTCTCAAGGCCTCGGGATTAGACCTCTCCCCATCCCCACCCCGGCCCCTGCCTTCCTCCCTGGGAGGCCCCAGGGTTGCCCACTGCTCCTCCTCGCTCTTGAGGTGGGAGAGGAGCGGAAGGCCCAGGCCTGAGGCCCGACCCCTGCTCCCCCTGGGTCTTCTCTCCCCAGCTCCAGTAAGGAGGTGGCTCCCGCAGGCCCCGCGGCGGGGCCCGGGGCTGGCCCAGGGCCGGGAGTCCGCGTGCGGGACATCGCTTCGCTGCGCCGCTCCCTCAGGATGGGCTTCATGACGATGCCCGCCTCCCAGGAGCACACCCCCCACCCCTGCCGCAGCGCCATGGCCCCGCGCTCCCTGTCCTGCCACTCAGTGGGCAGCATGGACAGTGTGGGGGGCGGGCCTGGGGGGGGCAGCGGGGGCCTCACTGAGGACGGCGGCACCCGAAGACCCCCGGCCAAGCCCCGGAGGCACCCCAGCACCAAGCTTAGCATGGCGGGGTCGGGGGCAGAGACGCCCCCCAGCAAGAAAGCAGGTGAGACCCCACCCCACCCCACCCCCGCCCCGCCCCGCGTGCCATCCCCGCCAGGGGGAACCGGGAAGATCCATTTCGGGCGGGGTTCATTCAGGGAAGAACCTAGGAAGTGGAAGGTTCCATTCTCACAGGGAATGTGGGGGGTTCTTTTTTGGAAAGGCCTGAGATGAACCATTCAAGGGCAGGAAAAGCTCCTTGAAAAGTTCATTCATGGGAAAGGGGTGGTCTTGAAGGGCCTTGAGGGTGGGGGGCAGAATTGAGGGTGCGAGCTGCAGACTCTGGAAAGTTCTTTAGAAGGTGCCAAGGCCAACTGGTAGGAAAGGAACCCACTGGCGCTGTGAGTTGAGGAAAGCTGGGGGAAATGAAGAGGCAGAAATGTCCTTGCAGATGAGTCAAGAGGCCACAGTGGGTCTCCCCGTTTCCTTTCCCGACTGAGAACCTGGTGTCTCATTCTCTTTCCCATCCTGCCCAGGCTCTCAGAAGCCAACCCCCGAGGGCCGCGAGTCCGGCCGGAAGGTCCCTCCGCAGAAGCCCAGGCGAAGCCCCAACACCCAGCTGTCGGTCTCCTTCGATGAATCCTGTCCCCCAGCCCCCTCCCCTCGAGGGGGGAACCTGCCCCTTCAGCGCCTCAGCAGGGGCTCCTGTGTGGCCGGGGACCCTGATGCAGGCGCCCAGGAAGAAGAGCCCGTGTACATTGAGATGGTGGGCGATGTCTTCAAGGGAGGAGGGCGGAGTGGAGGAGGCCTGACGGGGCCCCCTCTGGGGGGTGGGGGCCCGACCCCTCCCGTTGGCGCTGACTCGGACTCGGACGAGAGTGAGGCCATCTATGAGGAGATGAAGTACCCGCTGCCCGAGGAGGCCGGGGAAGGCCGGGCCAATGGGGCCCCTGCACTGACCGCAGCCTCCGCGCCACACCAGCCTCACGCCCTTCAGCCCCACACCCACCGCCGGCCAGCTTCAGCCCTCCCGAGCCGAAGGGATGGCACGCCCACCAAGACCACTCCATGTGAAATTCCCCCGCCCTTCCCCAACCTCCTCCAGCACCGGCCTCCGCTCCTGGCCTTCCCCCAAGCCAAGTCTGCTTCCCGAACCCCCGGCGACGGGGTCTCGAGGCTACCGGTCCTCTGCCACTCCAAGGAGCCAGCTGGCTCCACCCCAGCTCCCCAAGTGCCTGCCCGGGAGCGGGAGACGCCTCCCCTACCGCCTCCGCCTCCCGCTGCCAACCTGCTGCTGCTGGGACCCTCGGGCCGAGCCCGGAGCCACTCAACACCATTGCCGCCCCAGGGCTCTGGCCAGCCCCGGGGGGAGCGGGAGCTCCCCAATTCCCACAGCATGATCTGCCCCAAGGCGGCAGGGGCACCAGCAGCCCCTCCTGCCCCAGCTGCCTTGCTCCCCGGCGCCCCCAAGGACAAGGCCGTGTCTTACACCATGGTGTATTCAGCAGTCAAGGTGACCACGCACTCCGTCCTGCCAGCTGGCCCGCCCCTGGGTGCTGGGGAGCCAAAGACGGAGAAGGAAATCGCAGTCCTCCATGGGATGCTGTGCACCAGCTCGAGGCCCCCTGTGCCCGGGAAGTCCAGCCCCCACAGCGGGGCTCTGGGTGCAGCAGCTGGGGTTCTCCACCACCGCGCCTGCCTGGCCTCCCCACACAGCCTTCCGGATCCAACCACAGGCCCCCTGACCCCTCTCTGGACCTACCCAGCTGCAGCAGCTGGGCTCAAGAGACCCCCTGCCTATGAGAGCCTCAAGGCTGGGGGGGTGCTGAATAAGGGCTGTGGGATGGGAGCTCCGTCCCCCATGGTCAAGATCCAGCTGCAAGAGCAAGGGACCGACGGGGGGGCCTTCGCCAGCATCTCCTGTGCCCACGTCATCGCTAGTGCAGGGACGCCAGAGGAGGAAGAAGAGATGGGCGCCTCGACGTTTGGGGCAGGCTGGGCTCTGCAGCGGAAGGTCCTGTATGGAGGGAGGAAGGCAAAAGAGCTGGACAGTGAGTGAGGAGGGGGAACAGGGAGGCCCGGGGGATGTCTGTGATGATCTGGTGGAGGTGTTGAAGGGGTTACTTGGAAGCCACAGCCCATTGTCCTGAACTGGGAACTTTTCTGGGAGATCAGAGGGATGGGGGCATGCAGCAGACTGAAGGGGTGAGGTCCCCGTGTGTGCGCTGGCAGGGCAGGAAGACCTGGAGTGGGGAGGGGGCAGGATCTGGTCTCCTCCAGTCCTGTCCTGCTCTGCTCTACTCCCCACCCCTCCCTCCACTGGGCTGCAGGGGTGTGTGTGTTTGTGAGTGTGCGCACACGAGGAGCTAAACACAGCTGCCTCCCAGCTGTTACCATGGCAACCCATCCAGACAAGAGGGAGAGGAGAGGGAGGCCCCTACCGTTGCCTGGCAACGCAATGCTCTGCCAGGCCTACTCAGATGAGCTTAGTTCACATGCAGCCCTTCCCCCAAGGCCCCCCTTGACATTCCCCCAGCTCAGAATTTGGGATTCTCCCCTCTCCTAGGGAAGAGCCCCCACTGCTCTCCACTTCAGAGATCATTCTGACCCTGTAGGGGGCTGGAGGGGTTCTGAAGTTAAAGCTGGGGTAGGGGAGACCCCTCTGAACAGGGAAAAGGGTTTGGCAGCAGTAAATATCTACAATTCTCAGCTCAGGGGTGATGCCAGGGTTGGCATCCCTCCTGTGTGTGTGTGTGAAGTGTGATGTCGGGGCCCTCCCTTCCCAGCTGTGACCTGCAACGGGGCAATTCTTTGTCCTGGTCCAGCCAGGCCGTGGTGCGTGTAGCTGGGGGGACAGCAAGACCCTTCCCATTGTACAGCTTCTGAGCTCTCCTTGTTACCCAGCAGAGATCGAGGATGGTGCCCGGGCCTGGAATGGCAGTGCTGAGGGTCTAGGCAAGGTGGAGCGTGAGGACAGAGGCCCTCTGGCATCAGGGATCCCGGTGAGGAGCCAGGGGGCAGAGGGCCTGCTGGCCAGGATCCACCACGGAGGGGACCGAGGAGGAGGCCGCACAGCGCTGCCCATACCCTGCCAGACCTTCCCTGCCTGCCACCGCAACGGAGGTGACACTGTCTGCCCCCGAACGCAGATGGGGTGGGCTGGGGGAATCTCCCAGAGCCCCGGTCCTGGGCCCTACCTCCTAATACCAGGTCTCCATCCCCTCCTCAGATGAGGCTTGGGTCAGTCTGAAGGGGCCTCTCCTGTCCTCAGGGCATTGGGGGAGGGGAACCTGGCGCCCCCTTCCTTTCTCACCCCTCAATCTTCTGCCTCAGACTTCACTGGAGGCTACCGCCTGGGGCGTTCCGCCTCCACCTCCGGAGTCCGGCAGGCCGCGCTCCACACCCCCCGGCCCTGCAGCCAGCCCAGGGATGCCCCGAGCCAGGTGAGGAGGGAGACCAGTTTGGGCTTTTTCTTTGTGAAGAAGCAGGTAGGGAAGAAGACCCTGGTGTGGGAAGAAAGGCGAGAGGTCAGGCTGGGGCCTTGGCACAGACTCACTGGCGACAGGAACGGATGGATGGAGAGCGAGGGGGTGGGGGTGAACCTGCGTAGCCAGGCTGGGCACCACTGGCCTCAGTGGGCCTTGGTGCCTTTGGAAAAAGACGTTCCCACGGTGGAAGGATTCGTTCTACTGGGAAGACAGTTTTTAAGAGGCAAGCCCTTCCTGGCAGGGACAGGCCTTGCCTGGCACCAGGGCACAGGGGGAGAGGACAAGAGGCCTTGGGGGCAAGAAAAGACTCGTTTCTGGGCGACGCGTTGATCTTGGTTGGTTCTCGGCGGCGGGGTCGGGGCCTGGTGACTCTGAGGTCCTTGACCCCCCTCATTCCATCCTCCCCCACCCCACCCCGTCGGGGGCCGGCGGCGGGAGGAGGGGGTGCAGACCCAGCCTGCGCTGCCGCTGCCGCTGCCGCTGCCGCTGCCCCTGCCGCCCCAGCCCGCCCGCGAGCGCGACGGCAAGCTGCTGGAGGTGATCGAGCGCAAGCGCTGCGTGTGCAAGGAGATCAAGGCGCGCCACCGGCCCGACCGGGGCCTCTGCAAGCAGGAGAGCATGCCTATCCTCCCCAGCTGGCGGCGCGGGCCCGAGCCCCGCAAGTCCGGCACGCCGCCCTGCCGCCGGCAGCACACGGTCCTCTGGGACACGGCCATCTGAGAGGGGCGGGGGGCCGGGGCCCAGGGGCGGGCGGGGCGCCCGGCTCTCCCGGAGACTGGCCTCGAAAGAGGGACGCTTGAAGGACCAGGTGAGAGAGAGCAGCCGGGGAGAAGCCCCCGCTGCCCTCCACCCTAACCCCCGCCCCCCAGAGACGAGGAGTCGGCCGGCCCGTCGGGCTTGGGGTGCCAAGCCGCAAACCCCAGAAAAGTGAGGGAGGGGTTGCTTGAAGTTGGGAGTGAGGTCCTCCTGCTGCTCTCCCCTCTGAGCAAAGTAGACCTCCCCACCCCAGGCCAGCATGGGGGAGGAGGGAAGGGTCAGGGAGGAAGGGGGGGCGGGTCAGCGAGGGACAGAGAGTGAGAGGTAGAAGGGGCTCTCTTAGAGAGTGGGGGAGGTGGTAATTATTTTGTTGTTTATTTCGGTCTGGTGGGCAGTTCTGGGCCCGTCTGATCCACTCCTGAACAAGGAGTGGGGAATCACGGGCAAGAAGGGAACCAAGTTGGTGTTCTCCCCAGTGCCCAGAGGCCCCGCCATCCACGCTGTGCCCTCCCCGCCCCGTCCACTCCCTGTCAAGCCAGGGACAGATAGGTCTGGAGAGCAGTGGAGCCGCAGATGGGAGGGGCTCTAAGAGTGGAGAGTCGAGTCGGGAGGGCCAGAGGGCTCATTCAGTGTTTACCGGTCGTCAGTATTGGGTAGTGAGCTTGGCCTGCTCTGAACCGGGCATCTTATTTAGCTCCAGGGTGAGAGTCTAGCACCAGGGATGGGCGGGATGATGGGGAAGGAGGGGAATTTTCGCGGGGGTGGGGGTGGGCAGGGTATTTATTTAAATTAAAAAAAAAAAAAAACCCAGAAGAGATGTCAGGAACTTTTTTTTAATTCCTTTCTTTTCAGAAATAATATATTAAAAGACTAACGATCCTAGAAGTGGCTTCTTATATTTCAGTGCGCTCCGCCTTTTTTTTTTTTTTTTTTTTTTTGCACCTGTTTTGTTTTCCCTCTTGCCCCTGGTTGGTGGGAGCTGGAGGTTGTGCAGGGAGGGTTATGGCAAGTGAGCGGGAGAGGTGCAGCTGGAGGTAAGTCTTTGGGAATGCCACCGTGCACTGACTCCGCAGACATTCACTGAGCATCTGATGTGTGCTGGCCCTGCGCCAAGGCAGCAGGAACATTCTGACTGAAGTCTGCCCTCCAGCAGCTTGTAGTCTGTTCAGGGGTATGAGATTCCTGACAATGCTCCAGGACTAAGAGAGGGAGAGGGCTGGACTCTTCTGACAAGGCTTCCTGCACAGTGCACCTAAAAGTACAGGTAAGGTTTGGATGAGCAGGGAGAAAGTCCCAAGCTTACAACATGACTGTCTGCGGGGCTGGGGTGGGGGCAGCAATTGTGTTTAAATATGCAGATGGCAGTGAGTCAACCTTGATGAAGCTGGTGCAGAAAGAGGGGCCTCAAAGCCCCAGAGGCTGGTCCTCAAGAAGGAATCCAGGGAGGATGATTACAAAGAGAGTCTCAGAGAATGGAGGGCAAGGGACAGATGGCAAGATGCAGCTGAAAGAAAACATCCTCTGGTTAGAGATGAAGGAGCTGCAGGGGGAATCCATGAAGCCCTAGGTTGGCGCTCAGATGACTGAGGAAATGGTCAGCTTGACGACCCATGGAAAGAGGTGATGAGAGGTACTTTGAGGGAAGAATGTTGATTCTGAAACAACGGCAAATATTCAGGTTTGTTACCAGCTAGACCAGAGATTCAAAAATATAATGGATGATACCAGAGATATCTTTTAAGTGATATGAAGAACATTTTGAAAAACTTTAATAGTTTTGTATTTCTTTTCATGCATATTGAGAGAAATGACAATCAGCACATCAGACTATTTGTTATTCATGTCGATTACTGCATGCACAAGATGAGGCTAAATATATTTTTAATGAGTTGGTTTAAAGAAAATAGTAAGCAAAGAAATAATAGTACAGGTGATACTCAGATTATGAAAAATTATAACAGTGGTGTGAGAATATTTGAAATTTAGGAAACACCAAATTAGGGATAAAATAATGGTTTGAGAGGGCCGACAAACGTGTGGATGTTAGGAGTCATCAACATAAAGATGGTACTCAGGGCCAAGACTGAGCTCTATAAGAGATATTGTGGACAAGAGATAGAGTTAAGAGCAAGGAATAGCTTTTAAATTATTTACATTTTTTAAAATTGTATAATGGACATATAACAATGTAGGTGTACAACATAATGATTTGATATATGTGTATTTTGTGAAATGGTCATTGCCGATAAGTTTAGTTGACATCCATCACCACAGTTAGAATTTTTTTCCTTGTGATGAGAACTCTTAAGATCTACTCTCTTAACAACTTTCAAACATAGAATATAGTTTTGTTAGCTATAGTCACCATGCGGTGCATGCCCTCCCCAGGACTCAATTATCTTATAACTGGAAGTTTGTATCTTTTGACTACCTCCACCCATTTTACTCCACTGCCCCCTCCCACCTCTGGCAACCCTCAAGCTATTCTCTGTATCTATGAGTTTGGTTTTCTTTTTTTTTTTTTTTTTTTTTTCAGATTCTACATATAAGTGAGAGCATACAGTATTTGCCTTTCTCTGTCTTTCTTATTTAACTTAGCATCAGGCCTTCGAGATCCATCCATGTTATCGAAAATGGCAGGATTTCCAATAGTTTTTTAATAATTAGTTAGGAAATTATCTCATTTATAAGAGCAACTAGAATCATAAAATATTAAGAGTAATTTTAATAAGAGTATAGGACCTCTATTCGATTAATCAATAAAACTAAAGTCTTTTGAGTTACTCAACCAAGGAAGACTTGAATAAACAGAGTAATAACTATTTCTACAGAGTAATAACTAGTTCTTATTACTAGTTATTACCAAACCATAATGTAAAAGATGTAAGTTTTCCCTAAGTCAGTAAATTTGATGCAGTCTCTAAATCCCCAAAGGATAATTTGGGAAACCTGACAAAACAGTTCAAAAGTTCATCCAGAATGATAATGAGAAAAATGAAAATGTTCAGTGAACTTTCTGAAATAGATGAGTAATGGAGGGACCTGGCTACCATATATTGAAAGCATGTGAGCTGGGATTGGCACAGGACTGGCACGATCTATCAGAAGACGCCAGAAAGAGCAGGAAATGCACACCGGAATTTAGCATGTATCTGGTAAAGGTAGCACTTGAATGGTGGGAAAAAGATTATTTGAGAATTGTTTCTTAAAACAACTAACTAGTCCAGGGAGAGTGTGGGAAGCTGGATTTCTATTCCATTCATTACATCAAAAGACTTAAATGTAAAAACAAATTATTAAAAGGGAAAAGCGGGTGAACATTCTTACAACCTTGGGAGGGAGGAGGCCCTTCTAAAATGATATGAAGACCAGTAACATGTAAATTAACTATACTCCAATAAAAATTTTTTTAAAAAAGTAACAAATAAATCAAAAGGCTTGTATGTTTGATTTCATTTACAGCTAAAACTTTCATATGGCAGTCAAACTACAAACATAAACTAGGAAACTATTTCTAACACATATGAAAAAGATTGATATGATATATAAGAAACATTTGTGAGCTGATAAGAGAAAGAAAAAAAAAAACCAACAAAGGTGAACAAAGGACGTGAACAGACAATTCACCCAAGAAAGAGGAATGACCAACAAATGTGTTCAACCTTAACAATAAGTAATGCAAGATAAAACAATAATAAAACACTGTTCACCTATCAGATAAAACTGAAAAAGATTCACAACATCAGTCTGGCAAGTATGCAGAAAACAGGCATTCATTGTGTAAATGTAAACTAATATAGACTCTGAAGGTCAGTTTAAATATATTTGTGAAAATTTTAAATGTTCATGGTTTTGACTCAGAAATTCCATTTCCAGGAATTTATCCTACGGAAATACTTACACAAGTGTGCAAAGCTAAATGCACAAAGGTGCTAATTGCAGCATTGTTTGAAATAATGAAAAATGGGAAACAACCCCAAAGTTCACCGGTATGGCACTGACTAAATGATTTTTGCTAACAATGGAAAACTGATGCTGTTAAATAGATTGCAGGAAATATAGATGTTCTAAACACAAGAAGCCATTCCCAATACATTAATAAGTGAATAAAGCAATGTGCAGAAAAGTACAAAGAAAGCACATTTTTAAAAAACCATTTATTTGTAAATGTTTATGTAAGTCTGGAAGGAAATATACCAAATGGTTGATGTGATAATTTTGAGGTCTGAGAAGAGAAGGATCTTAATTTTACTTTCAAAAAAATAATAACATTATACTGCTTGTATTTTTATGTGTATGTCTTCACTCCAAAATCAGAGATACTATTTTTTAAAAAGAAAAGTAAGTAGTGCTCAGTGCCAAGAGGCAGAGCAGGCATGAGGTGTCAGTGGCTGTGGAGCTGGCACATATGGCTCAAACCCCAGGTCAGCACAAACATCTAAGTTTCCCACTTTCCTCATCTATAGAATGGGAACAATTAGAGAGGGCTGTTGAGATTGAATAAGAGAGCACAGGGTCTCCTTTGAGGATGAAGAGAGACACATAGAGATGGAGATGAGGGAGATGATAAAGAGGCTAGAACCTGGAGTCAGAGGCAGGACTGGACAGAGTCGGGGTATGAGGGGCTCAGCCAAAGGCAGGCTGCTGAGGCTGACTGGAGCCAGGGCTACACAGCCTCTCTGGGCTTCCCAGGTGGCTCAGCTACTAGAATCCGCCTGCCAATGTAGAAGATGCGGAAGACGGGGTTCCATCCCTGGGTTGGGAAGATTCTCTAGAGGAGGAAATGGCAACCCACTCCAGCATTCTTGCCCAGAGAATCCCATGGACAGAGGGGCCTGGTGGGCTATAGTCCATGGGGTCACAAAGAGTGAAGTCCACTATGACTGAGCATGCACACAGCCCTTCTGCAAGATCAGAGACCTGCAAAGGGTTAGAAGTTGAAAGAACAGGGTGTACTGGAATTATAAACCTCACAAAACAGCTGGAGGAATGATTATCCCCTGCGAGGTCAGCCTGGACCCAACCCTGCCTGCATGTGTGTGTTAGTCATTCGGCGTGTCCAACTCTTTGAGACCCCACGGACTGCCAGGCTCTTCTATTCATGGAATTCTCCAGGCAAGAATGTTGGAGTGGGTTGCCATTTCCTTCTCCACCTGCCTACATGACACCTGTTAACAAACTCACCTGGGACTCTACATCCCTTTCTGGGGTTACTAAGGCACTTCCAATGCTGACTTCCCACTTTTGAAATGCCAGCAAAGCAGGGAACTCTTGGGCAGCACAGTCAAAGGTGAGAGGGCTCTGGAACATTGGAGTCAAGGAGACAGGAGCTGAGTGGGGGAGACCTTCAGTGCTTTCAAACCAAAGGGGAGAGGAAAAATAAGGCCTCAAATAATACCCTGCCTTATTTTTCATGACCCGTTTTGCCCACTGAGATCATATTTCAGCTCTGAAGGGAGATTTCTATCAAAGATTATGAGGATCATGTCAAAAAGACTCAGGAGCAAACCTGAAGAGATTCCCAGTGGCCAAAGGATGGAATAATTTGAGCAGCAAGAAGGGTAAGAACTGCAAAAGATTGAAAGATGAATATGGTTAAATTCATGAGTTCATTCATGAGTTATGACCAAGAAATTGCTCACCTGTGGATGATGCCAGAGCGTCACTTGGTTATTTTGAAAACTTGTTAGTAAAGGGAAAAGTCAAGCATCTGTCTGCCTCCATGATGCCACTGAAGAGGAGTTTTTCTTTTGGGGACTATTCCAGCTAATAAATGAAGATAGAATTGTAGAATTGGAATATCACCATGAAGGAATGGATCCAGGCATTGAGTTTTAACAACTAACACCATACATCACATTACAAGGGACAACCAGACATTCTCTATGTCCTGTTGGAAGAAGGCACCACCACCGATGAAGTGTTCTGCCCCTCCAAAATCGAACCTAGGACTATGATCAAGCCTCTAGATGCCACTACCAGTTACAGGAAATACAGAGGAGAGGGGAACGCATTGAATATCAGGGGATACCATCAACAAAATCTGGACTGTGGGAAAAACCTCAGGGCAAACCACCTGGATTCTTCCACAAATCTTCCTCCAGGAAAAATACAGAGATGGAGAAAGAACCCAGAGATTCAAAGACAAAGATGTCCATTGCAATTTACGGACCTTATTTGGATCTGATTCAATCAAATAAACTTTTAAAAATTGATTTTTTGGATTTATGAGACAATCGGGATTATGACCACTGGCTGGATATTTGATCATATTAAGGATTTTTTTTTTTTTAGGTGTGATAATGTATTGTGGTTGTGTATTTTTGAGTCCTTAAAGAGACAATACAGCAATATTAATGAGATAAATTATGTGAGGTCTGGAATTGGCTTCAAAATAAAAAGGAAAAGAGAAAGTATGGGGGAGGGGCGGTAGATGAAACAAGCATGGGCATGAGTTGATCATTGTTGAGGCTGGTAGAATGTTTTGTCTATGCTTGAGTCTCTTTGAAATTTTCCACAATAAAAAGTGTTGTGTTTTTAAAAGTCAGTGTGATGAGTCAAAAATTTTCCTCCTTTGAAAAAAAATGAGTGTTTTGAGTACACAGTCTAGGAAGTCCCTCCCAGATCACACTCCCTGTCTAATTAAAAATAACCTTTTATTTTTACAAAGCAATATATATGCATTGTAGAAAGTTCCCAAATACTGAAAAGAAAAAATAAACACCGTATTTCCAACACCCAGAGGTTACCATTTCACAGCTTCCTGTGTAACATTACAGAACTTTTCCTATGCATATATGTTTTTTAACAAAACGAGATTATCTTGCACTTGATGTTTTGAAAGCTGCCATTCTCTGTTAATGGTCTCTACTTCCTCATGTCAATAGGTTTTATCTTATCTAATATCCAGGCTATATGTACATTTCCCTAATTGTGCCCCAAAGTGTTCTGGTGTCTTAGTCAGCATGGGCTGCCATAACAAAACACCATAGACTGGATAGCTTAGACAACAGACGTGCGTGGAGGCTGGGAAGTCCAAGATGAAGGTGCTGGCCGAGTCCATTCCTGGTGAGAGGCCTCTTACTGACTTGCAGCCAGCTAGTCATCTTCCTACTCTGTCTTCACATGATAGAGAGCGAGCGGTTCTGGTCTTTTTTTTCAGTTCAGTTCAGTTCAGTTGCTCAGTCGTGTGTGACTCTTTGCGACCCCATGGACTGCAGCACACACACCAGGCCTCCCTGCCCATCACCAGCTTCCGGAGTTTACTCAAACTCATGTCCATTGAGTCAGTGATACCATCCAACCATCTCATCCTCTGTTGTCCCCTTCTCCTCCTGCCTTCAATCTTTTCCAGCATCAGGGTCTTTTCTAAGGAGTCAGTTTGCATCAGGTGGCCAAAGTATTGGAGTTTCAGCTTCAGCATCAGTCCTTCCAATGAATATTCAGGACTGATTTCCTTTAGGACGGACTGCTTGGATCTCCTTGCAGTCCAAGAGACTCTCACAATAACTCACACTCCCTAATGCCGGGTTTTTCCCTTGAGGCGCGTCTATCGTTTTAGGCACAAAGAGTTAGAGCCTCTTGCTAGTCTTACTCAGGTGCCCCAATAGATGCACCTTCAGAGGGGCAGCCCATCCGGAGGGTCCACCTTCCATTGCTCCTCTGCCATCTCTGAATTGCCCTCAGGATGAAGTGAGGAACCTGTTGCCTGGGGACTCATCCAGGCCACCCACTGGCCTCTGCCACCATTCCAGGGCAGTCTTTTGCCACCAAAAATGGCTGGCAGCCAGAAATAGCAGGCTGGAGGCACCAGAGATGGTGTCACCACCATTTCAAAAAATTTCCACTGACCAAGTGGTGACCTTATGCTGATTGTGTTTGACATTCCTGCCTTAAAGCCCAGGGATGGGTGGAATGGCGAGATGTACACATTCCAGAGATTTCAGAGTCATGAGGGAGACTGTCCGGGAAAATTAGAAACAGAGGGAAAATTTTAAATATACATATATTACTTATTTCACTGCCCATTCAGATCTGAAATCACTTAGCTCATTTAATAACCAAAAAATGCATCCTTGCATTTGGGTCATAAAATTGTCATGGTTGGTCTTCTTAGAGATAAGGAAATCTGAAAACTGGAGGATGCCGCCCTGCTTTATTTTGAGGTGGGGTCTGGGTGAGTGGCAAGGTCTGTGGGGAAAAGTTCTCCTCTCCTTCATTTTTCTTCTTTTTCCACCTAGCTCAGTTGGTAAAGAATCCGCCTGTGATGTGGAAGACTTGGGTTCGATCCCTGGGTTGGGAAGATCCCCTGGAGAAGGGAAAGGCTACTCACTCCAGTATTCTGGCCTAGAGAATTCCATAGACTGTATAGTCCATGGAGTTGCAAAGAGTTGGACATGACTGACCGACTTTCACTTTTCCCACCTAGCAGGTCCCAAGACAAGAGAAACAAGACAGCTCCTAGTAGGAACTTTGTACCGAGGCAAAGCCATACACCCGGAGTAGGAAGGAGAGTCAATTTCTAGAATTCCCTTCTGGGGTCAGGGTGGGGATTATCTACCTCCTTCCCAAGAAAAGAGTAGGAGGCTGCCCACCCAACCTTGCCGCCCTCAATCACTGCTTCGAAAGAGGCCTGCCCCAAGCCCACCCTTCCAGTGATGGATGGAAGAATTCCCTTCCATTGCTATTCTGAAGTGGGGGACAGGGGGCTCTTTGGGAGAAGGGGCATTGCCCCGTCCACCAGCAGACCATGGCTCTTTTCACCCTGGAAGGGGCGACCACATGTGCTCTGCAGTGTGTGTAGTGGGGGAGGGTTCAAGGGGACAGCAGAGGGGACAGCCATCGCTCCTGGAGGTGCAGATGAAGAAATGGCATCAAACCACCAGATCAATGCCGGGAGAGGATGGACAGGGTGCAGCAGTAGCTGCATCCTGCCAAGGAGGAAACTGCTATCCCTCCCAGGAGAGTAAGTGTGAAGAGCTCAAGGGGCCAGAAAGTGAGCTAGGGATGCCCGCACCCGGGATGGGCCCAGTGGACAAGAGTCCCTGCCCCTGGTGATGTTGTGGCCCATGGGGAGACTCCACCACCAAGTGATGTGCCAACTGCATGGCTCTCAACTGGGCGATTTTGCCCCCCGAGGGGATATCTGTGACTGGCTGTCACAACTGAGAATGGAATTGCTCCTGGCATCTGGCAGGTAGAGGCCAGAGTGGCTGCCTAAGGATTCTACAAGGCACAGGACAGCTCCCCCACCAGTACCTGGTCTGCAAGAAGCCTCTGGTCTGAAATGTCAATAGCACTCCAAAGTCTTGAGTCTTGCAGTTGAGCAGCCCTGAGTTAGAGTATCTTAACCTTTAGAATATGGTACCTTGAGATTCCTATAGTAAAACCTAACAGCTTTATTTCATCCACCAGTTTTTGTATTTTTTTGAGTGTGACAGTAAGACTCCTTATTTCTAACGTAGACTGGGTGGGGGTGGGGAATTAAAAAAATCTTCCTTCAGTTCTAACCTTTATCACTTGCTAACATTTTAAGTTTATATTCTGTCCTGTTAACAACTAGTTATTGACTCCTGATGCATGCACAATGAAAGCTCTGAAATTACATTTCTATTTTTTTAGATCTTTTAGTTGTTGTTGTTGTTGTTCAGTCACTAAGTCGTGTCCAACTCTTTGCAACCCCATGGACTATAGCCCACCAGGCTCCTCTGTCCATGGGATTTTCCAGGCAAGAATACTGGAGTAGGTTGCCATTTCCTTCTGCAGGGGATCTTCCCGGACCAGGGACTGAACCTGCGTCTCCTGCATTGGCAGGTGGATTCCTTACCACTGAGCCACCAGGGAAGCCCTTAGACCAGTTTTATGGATGTGTAATTTACATATAACAAAACATACCCATTTCAAGTCTACAGTTTGACAAGTTTGGATAACTTTTTGCATCCAAAAGTTAAGGGGAAAAAAACTAGGGGATGGGGGTGGGAGGGAGACACAAAAGGGAGGAGATATATGTATTCTCATAGCTGATTCATGTTGTTGTACAGCAGAAAGCAAAACAACATTGTAAAGAAACTATCCTCCAATTAAAAATAAGTTTAAAAAACCCCAAAAAAACTATGCTTAGATTTATGGAGTAAAGATTAGAAATGTAGACTTTGAAGTTGATCAGACCTTGGTTCAAATCCCAGCTCTGTCATCCACTAAGCCTGTTTTCTCTTCAGTAAAATTGGATTAATGATATCCACCAAAGGGGTTATGCTGAGGATTAAACTGACACACTTGAAGCATTTAGCTCAGAGCCTGTCTGGCTCATAGTGAAGTGCTTCAGCAGTGGTCATTAACTATCATGATCATTTGCATTCTCAGCATTTCATGATATACTTGGCTAATAGACTCCTTTTCTTTCTGCATTTATGTGTCCTTCCAGAATGATCTTACCTTTTTGAAGGTTATAATAATCATATACGCACATGTGGTTCCCAGACTAGTATTTCCAACCTCTCTCCTGGCTCCAGGAGAACAGGTCAGTTTCCTGCACTTGTTATCCTCCCCGCAAACCACCTGCCATGTCTTAGGCTGCCTGGCTCCACGGCATCACATCCAGTCTGAGGAGGCAGAAATACCTGCATCCTTTCTCTCTCACACGTGCCCTTTATTTATAAAGATGTCTTTTTAACTACTTCAAAACAAACCCAAACAACAGTGGTTTTACTGAAATGGGAGGTTATTTCTTGCTCATACAAGCATCTAGACATAAGCAATCCAGAGCATATCTGGAGGCTCCAGGGTATCAGGGGCCAGGCTCTTGCTCTTTCTACTTGGTTGCTCTGCATTCCAAGGCTCAACAGCAAGGCTGTTGCTTTTGCTCCCCGAGGTCTGAGTGGCTTACTACCAGGGCCACTTTTCTTGCAGCAGGATGGTGCTTGCTTGCAAGTCAACACCATGTTTAATCTGCATGCCACCTAAGAAGCTGTGGTTTTATTGGGTTGAACCATGTACAACTGCCATTTTTATTGGTTAAATATGGTACAATTGGGAATTTCATATAATTCAACCTTATACCAGTTTTACTTTACAGACTTTACTACTTTCTACTTTACTTTAGGACCCTGACACAGAGATAAGCAACCTGCCCAAAGTCACACAGCAAGTAAATGGCAGAGAAGGAATTCAGATCCAAAGCCTTCCTGGGAGCTGGACTGGTGGCAGTTTCCTCAGTGAGTGGGGTTTGGTTCCTCTGTCCACCACATGCTTATAACCAAGTTGAAGAGCAACACATGAACACTGGAAAGCTAAACAGCCTCAAAAGTGAAGCAGCAATTGCTCAATACAGATATGTTAGAATGTCACCAGGCCATTTGTAATTTTTCCCCCCAAATAAGTGGTAAGACAAGACTTTCTTTCTCTAGAAATTGAGGAGACAGAACAATGGCTCCAGAATGGTGTCGCCAGGAAGGCTCCTAAGAGGAAGAGTCTTCAGCTGAGTCTTGAAAGCAGAGGAGGGTCAGTTTCATGGTGGTGGTGGAAGTGATATTTAGTGGTAATAATCCAATTGCTGCTGCTAAGGTGATTCAGTTGTGTTGGACTCTGTGTGACTCCATAGACG
Source organism: Bubalus bubalis (assembly GCF_019923935.1). Lineage (NCBI taxonomy): Eukaryota > Metazoa > Chordata > Mammalia > Artiodactyla > Bovidae > Bubalus > Bubalus bubalis. Next base: position 6,186,249 of record NC_059180.1, read on the forward strand.
GCAGTCCACCAGGCTCCTCCATCCATAGGATTTTTCCAGGCAAGAGTACTGGAGTGGGTTGCCATTGCCTTCTCCAAATAATCCAGTTCTGTGCCATTTAGTCCAAATTTGAGATGTTACTATGAAGACTTGGGTTTCTGTCCTTACTTGGGTGTGTGCACATGTCGGGTGTACACTCCAGCAGTGCACTTGTGGATTTCCTCCTGTTGTATCATTTCACGTGTCTCGCTTGTGTATGTGCATCAGGGTGTATCTTTCTGTGTCCCTGTCTTTCCATGTCTTAGCATTCATTTCTCTTTCTCCCTCCCATTCTTTCTTTATTTCTCTATCACTCCCTCTCTCTCTCATCATCTGTCTCTCCTCGTCTTTGCTCTATAATTGGTCCCATATAAATCCTAACTGTATCTTTTTTTTTTTTGTATCTTTTATTATGAGTTGCACACATTATATAGTTTGACATGCCCGGTCCCTAATTTAAAATGCAAAGGGACAAAATGTTCTATGGCCTCATCTAAATCTCTTTCATTGCTCCTGCCCCTGGCCTTCAATTTAATTAATGTTTTATTTTTATCAAGTTAGACATAGACATCATTTTAAAAATCAAATACTTGAAGACTAATCCTGAAAGAAAAGCAATCCCACCTCATTATACTCTCAATCCGCATCTCAGATTCAGTCATTTTCAAGTCTTTTGGTCGATCCTTCTGGTACGTACCTCCTGTTCCTAAACAGCATGCTTGTGCCTCTTTTTCTTGATTTTGTTCAGTTTTAGGTACTTAAAACAGAAAATGAGAATTTAATTCTTTAAGCCTCAATTCACACACGCACACAACTCTTCCCCTTCCCCTATTCTCCCTAAAAAAAATTATATCCTAATGTTTGGTCAGAGCAGAATTCAGTGTTTATAACATTATGTAAATGGCTCAGTTATGTCCGACTCTTTGCGACCCCATGGACTATAGCCCCTCAGGCTCCAGGCAAGAATACTGGAGGGGGTTGCCATTCCCTTCTGCAGGGGATCTTCCTGATCCAGGGATCAAGCCCAGGTTTTCTGCATTGCAGGCGGATTCTTTACTGTCTGAGCCACTTGGGAAGCCCCGTTTATAACATTATTATTATACAAATATTATTTACGGCTGAGCCCATTGATAAGATTATGATTATATTTTCTTTCTTGGAGTTAATTGTCAAATTAACAAGGTTTTGTTTGTCTAGTTTTCCAGCTACCAATGACAAAATCAATCCCCAAAGGTAATGGATCCACCTAATCCAACTGGGGCCATCTGTCCTGTAGCCTGTCAGTCACACTCTAGGCGGCTTGCTGTAGGCTGGGACACAGCTTCTGCTGGGACACCTTTCACCTCCCTCCCCTCCTTCTGTCCCTGAGCCCTGTGTTTCCTCTCCCCTGGATTATTTCCTCCTTTTATTGGAGCCTCTCCTCCACAGCTTCCTGGGAAAGTGTGCCAGGAAGATAAGTTTTCTGCAGCTTCACAAACCTGAAGGCTTCCCAGGTGGCACAGTGGGTTCGATCCCTGAGTTGGGAAGATTCCCTGGAGAAGGAAATGACAACCCACTCCAGTATTCTGGCCTGGAGAATTCCATGGACAGAAGAGCCTGGTGGATATAGTCCATGGGGTCACAGAATCAGACATGACTGAGCACATGCACTTCAACAACTCTGCATACCTGAAAACGTCTTTTACCCTAACAGGACTGATAGTTTGGCGAAGTACAGAATTCTAGGTTTGCAACCATCTTTTCTCAGAATTTTTAAAAATTTCATAATCAGTCTTTTTTAATAATAGCTTTTCAATAAGATATATTAATATCATGCTTTTCCATGGAAAGACTTCTTTTTTAAAAATTGTGTTGTAACTGATATACAACATTGCGTTAGTTTTAGGTGTACAACATAATGATTTGATGTAAGCATATCTCCTCCAAATTTTGAAGTCATTGCTTTATTATTGTCTTCTAGTTTTCAATAAAGTTGTTGAAAAGTCTGAAGTCATCCTGATTTCGTTTTCTTTCTATAAACTGGCAGGATCTTAGCTGTGGCTTCTGCATTTTGAAATTTCAAGACTGTTTGTCTTCATATGAGTTAATTTTAATTCAGTGTATCAAATCACACTTGGGGCCTTCCTACTTAGAAATTTAGTTTCTTCAATCCTGTCAATTTTTCTAGAGGCTTGTTTTATTTTGATACTTTCTTCCTGTCTAATTTTTTGATGTTGGATCAGTCTCCTAAATGGATCCTTGAATTTTCTTATTTTGTGTGTGTGTCTTTGTTATTCATAGGGCTTCCCTTGTGGGTCAGCTGGTAAAGAATCTACCTGCAATGTGGGAGACCTGGATTAGATCCCTGGGTTGGGAAGATCCCCTGGAGAAGGGAAAGGCTACCCACTCCAGTTTTCTGGCCTGGATAATTCCATGGACTGTATAGTCCATGGGGTTACAAAGGGTCGGACATGGCTGAGCAACTTTCACTTCGCTTGTCATTTGTTCTACAGATATTTTTTCACTTACTTTCCAACATTTCTGCTGAATTTTCAATTCATTTTCAATACCATAGTTTTAATTTTTAAGAGCCCCAAAAAGGGGGTTCTCTGAATGTCCTTTTTACATGGTCTTTTGTATTTATTTCAAGAATGAAATATCAATCTTATTTATCCAACAACTAACAATATTAATTTTTTTCTCTAAGATTTTCTTCTGCTTCTATGCTCTCCCAAAGTCATTTTTTTTTTTCTCTTTGTTGCTTTGGATCCTGTCTTTTATGGTCAAAGGTTGGTATGACCTCTTAGGTCTCCGTTTATATGTCAGTATCCAAAGACCTTTCTCTTAAGCCAGTCAGTTAATCCAGGAAAAAAAAGAAAGTGAAAGTGTTAGTCACTCAGTCATGTCAGAGGCTCCTCTGTCCATGGAATTCTCCAACTAAGAATATTAGAGTGGGTAGCCATTCCCTTCCCCAGGGGATCTTCCTGACCCAGGGAGCGAACTCAGGTCTTCTCCATTGCAGGCAAATTTTTGTTTAACCATCTGAGCCCCCAGGAAAGCCCGGAATCCAGAGAGGACTCCACCAGTCATCAGTGGGGGTGTGGGAGTCATGGTCTTAGCTTCCAGCACTAAAACAGGCACATGAAGGGAGAGGGCCTCCTGGAGGTCTCCCTTGCCCTGGTAAACCCCCTACCCTCAGCTGTGTTACACCCTCTGGCCCAGACTTCCTCTTGCTATACCTCTCCAGACAGTCAGCATCACATCTTCAGCCTGGATTGGTGAGGGACAGTCCTCTTGCTCAGGATGAGGAAGGGGAACTAAGAATCTGTTTCTTTATCAACTTTATTTTAACTGTGGTAAAATACCCTTAACATAAAATGCATCATCTTAACCAGCATACAGTTCACTAGTGTCAGACCCATTCACACTATTGTGCAACCCATCTCCAGAACCCTTCATCTTGCAAAACTCACACTCTGTCCCTGTTAAACTCCCGATTCCTCCTCCCCCAGCCCCCGCCAACCACCATCCTACTTCCCATCTCCATTTGAGACTTTGAAGTACCTCAGCGAAGTGGAATCACACAGTATCTGCCCTTTTGTGGCTGGTATATTTCCCTTAACATAATGCCCTCAAGATATGTCCATGTTGTAGCAGGTGTCATAATTTCCTTCCTTTTTAAGGCTGAAAATATTCCATTGGCTATAAGTGCCACATTTTGTTTATGTATTATCTGCCAATGGATATTTGGGTTGCTTCCACCTTTTGGTGGAATAATACTGCTAATACTTGTGAATAACACTGCTATGAACATGGGTGTACAAAATTTTTCATAAACTGTTGCCTGATCTCTTTGTTCAACCCCATTTCACTGCCTACCATTTTCAGGGATACCTGGTCTCTCTAACATCTGAGCCTTTCTGGGATCTGTGGCACCAGCCAGCTTTCTACTGAGATCCCCCACTGCTAGCTTAGGTCTTAGCTGTCTTTGGTCTGCTATGAGGCACTTGCCACGGTCCATCAGCTTTTCAACTTCAAAACATCTTGTTATCATTTTCTCCTTTTCGTCCTCTTTATCCACGAAGGTTTATATCTTAAAAGAAAAACTTAAACTATCATTTCAGTGGTGTTTCAGGAAGGAGAAGAGGTAAATGTCAATGTAGCTTCATACTTAGTCTCTAAATTGTGGTCCTTCTGACTGATATTATTTCTGATTATTTTCCCCCTTGTGGGTAAGTGACTTTCAATTTTTTTTAAAAAGAAGTGTTATTTCCTCAGTGTAAAAATATACATGATTATGAAAAACAGTAACAGTTCCTCAAAAAGTTCAACTGAGTTACCAAATCACCTAGCAATTCCACTCACAGGCATGTGCCAAAGAGAATTATAGACGTATGTCCAGGGAATTCCCTGATGGTTCAGTGGTTAAGACTCTGTGCTTTCACTGCGGAGGGCCAGGGTTTGATCCCTGGTTGGGGAACAAGGTTCCCCCAAGCCAATAAAACATAAAAATAAATAAACATATGTCCACACCAAAATGAATATAATATGAATGTTCATCGCAGCATTATTCATAATAGTTAAAAAGTGGCAACTATTCAGATGTTCACTAGCAGACGAGTGGATACACAAAATGTGATTTATCTGTACAGTGAAATGGTATTCAGCCATAAGAATGAACTGCCGACACATACAACAGGGACGAACCTTGAAACCATGGTGCCAAGTGAAAGGAACCAGACACCAAAAGGTCACATGTTGTACGAATCCACTGATGCGGTTATACTAGAAACCCCCCAACTGTACACTTCAAGATGGTGAATTTTGTGGCATAAGAATTACACCTCAATTTCTTTTTTGGCCATGATGCAAGGCTGGTGGGATCTTAGTGCCCAGATCAGGGATTGAACCTGGGTCCGCCACCGTGAGAGCTCGGAGTCTTAACCACTGGACCACCAGGAAACTCCCTCATTTTTAAAAAATGTATGTGGGTGAAAGGAAGAGCAAAAACTAGGACAAAAATAAAAATCTTTTTTTTCTTTTTTTTGCCTGTGCCACACAGCATGTGGGATCTTAGTCCCCCAGCCAGTGGTCAAACCCATGGGGTAGAAGCACAGAGTCCTAACCGCTTACCGGGGGAAAAAAATTTTTTAAGTAAGAGACATAAAAATGCGATAGTATATTAATTTCTTTTTTTTTGTCATGGACCATGGAGAGGTGGAATGTGAAGATCAAGATCTACCTCGTGGGCTAAACCTCTGACGTTCACATAATATTTAATCATCAAACAGCTGGGATTGGCCATGATGCTGAGAAAGAAAAAACTCTGGTGGCAGCAGAGGACCATAGCAGCAAGATCACAACCAGGCTTCTCCGCTGGCCCAGCGGTAAAGAATCTGCCTGCCAACGCAGGAGATACAGGTTCGATCCCTGGGTCAGGAATATCCCCTGGAGGAGGAAATGGAAACCCACTCCAGTGATCTTGCCTGAAAAAAGTCCCCGGGAAGATCCCACATGCTGTGGAGCAAGTGAGCCTGTGCATGACAACTACTGAGCCAGTGCTCCCGGGAGCCAAACCTGCTGAGCCCACGTTCCCCAACTATTACAGACCACATGCCCTAGGGCCTGTGCTCTGCAACAAGAGGGGCCACTGCAATGAGAGGCCGCCACACCGCAACAAGAAGAGCAGCCCCCACTCGCCACAACTAGAGAAAAGAGCCCGCACAGCAACGAAGACCCACTATGGTCATAAATAAATAGATTTAAAAAAAAAATCACAACCAAATGAGAAAGCCAGCATTCGAGTCTCAACTCTGTCCCTTGTGTCTTTTATTCTTATCTGTAAAGTGAGAAGTTTGGATTAAATCTTGAACCCTTCTCAGATAAGATTTAGCAGCTCTGGGTTGAGGCCCAGAAATCTGATTTTTTTTTTTTTAAGTTCCCACATGTTTCTGATGCCTATCTATGTTCAGAAACCACTTTTGAGAAAAAGGAGTATTCCAATGGTTAAAAAAAAAAAATTATGTCAGAACTTCCCTGGCAATTCAATGGTTAAGACTCTGAGTTTCCAATGCAGGGGACACAGGTTCGACCTCTAGTCAGAGAACTAACATCCCATATTCCCCGTGGTGCAACCAAAAAGTAAAATCAATTTTAAAAAAGAAGATAAAAAATCATATCAAACTGTGTGTATTCTGAGATTGAACTTCAGAAATTCTTTTTATGAAAGGTCAATGGATTAAAAAGTCAGACCCCCCAATTGAATGCTAAGTATATTTGCCAATAAGAAACGTGTAACAAATATAGTTATTCTAGAGCACAGCTGGTATCAAGTCCATCTGTCTGGCACCCTATTTGAAAGGGGAAGTTATATCTGCAGCTCATTCCCACACTCCATGCTCTTTAAAGCCTCAGTGGCCTTTACCTGTCCTGTCTGCCATGCCTGGAATACTCTTCCAATCATCCTAGACAATTCTTATGCACCCTCCAAGACCCAGTAAATCTCCTTTCCTTCAGAAAGCCTCTTTGAGCTCTCTCACTGAGCTGATGCCCCATTCTCTGTGTTCTCTTAATGCTCTATGTTCATCGGCCATCACGGCACGAGCTCTAACAAATTACCTCAAAACACAGTGGTTTGAAACAACAATGATAACTTCTTATCTCCCAGGTCTACGGGTCAGGAACTGAGGACATGGATTGTCTCTGCCCCACGATGTTTGGGGCCTCAGCTGGAAGACTGGAAGCTTGGAGGGCTGAAGCCACTTGCTGGCTGGACTGAGGGTGGAGGATTCCTTTTCCAGGTGGGTCATGCCCATGGCAGACGAGTTGGTGCTGGCTCTTGGCAGAGGTCTCATATCCTCCCCGTGTGGGCCTCTCGGCAGGCTGTTTGGGTGGCGCCGGGATAGGGCAGCTGGCTTCCCCCAGCATAGGTGATCCAAAAGACAGCAAGGTGGAAACGCAGAGTCCTTTATGACCCAGCCTCAGAGGTCACACAGTAGCGCTCCATCACATTCTGTTTGTCAGAAGTAAGTCCCTAAGCCTAGCAGACGTTAAAGGCGAGGGGAATTAGATTTTGTTTTTTGGAGGAAGGAGAATCATAGAATATGTGGACATATTTTAGGACCACCACAACCACTGTGCGTTACATAATAATTACACATTTTGCTGTGGACACCCCCATAACAGGCTCTGACACAGGGCCTGGCACCAACGGAGCATTCAAAAGATATTTAGCAATTGCTTGGATATCAGATAATTTAATCCCCTGGACGACAGAGCAGTTGGACCTTCTCTGGCTTCTGAGAATGGGCTCAACAAACTTGGATGCAATGGTCCAGGCTGTCTGATCTCCTGCAAAGGCCTCAACACTCTCCTAGCAAATCCCTCAGGCTTGGTTAGGACATTTCAAGGCTTAGGGTGGGATAGTAGTACAATAGGGCTTCCCAGGTGGCGCAGCAGTGAAGAATCCACTTACCAATGCAGGAGACACAGGAGACGCAGGTCCAGTCCCTTGGTCTGGAAGATCCTCCAGAGAAGGGAATAGCTATCCACTCCAGTATTCCTGCCTGGAGAATTCCATGGACAGAGAAGCCTGGTGGCCTACAGTCCATGGGGGTCACAAAGAGTTGAACATAACTGAGCAGCTGAGCGTGCATGCACGCACACACACACAGCAGTACAATGCTATAGAGCTTAAAGTACAGCACACGTGTTCCAGAGACACGGTAAACTCAACACACCCAAGCCATGTGCCTGTCTCTTTCCTAAACCTGCTGCTCCCCTGGAATCATCATTCCAGTGAAGGACATCAGAAACCCAGGCACCATCCAGCATTCCCACCTCTGCTTCCCGCCCTCCTCAGACCACTCAGACACTAAATCTTATAATGAGGGGCAGGGACCCAGGGGGAAGCACCCAATTAGTATAGGGTGGGTATTTGGATCCATATGAACACTGAGTACTGTCTATGGACTGGATAAATGATATGTATCATTTACACAGTTTCAAATTTAAATAACAAGTTAATAACATGCTAAAGTACAAATTCACCTAAAGTATTCCTGAATTCAGGACGTCTTTGGTAATATCGAGTCTTCTTCATGGGGACCTGTGAAAACTTTTGGTGTTAAAGAGAGATCCCTAAAATCAGCTCCCCAAATACATTTGCACCTGTGAAAAATGTAAACAAATTATGAAATAGCCATACAATGGAATACTAGATAGAATGATTTCCAAGATATACTGTTAACTGCAAAAGGCCAGTTGCGAAAGCAGTGGGCTACAAGTCAGACCTAGGCCTGCAAAGGCACTGGGAACACTGGAGCGCTTGGTTTCCCCCAGAGCAGAAAGGTGGAGACGAAGCTGGAGACCAGAGTCTGAAAATGAGATGCTTTTTGCAATATAGCCTCAGCACCTTTTGTATTTTAAGTGGTGTGATTGCACTGCCTATTTTTCAAAACCAAATTGAATTTAAATTTTAAGAAGGGAGAGTCATCCAAATAGTTGGCATCGATGATTTTAGATTCTATCTCCTTAACATCACAGGCATCCAAACTTCTCTCATAAAACTCTTGAGCAGCTCCTCACTGTTTTTTGCATCAAATTCATCAACAAGACATGGCACTCACAGCCCTTGTGACCTGGCCCTTTTCAGCTCTCAGCGCGCTCTCTCTGACTTCTCTCCCAAAACCTCCGGTCTAGAACTGTGAGAAATAAATGTCTGTTGTTCATAAGCCTCCCCAGTCCCAGATATTCTGTTATATTAATAACCACACGAACAGACCAGGCCACCTCCCATTCAATCCATCTTCTAAACAGTCACAATGGTTTCCATCTCGAAACTCAGATCTAATTGTGTCATTTTCTTTCTCAAAATCTTGCAGAAAATCTGAAGCCAGTTTAGCTCTGGTTCAGGGCTGCTGGGCTCCTTCCAACTCCCCGACGGTATGGGTTTCTCATACCTGCAGCTGTTGTCATGCTTCTGGGGAGCCCCCTTCCTCCCCTAACCTCAGTGGCTCATCTCCACCCACATTCCAGGATCCAACCCATGTGTTACCTCTCCTAGGAAGTACTTCCTGCCCCCTCTCTGAGGTGAGTTAGACAACTCTTCTCCTTCTTTCAGCCTTCGGTAAAGACTTACTGTCCCCAGTAGACTAGGACCCCTACCAGACGCTATCGGTACAGAAGTTAAAAACACAGCCCTTACAGAGATTATCCTTCCAAGTGAAGTAAGTCAGAAAGAGAAAGACCAGTATCATATGATATCACTTACATGTGGAATCTAAAATGTGGCACCAATGAACCTACCTATAAAACAGAAACAGACTCACATAAAGAACAGACTTGTGGCTGCCAAGAGGGAGGGCGAGGGATGGCCGGGGTGGATACAAACGACTACGTTTAGAAGGGGTAAACAAGGTCCTACTGTATAGCACAGGGAACTATGTCCAATCTTGGGATAAACCATCGTGGAAAAAAAAAATGCATATAGGTGTGTAACTGAGTCACTTTGCTGTACAGCAGAAAGCGGCACAGCACTGTAAATCAACTATTCTTCAAAAGAACAAAACATAGCCCTTACTCTTAAGAAAACAGTAAATCAGTGACAAGGTATCCATTAGGATTACATCAGTGCCTCCTCAGTCCTTGGACTGGGAAGTCAACTCGAGTGTGGAATTTTCAGTCTTTCAACCAACTGAACGGTTTCTGCCCTCCTTCCCTGTCCTCCCAGGACATGGTGTACACAGCCAGAGTCTTATCACCTGGTAATAGAGAGCTCAATTGTCTCATTTATCTCCTCTACCAGATGGTGTGCTCCAAGAGAAGAGAGTAAAATGAAAAAATTTTTAAAAGAAAGGTGACAAGAAGGTGGTGGAATTATAATCAGGCCTTGAGAAACAGAAAAAAATTCAACCCTTGTTGTAGATGTGGAGGCAGAAGAACATTCCTACTTGAGGGAACACGGTGAGTGAAGGAGGGAAGTGGAGCAACATCAGAGAAGTCACGTGGTTCCCTGTGGTTCTAATGAAAGACGTGTGTGTGTGTGTGTGTGTGTGTGTGCACTTGTGCACAGTGGGGGAGGGGAGGTTGTGGGAGAGCTGTGTGAGATAAACTGGGTGCAGATTACTTGAAAGATTTTGAGAAAGTGATACAATTAGAGCTGAGTTTTAGGAAAGAAACTCTGGTTTAGAAGATGTACTGGGGGGGATGTCTTAGTCTGTCTCTTTTAGCAGAATCCCATAGACGAGGGGAGCTTATAGCCTACAGACGTTTATCCACCACATTTCAGGAGACTGGAAACCCAAGGTCAAGGGCTGGCAGATTCAGCGTCAGGTGAGGGTCTGCTTCCCGACTCGCAGACTGCTGTCTTCTCACTGCATCCTCACCGAAGGGGCAGGGAGCTCTCCGGGGTCGCGCACTCTCTCTCTCTCTTTTCTTAAAAGATTTATTTATTTATTTTCTGGCTGTAGTGGGTCTTCGTTGCTGCACTCGGGCTTTCTCGAGTTGTGGTGAGCGGGAGCTACTCCTTGTGGCGTGCGGGCTTCTCACTGTGGTGGCTTCACTGGTGGCGGAGCACAGGCTCTAGGCACATGGGCTCGGTAGTTACGGTGCATGGACCTGGTTGCACCAAGGCATGTGGGATCTTCCTAGGCCAGGGATCGAACCAGTGTCTGTTGCATTGTAGGGCGGATTCTTCACCCCTGAACCACCAGGGAAGCCTTCTCTTTATACATATACATAATTCTCAACTTTTAGGTTGTGCCTCTTAAAAATATTTTTATTTATTTATTTGGCTGTGCTGGGTCTTAACTGCAGCGTGCAAACTCTTAGTTGTGGCATGTGGGATCTAGTTCCCTGACCAGGGATCAAACTTGGGCCCCCTGCATTGGGAGTGCAGTCTTAGCCACTGGACCCTGGGAAGTCCCTGGGGTCTGCCTTATAAGGCAACTATCACATTCATGAGGGCTCTGCCTAAAGGGCTCACTTCCCAAGGGCCGTCTCCAAGTCCCATCACACTGGGGTTTAGGATTTCAATGTGTGAATATTGTGGGGACACAACATTCAGTCTGTTGCAGGGGAGAGAGAGACAACAGGGAGATAGCTCTGTTAGGAGCCAACAGGACATGGTAACTAATCGAATGCGGAAGTGTGAGGAGATTCATGTTGGACCTTTCCTTTTTCTTAGTCCCCAATTCATCAAATCACCACGTGACTGTAGCATGTCCCTTGCCACTGCCTCAACTGTATAGTGAAAGCTATGGTTTTTTTCAGTAGTCATATACATCTGTGAGAGTTGGATCAGAAAGAAGGCTGAGTGCCAAAGAACTGATGCTTTCAAATTCTGGTGTTGGAGAAGATTCTTGAGAGTCCCTTGGACTGCAAGAAGATCAAACCAGTCAATCCTAAAGGAAATCAACCCTGACTATTCACTGGAAGGACTGATGCTGAAGCTGAAGCTCCAGTACTTTGGCCACCTGATATGAAGACCCAGCTCACTGGAAAAGACTGATGCTGGGAAAGATTGAAGGCCAAAGGAGAAGGCAGGGGCAGAGGATGAGATGGTTAGATAGCATCACTGACTCAATGGACATGAATTTGAGCAAACTCTGAGATAGTGAAGGACAAAGGAGCCCAGCGTGCTGCAGTCCATGGGGTCACAAAGAGTCTTACACAAGTTAGTTAACTGAACAGCAACAAAGAGCTCAGCCTTTCCCATCTCAGCCTCTTGTCTAGGGCAGGTTGTAAATCTTCATGATGCCTTCCAGTTACATTGTTTCCAACTGCTAAAGGAAAGCAGCCTTGCTCTATTTATTTTTGTAGGTATACATTTCAGTGGTTTTTAGTGTATTCACCAACCATCACCACAGCCTGTTTTAGAACATTTTTATAATCCCCCAAAGAGACCCATATCCTTTATCTGTCATTCCTCAATGCCCTCATCCCCTCCCAGTCCTGCACAGCCACTAATTTACTTTCTCTCTCTGTTGACTTGTCTATTCTGACACATTGTATAAATGAGATCAGTCTTTTTTGTGTCTGGATTTTTTCACTTAGAATAATGTTTTCAAGGGTTTCCATATATCAGTACTTCATTCCTTTTTACTGTCAAATAATATTTCATTGTATGGCTGTCCCATGTTTTGTTATCCATTCATCAGCTAATGGACATCTGGATTGTTTCCACTTTTTGATTATTAATGCATAAATCTGCTACAAACATTCATGTACAAGTTTTTGTGTGAACATGTATTTTCAATTATCACTCGTATACACCTAAAAGTGGAATTGTTGAGTCCTAACTCTTTGATTAACCTCCAGACTCTCACAAAGCATTTTACATTACCATCAGCAGTGCATGAGAGTCCCAATTTCTCTACATCCTCACCAATGCTTCTTCTTCTTCTTCTTTTTTTTTTTTTTTTTTACTATAGCCATCCTATTGGGTATAAAATAGTATCTCATTGGTTTGCAGTTTTAAATTGCATTTCCCTACAGGACTGGAAAAGGTCAGTTTTCATTCCAATCCCAAAGAAAGGCAATGCCAAAGAATGCTCAAACTACTGCACAATTGCACTCATCTCACATGCTAGTAAAGTAATGCTCAAAATTCTCCAAGCCAGGGTTCAGCAATACGTGAACCGTGAACTTCCTGATGTTCAAGCTGGTTTTAGAAAAGGCAGAGGAACCAGAGATCAAATTGCCAACATCTGCTGGATCATGGAAAAAGCAAGAGAGTTCCAGAAAAACACCTATTTCTGCTTTATTGACTATACCAAAGCCTTTGACTGTGTGGATCACAATAAACTGTGGAAAATTCTGAAAGAGATGGGAATACCAGACCACCTGACCTGCCTCTTGAGAAACCTATATGCAGGTCAGGAAGCAACAGTTAGAACTGGACATGGAACAACAGACTGGTTCCAAATAGGAAAAGGAGTTCGTCAAGGCTGTATATTGTCACCCTGCTTATTTAATTTATATGCAGAGTACATCATGAGAAATGCTGGACTGGAAGAAACACAAGCTGGAATCAAGATTGCCGGGAGAAATATCAATAACCTCAGATATGCAGATGACACCACCCTTATGGCAGAAAGTGAAGAGGAACTCAAAAGCCTCTTGATGAAAGTGAAAGTGGAGAGTGAAAAAGTTAGCTTAAAGCTCAACATTCAGAAAACGAAGATCATGGCATCTGGTCCCATCACTTCATGGGAAATAGATGGGGAAACAGTGGAAACAGTGTCAGACTTTATTTTTGGGGCTCGAAAATCACTGCAGATGGTGACTGCAGCCATGAAATTAAAAGACGCTTACTCCTTGGAAGGAAAGTTATGACCAACCTAGATAGCATATTGAAAAGCAGAGACATTACTTTGCCAACAAAGGTTCGTCTAGTCAAGGCTATGGTTTTTCCTGTGGTCATGTATGGATGTGAGAGTTGGACTGTGAAGAAGGCTGAGCGCCAAAGAATTGATGCTTTTGAACTGTGGTGTTGGAGAAGACTTTTGAGAGTCCCTTGGACTGCAAGGAGATCCAACCAGTCCATTGTGAAGGAGATCAGCCCTGGGATTTCTTTGGAAGGAATGATGCTAAAGCTGAAACTCCAGTACTTTGGCCACCTGATGCGAAGAGTTGACTCATTGGAAAAGACTCTGATGCTGGGAGGGATTGGGGGCAGGAGGAGAAGGGGACGACAGAGGATGAGATGGCTGGATGGCATCACCGACTTGATGGATGTGAGTTTGAGTGAACTCCGGGAGTTGGTGATGGACAGGGAGGCCTGGCGTGCTGCGATTCATGGGGTTGCAAAGAGTCGGACATGACTGAGCGACTGAACTGAACTGAATGACTAATGATGTTGAGCATCTTTTCATATGCTTATTGGCCATTTTTATATCTTCTCTGGAGAGCTATCTTCAGATCCTTTGCCCATTTAAGAAATATTTATTTACTTATTTGACTGTGGCACATGGGATCTTCGATCTTTGTTTTGACACGCAGGATCATTGGTTTCGAAATGCAAACTCTTAGCTTCGGAATGTGGGATCTAGTTCCCTGACCAGGGATTGAACCTCTGCATTGGGACTGCAGAGTCTTAGCCACTGGACCACCAGGGAAGTCCCCCTTTGCCCATTTTTAATTAGGTTATCTGTCTTATTAACATTGCATTGTAATAGTTCTTTATATGTTCTAGATACAGCTCTTTTATCCTTTGTAAAATATATGATTTGTAATAATATTCCTTCCTTCTAATCTGTGTGTTGTCTTTTTGCTTGTTGATGATGTTCTTTGAAACACAGACGTTTTTAATTTTGATGAAGTCTAATTCGTTTATTTTTTCTTTGGTTATTTATGCTTGTGGTGTCATATCTAAGAAACCTTTGCCAAATATAAGGTCACAAAGATTTATGCCTATATTTTCTTCTAAGAGTTTTATAGCTTTAGCTTTTACATTTTGGTCTTTGGATCATTTCAAATTAATTTTTGTGTTTGGTATGAATTAGGAGTCCAACTTCATTCTTTTGCATGTAGTTATTCAGTTGTCCCATTAGTGTTTGTTGAAAAGGCTATTCTTTCCCCATATAGTTTTCTTGGCTCCAAATGATTTTCTTGTCAAGATCAATTTACCATAAAAATAGCTGGACTTTTGATTCTATTTCATTGAACTATATGTCTAATTCTTATGTTAGTACTATATTGCATTGTTTTGGCTCTTCTGAGTTCCTTGAATTTCCATACGAATTTTATTTTATTTTACTTATTTATTTATTTATGCCCGTGTCACATGGCACTCAAGATCTTAGTTTCCTGACCAGGGATAGAACTTGAAACCCCTGCATTGGAAGCTCGGAATCTTAATCACTAGACCACCAGGAAAGTGCTTCCATATGAATTTTTAGAATCAGGTTGTCAAATTCTGCAAAGAAGTCACCTGGAATTTTGATAGGGATTGTATTGAATCTGAAGATCAATTTGGGTAGTACTGCCATCCTAATATTAAGTCTTCCATGCCTTTCTACTTATTTCATTCTTTTTAAAATTTCTTTCAGCAATGTTTTGTAAGTTTCAGAGTATATATTTTACATTTGTTTTTTAAAAATTTATTCTGAAGTATTTTGTTATTTTTGATGCTGTTGCAAATTGAGTTATTTTCTTAATTTCGCTTTCAGATTGTTCATTGCTAATGTATAGCAATACAATTGATTTCTGTTTATTGGTCTTGTGTCTTGCAACCTTGTCAAACTCATTTATTAGTTCTAATAGGTTTTTAGTGGATTCTTAAGGACTGTTGATATGCAAGATCATGCCATCTATGAAAAGAGATAGTTTTACTTCTTCCTTTCTAATCTAGATGACTTGTATTTCACTTTCTTGCCCGATAGCTCTGGATAGACCTCCAGTATAATGTTTAACAAAAGGGGGTAAGACAGGCCATCTTTGTCTTGTTCCCAACATTAACGGGAAAGCATTCAGTCTGTCACTATTAGGCATGATCCTAGCTGTAAGGTTTTTGCAGATTTCCTTTATCAGATTGGGGAAGGTCCCTTCATTCCTAGTTTGTTTAGAGTTTTTATCATGAAAGAGTGTTGGATTTTATCAAATGCTTTCTCTTCATCTATTGAGATGATCATATGGTTTGGGGGTTTTATCCTACTGATACAGTGTATTATACTAATTGGTTTTTGGATGTTAAACTGATCCAGCCTTCCACAGATAAATCCCACTTTGCCATGCTGTATAATCCTTTTTATATGTTTCTGGATTCAGTTTGCTCCTACTTTGTTGATGATTTTTGTGTCCGTGTTCATATTGGTCTATAGTTTTCTTTGATGTCTTTGCCTGGTTTTATTTATTTTAAATATCTATTTATTTATGACTGTACCAGGTCTCAAGTGCGGCAGATAGCTCGTTGTTGCACATAGGCTGCTCTCTAGTCGAGGTGTTCGACCTCAGTAGTTGTTGCACGCAGGCTTAGTTGTGTCCTGACATGTGGGATCTTAGTTCCCCAGCCAGGGATTGAACCCAAGTCCCCTGCATTGAAAGGTGGATTTTTAACCATTGGACTACCAGGGAAGTCCCTTTCCTGGCTTTAGTATCAGGGTAATACTGGTCTCATGGAATGAAAGTATTCCCTCCTATTCTATTTTTTTGAAGAGCCTGTGAATAACTGGTATTGATCTTCTTTTCTGTATTGGTAGAATTCACCAGTGAGGACATACTGACCTGGGTTTCCTCTGTGTGTAGTTTTACTGTCCCCAGTCCAACCTCAGATTCTGAGTAGACTTCCAGTTCAAGACCATCTATATCCCGAGAGTATACCCACACACTCTTTTCTTCCTAAAAATTTCAAAGTTAGCCCTATTTCTTGCAAACAAAATACCAAACTACCCTAACAAACACAGTTTATTTCTAGGAGTAGAGTTATAAGCAACATAATCTCAGAAGAGGTATGGGCTCTTCTGTAGCAATACAGTGGAGAGAGAGACGGAGATGATTTCTACGTCCCTATTTGGGAAGTTCAAAGTCCATGGATTAATAAAACAGTTCATGAAGTCTTGGTATTCTAATATTATATCCATTAAAAGTAAAGCATTAATGACTTCTCTTGTGGTCCAGTAGTGAAGACTCTGAGCTCCTAATGCAGGGGGCCCAGGTTCCATCTCTGGTCAGGGAACTAGATCTCACATGCCACAACCAAAAGGTTCTGCGTGCCACAACAAAGACTGAAGATCCTGAGTGCCGCAAAGACTCAGTGCAAATTAAAAAAATTTTTTTTTAAGATAGTAAAGCTTTGGTGGACTTTATTGCCATACCTTTAGAGCACTTTAAATCACCTAAAGTATTTTTAAAATTGTGGGTGGGACATCCCTGGTGGTACAATGGATAAGAATCCGCCTGCCAATGCTGGTGACATGCATTTGATCCCTGGTCTTGGGAGATTTCAAATGCCATGGAGCAAGTGAGCCCATACGCTACAACTACTAAGCCCACGTTCTAGGGCCCATGAGCCAAAACTGCTGAAGCCGGTGTGCCTAGAACCTGTGCTCCAAAATAAGAGAGGCCACAGCAATGAGAAGCGCCCGCACTGCAAAAAGAGTAATCCCCACTCCACAAAACTAGAGAAAGCCTGCTGGCACTAACGAAGACCCAGTGCAACCAAAAACTAAGAAATAAAAAGTATGGATACCTGGGTTGCATCCATAGATTTTCTGATTTCATTGCTCTGGGGGCAGGACCAGGGCATCAGGTTTTTTCAAATCTCCCCAAGTGATCCTAAAGTACACTGAAGTTTGAGAACCACTGCCTGAGAGACATTCTCAGGGAATAAGGAGTATAAAGACTGTAGGGACATTTTTCATAGCATTAGGTGATTTGAATCAGGAAGGAACAGATTTTAGTCCCAGGGTACCTGGATAGAATCTGTAACAATACTCAAGGCTACTCAGTGGCCCTGTTAACAAGGAACCATTTTACTACTAGCCAGTGATTAGAAACCATTGAAAAGGAAATTTTGGTAAATTTTTATTGTATTCTCCCTAAAGCAAATATTGGTCATATTTTATTTTTTCACTTGAGTAGCAGGTTTACCAGTGCTCATTTATTTTTATGCATCATGCATATGTGTATTCTTTGTATATTTTCAAATATGTTATCAACAAAATTTTCCTGTGAAATATTTTACATTGAAAAAAAGACACTGTAAATTGCCAAATTACAGTGTTTGCTAAGTTCACAACTGTGCTGGGTTTCTATGGTTAAAATTGAGGTCTTGATTATCAAAGGCTGAAATCCTGGCGGTTGGAATAGCCATATCATGAGGGGATGGAACTCCCCAGTCTCCTGGGCCCCTCCAAATAATTTCTGCTGCATTCACCACGATTGCCAAGCAAGTGTGATGAGTCACTTCATAACGAGGAACATCTGGTCACAGGAGTTTGGAAATACTGTGAAACCAAGGATGGTGTGCAAAATCCAAGCAGAGAAAAAGAGGAATCGTAGGCAAAATGGATTGCAGATATTTTCTAGGGAGTTGTTGTAGGAGTGTCTATGTGGACTTGGATTCCATGGGTTCACAATCAAGGAAGATGGAACAAATAAAGAAGGCTAGACTCTGACTTCACTCCCTTCCTCCCTCCTGCCTCCCTTTTTTCCTCTCTGTCTCCATCTCTGTTCCCTCATCTCCACCCCTACCCCCCTTTCCTTTCTCTTCCTGCTCACGGATTGGCTGATTATACTTTGTTGAGCTGACACTGAAGAGCCTGAGGACTCTTGGCACATCATCCTAGGTGAAAAAATACCAAGACCGAAGGAGAAGGAATGCCAGTATGTCACCAATGACCTGCTGACGGCTACATCCACCGCCTCACCAACACACACACTTCATCAGAGGACGTCTTCATCATCAGAAAAATTCACCACTGATGAAACACTACTTAGGACAGCCTCTTCGCTGGGGGGATGGGCAGGGCGGGGCACCGGGAGAGCTGTCCCAGCCAGGAACCTGGAGCGAGGGTGGTTAACCAAAATGAGACAACTAATAAACACTGGGAAAGGTGGAGCCTAGACGCTCAGACTCAAAGAGAGGCAGGTATTAAAAGCAAAGTGAACGGACTGTCCTGTCTATTCTTTGCTGAGGCCAGGCTGACTTTCTGCTGTGGCCACACTGGTTGTTAAAGGACTGAAATGCTTTCCATCAGTTTGTAAATTGCTGCCTCGAGCCCCCTAGTGCCCCGCCCCCATTTACCTGTCTCCAGGCCCTGGACCTCCTTCTGATCCCGCAACTAAATGGTTAACCCCTAGCACAGCTGTTGGCCTCCTGGAATCTGTCTCCTTGCTACAGTCAGTGTCTATTCTAATTGGCTGGTGGCCATGTGGTAACCAGCTGCTAAATATTTTGAATATCACCCCTAGCTGTGGCCACAGAAAAGCAAAAGCCAAGTAGGTGTGGTCCTTTTGGTGCAAGAAATGGCCTAAGACATGAGCTGAGGTTTTGGCTTCTGCATGAGGTGTTGGCAGGAACAGGACAGATGGGCAGGTCCCGGTTCTGCTTGATTTGCACAGCAAAATAAATCCTTAGTTTAATGAACAAAGACGTAAGTCAAGCCAGCACAGTACACAGTCACATGCCCTCTGGCAGTAACCAGCCCTGAGTCAGTTATTGACCTAGAGCTTGGGAACCTTGGAGGAAGGCTGCTTCCTTGGGAACCTTGAAGGAAGGCATCATTCCATTCTCCAGGCTGGCTGGTACCAAAGGTTGACAGGACTTGAAAAATAATGGAGGGTTATCTCAAGCTTAATTATGTATGTACTTGGTATATGATTAAAAAAATATTTTATCTCTTTATTCATACCAGCAGAAGGTATTTATCTTCTGGTGTCAGGTATAGCAGGGTATCTTCACAGACACCTCGTCCACTTTACCAAAATATGTCCAGGACTGTCTGAAAGTTCTGCATCCCAGGAAACCCCTGGGTCCCTGGCCAACAGGGATGCTTGGTTACTCTAATTTATTCCTTCATGAATGTCACCTTAATCTGCTGCATTGATGATACAGTATCATCCTGATTTGCATTGGACATTAGGGAGTAGCAAGTATCCTTTTTTAGTGGGGCTGCGGTTCACAGCTTGTAGGTATTTTAGTTCCTCCACCAGGGATTGAACCTGCAACCTCATGCAGTGAAAGTGCAGAGTCCTAACCACTGGACCACCAAGGAATTCCCAAATAGGAAGTATCTTCGTCCTCTTGCTGAGACATGACTGTAATGGGGTGTGAGGGGAATTTTGCAGAAATAAAAGGACCTGCCACATCAGTGAAGTTCTTAGGAGGTCATAAAGTATAATGGAATTGCTCCTTCAAAATGAAGTGGAGCAAGAGCAGGAGTTTTGGAAGCAACACGTATCTCTATTTTCTTTTTTTTTAATGTTTCCATATGCCCCACAGCATGTGGGATCATAGTTTCTCCAACAGGGATCAAACCCACGCCCCCTGCACTGGAAGCACTGAGTCTTAACCACTGGACTGCCAGGGAAGTCCCTCATAGCTCTATTTTAGCAGGACTTTTTCACTGCAAGAAATAGAAGTTTACTCAACAAAGCTCAAATAAGGGAAACAGATTGATGAGAGAGACGAACTCTCCCAGATCTGAGGCTCTAATGGGATCAGGCTTCATGTAAATGGGAGCCTAAGGAAGTCGGGAGTCCAGGAGAACTCTGGGAAGAGGCATCCGTGGATGTTCTATCCCAGGTTCTGAGTGTGGCTCAGCCACTGTCTACCATTCCTGTCAGTGTTTGTCTCCTACTGTCTGATGCCACGTTTCTCACCTGAAGAGCCCAGGAAAGAGAATCTAACTACCTATTCTTTAAAAAATTCATGTTTTAATGTTTAATGAAGTTTGGCATGTAAATAGTTAGATACTTCCAAAGGCTTGTTAGTAAAAAATGGAAGATCCCTTTCAACCCTTCTTCATCTCCAGCTCTTTCAGAAGTAAGCTCCTTTTTCAGTTCTTATAGCTGATTATTTTGGCATTTGATATTTATCTCCATTTTCAAATAATATGGATATATTTTAAATTTTTGATTTTTCTAGTTTTAACCATTATTTCTTGACTTACCAGCGTTAGACAATGAGAGCTAGCTCTCTTCCATTATCCAGTCTCTCTCTCTCTCTCTCACACACACTCATACACACACACTATGTCACCATCCTCCAAATACACATTTGTGATTTTAGTCAGAAAGATATTTGAGATTATATTTATTTTTAATTTTATTTCTCATCTTTGGCTGTGTTGGATCTTCATTGCTTCGAGGGTTTTCTTCGGTTGTGGCAAGTGGGGCTACTCTCGAGTTGAGGTGTGTGGGCTCCTCTTACTTCTCTTATTGTGGAGCACAAGCTCTGGGGCATGCAGGCTTCAGCAGTTGCAGCTCCGGGCTCTGGAGCACTGGCTCAGCACTTGTGGCACACAGGCTTAGTTGCTCTGAAGCATGTGGGACCTTCCCAGCCTAGGGATCAAACCTGTGTCTCCTGCACTGACAGGCAGATTGTTTACCACTGAGCCATCAGGGAAGACTAGGATTATAATTTTATAACTATGTAAATGCTATTCACGATTGAACCCTATGTTATGACATTATTACTTTTCCACATGTTTTCCTTGGAGTTAATAATTACCTTTGAGTTAATAATTCCTTTGTCTTTTCATTTGCCTAGTTTTCTAGGTATTTATTCCTAACTGAACCTCTGATATATAAATGTCTTCTCATTATATTCAAACGTATGGAGTAGACTGTCATAGAAGTAAAGGTATATTGCTGTGCCTGTCAGGTGAAAGTAAATTATGAAGTCTTCTGTCAGTGTCATCTTCTTAAAGAAATCCCTCCTGGAACCTTCTGACCTTCTCTACTCTGGGCTGGCTACCATCTAGGACTGTAACTCAGCTGTCATCCTTTAAGCAACACCAGGGAGTCCCTGGTATTAGATATCCTTTTTGTGGATCTCCAGTCTTCCTCTTTCTTTTTTTTTCTCCTCTTTCTTGCCTTATGCCTTCACTTTAAGTAGTACAGACCTGCAACAGAACACATGGATACATATGGCCAACTATATTGTGCCATTTTATATAAGGAACTTGAGCATCATTGATTTTTGGTAGGAAGGGTTCTGGAATGAATCCCCTGCAGACACTGAAGGACAGCTGTACCCTCTGCCAGGAGCTTCAGGAAAAGAATGCTCAAATAATGTTCAAGACTGTGTAACCCGGACTGCTACTTATTCCACACACCTGTCTTCTGTTTTTCCATAGTAATAAAGTGTTTAGCTGGGCACAAGATCATCCAAAATCAAGTCTTTATTTCTACATTTTCCAGGTGAACAAATTCTGACCGGTGCGATGTAAGCAAAAGTGTTACTTGGCAGCTTCTGAGAAATTCCTAAAGAAATAGCTGTCAAATGCCCTTTGCTCCTTCTTCATCATCCCTTCCTCCATCTGTCAGGTGGCTGGGAGGCAGATGCTACCATCCTGAACCATGAGGATGAAGCCCACATCTGGCCATGGCCGAGTGAGGACTGGAATGAACCTGAGATGCTGAGCGTTTCATGGAACAGAGCCACTCTAGTGACCTGGACTTTTATGTGAGAAAGAAAATTGTAACTACTGTTTTGGGTTTCTGTCACTTGCATCTGAACCTGGAATTAATGAATATGCCTTTATTCTAGAGTAATTCATAATTGCAGGTTAGCTGTGTATGGAATTGCAGGTTGGAAATTATATTCCAGCAGAATTTTTAATGCTTTTCTCCTTCACCTTCTAGCTTCCAGAGTTGTTATTATAAATTCTAATTTGGACCATTTGCTTGTATCCTTAGAAATATATATGTATTAAATACATATGCTTAATCTCCAGTATTTTAAATTTTATAAGGATGTGCCTTGGTGAGGTTCTTGGTTTTTCTCAATTGTGTTGGGATATTTGATAGGCCCTTTATATCCAGAAATTCATGCCCTTCTATTCTGGGAAATTTCTTAAAATTTTTCAGTTATACTTTTCCCTCATTTTTTTTCTTCTCATATTTTTTTATATTTTTAATTTCTAACATCTCTTTCTTGTTCTCTGACTATCCTTTTTTAAAAAGGCACCCTATTTTTGCTTAATCACAGTAGTACCTTCTCTTATCAAAGGATATTAATTATGGTGAGTTTTTTTTTTTAATCTTCTCTCTACATTGTATCTGTTTCTTTCAAGTTGCTTATTTCTGTTTTTGGTTTGGTTTTTCAGTGGTCGGATTCTGGTTTTGTATCTACGCCTTTCGTATAAAAGATTCCCCTCAGAAATACTGGTAGTCCTTAGCAGGGCACTGCAGCGAGTACTAGAAGATGCCTGGCAGCTCTGTGTGACTGGCTGGAGCTTTATGCCTGCAAGCTTCACTGCAGGGTGATCCGGCAGAGCCATTTCCGTGGAGGAACTCCAAAGTCAGTGTCTTTAAGTCAGTTCTCTGGGGCTAGTCATATTTCAGAAAACACTTCTAAGGTATTAGAAGGCTAGGTGTGGGGGTAGGGTTGGTGTCTCAACATCTTATACCAGCTTCTTCGATGCTGCTGCTGTTGTACATTCGCTAAGTCCTGCCTGAATCTTTTCGACCTCATGGACTGCAGCATGCCAGGCTCCCGTGTCCTTCACTCTCTCCTAGAGTTTGCTCAAATTCATGTCTCACTTTCCTTAAATCCCTGTATTTTCAATAAAGTACCCTAATCCTCAACTAGGCTTGTATCCCATAGTCCAGAAAACTTCTGTTTTACATTTTCTAAGAATAAACCTCCAATGTTCTTTCCAAGTGGAGAAGGGGCAGTCATCCACCTGTGGGCCCTAAATAGGAAGAGAATTTAGGGAATTTAGAGAATTTAGATCAAATATCTTTTTTAAAAATTGAGGTGAGCAACTTCCCTGGTGGTCCAGTGGCTAAGACCCTCTGCTCCCAATACAGGGGGTGTGGGTTCAATTCCTGGTCAGGGAACTAGATTCCCACATGCCACAACTAAGACCTGGCATTATAAAATTAAATAAATAAATAAAATCAAGGTGATATTCAAATAACATATAACTATTCATTATAAAGCATACAACTCAGGGGCATTTAGCACATTCACAGTGTCTATCTCGTTCTAAAGCATTTTCATTTCCCCTAAAGAAAGCCTCATAGACAGTCACTCTTCAGTCCCCTCTCCCTCAAACCCAGGCAACTATCAACATACTTTCTGTCTCTATGGATTTATAAGGATTTATCTATTCTGATATATTTCATGTAAATGTAATCATACAACTTGGACCTTTCTGCATCTGAATTCTTTTACTTCAGCGTAACGTTTTTGAGACTCCTCTACGTTGTTGCAGCATGTTTCAGCACTTCACTCCTTTTTATGGCTGAGCAATATTCCACTGTGTGTCTGTTCCACAATTCCTTTATCCATTCACCCAGTTGTTTCCACCTTTTGGCTATTGTGAACAGTGCTGCTATGAACATTTGAGTAAAAGTATTTGTTTGAGTGCGGACTTCCCTGGTAGCTCAGTGGTAAAGAATCCACCTGCCAACACGGGAGACATGGATTTGATCCCTGGGTCAGGACGATCCACTGGAGAAGGAAATGGCAACCCACTCCAGCATTTTTGCCTGGGAAATCCCATGGACAGCAGAACCAAGAGAGATACAGTCCACGGGGGCGCAAAAGAGTCAGACATGATTTAGCAACTAAACAACAATAACAATTTGAGTATCTGTTTTCAATCATTTTAGGTATATACAGGCATACCTCATTTTACTGCACAGATACTACTTTCTTTTTTTAGAAATTGAAAGTTTGTTTAACCCTGCATTGAGCAAGTCTGCCTGCGTCATTTTTTTTCAACAGCATTTGCTCACTCCACATCTCCATGTCACAGCTTAGTAATTCTCAAAATATGTTAAGCTTTATTATTATTATTATATTTGTTATATTGATCTATGATCAGTGATCTTTGATGTTACTATTGTAATTGTTTTAGGGCAGTACAAACTGCACTCATAGAAGACAACAAACTTAAGCAATGAATGTATGTGTTCTGACTTCTTCATCAACTGGCTATTCCCCCACCTTTCTTCCTCTTTTCGGGCCCCTCTATTCCCTAAAACAACAATATTGAAATTAGGCCAATTAATAACCCTACAATGGCCTCTCAGTGTTCAAGTGAAAGAAAGAGTCACATGTCTCTCACTTTAAATCAAAAGCTAAAAAAGATTAAGCTTAATGAGGAAGGCATGCTGAAAGCCAAGACAGACTAAAAGCTAAGTCTCTTGCATCAAACAGCCAAGTTGTAAATGCAAAGGAAAAGTCCTTGAAGGAAATTAAAAGTGCTAGTTCAGTGAACACACAAATGATAAGAAAGCAAAACAAGCTTATTTCTGATATGGAGAAAAATTTATGATCAGCATAGAAGGTCAAACCAGCCACAACATTCCTTTAACCCAAAGCTTAATTCAGGTGAGCCCATGCACTGTAGCCCACCAGGCTCTTCTGTCCATGGAATTCTCCAGGCAAGAATAGTGGTTAGCATTCCCTTCTGCAGGGGGTCTTCCTGACCCAGGGATCAAACTCAGGTCTCCTGGACTGGCAGGCAGATTCTTTACCATCTGAGACACCAGGGAAGCCCCAGAGCAAGGCTCAAGTCTCTTCAATTCTGTGAAGGCTGAGAGAGGTGAGGAAACTGTCAAAGAAAAATTTGAAGCTAGCCAAGTTTGGTTAACAAGGTTAATGTGCAAGGTGAAGCAGCAAGTGCTGATGTAGAAGCTGCAGCAAGTTATCCAGAAGATCTAGCTAAGATAATGAATGAGGATGGTTACACTAAATAGATTTTCAATGCAGAATAAAACAGCCTTCTATTGGAAGAAGTTGCCATCTAGGACTTTCTAGCTAGAGAGAAGTCAGTGCCTGGCTTCAAAGTTTCAAAGGACAGGCTAACTCTCTTGTCAGGGCCTAAAGCATCTGGAGACTTTAAGTTGAAGCTAGTGTTCATTTACCATTCCCAAAATCCTAAAGCCCTTAAGAATTAGACTAAATCTACTCTGCCTGTGCTCTATAAATGGAACCACAAAGGCTGCATCATAGCACATCTGTTTACAACATGGTTTACTGAATATTTAAGCCCACTGTTTAGAACTAGTACTCAGGAAAAAAAAGATTATTTTCAAAATATAAGAGCTCTGATGGAGAAGGATAACAAGATTAATTGGGGGGGGGGTGAGGGGGACTTCCCTGGTGGTCCAGTGGTTAAGACTCCCCTTTCAATGCAGGGGGCATGGGTTGGATCCCTGGTTGGGGTATGGCTACATGCCATAGGGTGTGGCTGAAAATAAATGAATAAATTAATTTTTTAAAAAAGGTTAATGTTTTCATGCCTGTTAACACAATATCCATTTTGCAGCAAATTAATCAAGGAGCCATTTTGATTTTCAAGTCTTATTCCCCCCCTTTTTATTTTTAATTTCACTGAAGCAGAGTTGATTTACAATGTTGTGTTAGCTCCAGTGGACAGCACAGTGATTTATACATATAGATATAGAACATATATACATAAAGAATTTTTCAGATTCTTTTCCCTTATGTGTATGTGTGTGCATTCAGGCATGTTCAACTCTTTGCGGCCCCATGGACTGTAGCCTACCAGGCTCCTCTGTCCACTGAATTTCCCATCATAGATTATTACAAACTATTGAGTAGAGCTCCCTGTGCTATACAGTAGGTCCTTGTTGATTATCTATTTTATGTTGTTGTTTAGTTGTTAAGTCATGTCTGACTCTTTGCGACCCCAGGGACTATAGCCCGCCAGGCTTCTCTGCCCATGGGATTTCCCCACCAAGAATACTGGAGTGGGTTACCACTTCCTTCTCCAGGGGATATCCCAAGCCCAGGGATTGAATCTGAGTCTTTTGTATTGGCAGGTGGATTCTTTACCTCTGGGCCACCAGAGAGTCCCTTACTATTTTACATATAGTAATAAAATATTATTATTTAGGAAATATGCTTTGTAAGGCTATAGCTGCGAGAGGTAGTGATTCCTCTGATGTATCTGGGCAGCCAATTGAAAACCCTCTGGAAAAGACTCACCATTTTAGATGCCATGAAGAACATTCATGATTTATCAGAAGAGGTCAAAATATCAACATTAAGAGGAGCCTGGGAGTAGTTGACTCCAACTCTCTTAGATGACTTTAAGGGGGTTCAAGACTTCAGTGGATGAAGGCCTCCACCCTCCGGGGCTCAGCGCTGGGCTGTGGCGGGGAAGCAGGCGTGGACTGGCTGCACTGGGCCTGGAGCACCAGATAGAAGAGGAGTCATGTCAGAAGAAACAGTGAGCGAATCACAGTTTTCCTTGAAGACAGCAGCACTGAGAGTGTTTGATCTTCCTCTGTCTTGGCACTATTCTCTCTGCCAGGCCACACAGCCTGCAGGATTCTAGTTCCCCAACCAAGGATTGAACCCAGGCCCTGACAGTGAAAGTGCTGAGTCCTAACTACTGGACTGTAATTCTTTTTGAGAAGAATTGAAATTCTCAATCCTTTTATTTTTAATACCTGCTTCCAATGCAGTTTGCACTCCATTGTAGTAAATAAGTAAAGGCTTCCCCGGTGGCTCAGAGGTAAAGAATCTGGCTGCAGTGCAGGAGCTACAGGAGAGACAGGTTCAACTCCTGAGTCAGGAAGATTCCCCTGGAGAAGGGCATGGCAACCCACTCCAGTATTCTTGCATTGAGAATCCCATGGGCAGAGGAGCCTGATGGGCTACAGTCCATGGGGTCTGCAATGAGTTGGACACGACTGGAGCAACTTGCATGCACACGTAGTGAATAAAAAGATACATATGGAATGCTCGCTCTGGCAGCACATATACTAAAACTGGAGCAATACAGAGAAGATTAGCTATGGCCCCTGCACAAGGATGAAACGCAAATTCGTGAAGTGTTCCATATTTTTAAGTCAGAAAGAAAAACACCATAAATACAGTATATTAATGCATATATATGGAATTTAAAAGATGGTAACGATGACCCTGTATGCAAGACAGCAAAAGAGACACAGATGTAAAGAACAGTCTTTTGGACTCTGTGGGAGAAAGCGAGGGTGGGATGATTTGAGAGAATAGTATTGAAACATGTATATTATCATATGTGAAACAAATCACCAGTCAAGGTGTGATGCATGAGACAGGGTGCTCAGGGCCTGTGCACTGGGATGACCCTGAGGGATGAGATGGGGAGGGAGGTGGGAGGGGGCTTCAGGATGTGGAACACATGTACACCCATGGCTGATTCATGTGAATGTATGGCAAAAACCACTATAATATTGTAAAGTAATTAGCTTCCGATTAAAATAAATTAATTAAAAAAAAAGACTTCAGTGGAGGAAGCAACTGCAGATGTGGTGGAAACAGTAAGAGAACTAGAAGTGGAGCCTGAAGATGATACAATTTTCATGGATGAGCAGAGAAAGTGGTTTCTTAAGATGGAAACTACTCCTGGTGCAGATGTTTGGAGATTGTTGAAATGACAACAAATGATTTAGAATATTACATAAACCCAACTGATAAAGCAGTGGCAGGGTTTGAGCGGATTGACTCCACTTTGGAAGAAGTTCTCTGGGTAAAATACTATCAGAGTTGCATGCTGTGGGGAAATCACATGTAGAAGGAAGAGTCAATCAATGTGGCAAAATTCATCACTGTCTTATTTTAAGAATTTGCAATAGCCACCCCAGTCTTCC
Source organism: Bubalus bubalis (assembly GCF_019923935.1). NCBI lineage: Eukaryota > Metazoa > Chordata > Mammalia > Artiodactyla > Bovidae > Bubalus > Bubalus bubalis. Next base: position 6,214,530 of record NC_059180.1, read on the forward strand.
ACAATCACCCTGATCAGTCAGCAGCCATCAACCCTGAGGCAAGATCCTCCATCAGCAAAAAGGTTATGACTCGCTGAGATGATGGTTAGCATTTTTAGCAGTGAAGTATTTTTAAAGTATATACATTGCTTTTTAGAAAGAATGCTATTGCACTCTAATAGACTACAAAATAGTGTAAACCTAACTTATATATGCACCTCAGCTGGTAAAGAATCCGCCTGTAATGCGGGAGACCTGGGTTTGATCCCTGGGTTGGGAAGATGTCCTCGAGAAGGGAAAGGCTACCCACTCCAGTATTCTGGCCTGGAGAATTCCATGAACTACAGTCCATGGGGTCACAGAGAGTCGGACACAACTGAGCAACTTTCACTGTCTCTTTCAACTCATATATGCACTGGGAAACCAAAAACTTTGTCTGACTCACTTTACTGTAATATCCGCTTTATTTTGGTGGTCCAAAACCATACTCACAATGTCTCCGAGGTACGCCTGTACCTATGAGTGAAACTGCTGAGTCATATGGTAATACTATATTTACCTTTTTGAGGAACTGTCAAACTGTTTTCCACAGTGGCTACTGCATTTTACATACCCATCAGCAATGTACTAAGGTTCCAATTTCTCCATATCCTCATTGGCATTTAGTTTTCCTTTTTTGGAAAAATTATAGCCATCCTAATGGGTGTAAAGTGATTTTGATTCGCATTTCCTAATGGCTAAGGATACTTGGTATCTTTTCATATGCTTATTGTCCGTTTGTATATCTTCTTTGGAGAAATGTCTAACCAAGTCCTTTGCCCATCTTTTTAACGGCCGTTGTTGTTGTTCAGTCACTGAGTCCTGTCCAATTCTTTGTTACCCCATGGACTGCAGCACACCAGGCTTCCCTCTCCTTCACTATCTCCCAGAGTCTGTTCAAACTCATATCCATTGAGTCAGTGATGCTATCTAACCATCTCATCTTCTGCTGCTCTTTTTTCCTTTTGCCTTCAATCCTTCCCAGCATCAGGGTCTTTTCCAATGAGTCGGCTCTTCACATCAGATGGTGAAAGTACTGGAGCTTCAGCTTCAGCATCAGTTCTTCCAATGAATATTAAGGGATGACTTCTTTAGGATTGACTGGTTTGATCTCCTTGCAGTCCAAGGGACTCTCAAGAGTCTTCTCCAGCACCACAGTTCAAAAGTATCAGTTTTTTGGCACTTAGCCTTCTTTATGGTCCAACTCTCACATCTGTACATAACTACCAGAAAAACCATAGCTTTGATTATACAGACCTTTGTTGCAAAGTGATGTCTCTGCTTTTTAATATGCTGTCTAGGTTTGTCATAGCTTTCCTTCCAAGGAAATTTTAATTTCAATTTCATGGCTGCAGCCACCATCTGCAGTAATTTTGCAGCCCAAGAAAATAAAATCTATTTGCCATGAAGTGATGGGACTGGATGCCATGATCTTTGTTTTTTGAATGTTGAGTTTTATGACAGCTTTTTCACTCTCCTCTTTCACCTTTATCAAGAGGCTCTTTAGCTACTCTTCACTTTCTGCCATTAGAGTGGTATCATCTGCATATCTGAAGTTGTTGATATTTCTCCCAGAAATCCTGATTCCAGCTTGTGATTCAATCATCCTAGCATTTCACATGATGTGCTCTGCATATAAGTTAAATAAGCAAGGTGATGATATACAGCCTTGTCGTACCCCTTTCCCAATTTTGAACCTATTTTGTTCCACATCCAGTTCTGTTGCTTCTTGACCCATATAAAGGTTTTTCAGGAGACAAGTAAGATGTCTGGTATTCCTATCTCTAAGAATTTTCCACAGTTTGTTGTGATCCACACAGTCAAAGACTTTAGCATAGTCAGTGAAGCTGATGTTTTTCTTGAATTCCATTGCTTTCTCTATGATCCAATGAATGTTGGCAATCTCTGGTTCCTCTGCCTTTTCTAAATGCAGCTTGTACATCTGAAAGTTCTCAGTTCACATATTGATGAAGCCTAGATTGAAGGATTTCGAGCATTACCTTGCTAGTATGTGAAATGAGCACAATTGTATGCTAGTTTGAACATTCTTTGGCACTGCTCTTCATTGGGATTGGAATGAAAACTGACATTTTCCAGTCCTGTGGCCACTGCTGAGTTTTCCAAATTTGCTGACATATTTGAGTGCAGCACTTTATAACAGCATCATCTTTTAGGATTTGAAATAGCTCAGCTGAAATTCCATCACCTCCAGCAGCTGTGTTTATAGTGCATGCATGCGTGCTAAGTCACTTCAGTCGTGTCTGACTCTTTGCAACCCTATGGACCTCTATCCTAGGGATTCTCCAGGCAAGAATACTGGAGTGGGTTGCTGTGCCCTCCTCCAGGGGATCTTCCCAACCTGAGGATCAAACCCAACCAGGATGTAAGCGTCTCTTACATCTCCTGCGTTAGTATGCAGGTTCTTTACCACTAGTGCCGCCCAGAGTAATGCTTCCTTAGGCCCCCTTGACTTCATACTCCAGGATATCTGGCTGTAGGTGAGGGACCACAACATGGTGGTTATCTGGGTCATCAAGATCTTTTTTGTATAGTTGTCCTGTGCATTCTTGCCACCTCTTCTTAATCTCTTCTGCTTCTGTTAGGTCCTTAGCATTTCTGATCTTTAGATTCCCATCCTTGCATGAAATGTTCCCTTACTATCTCCAATTTTCTTTAAGAAATCTCTAATCTTTCCCATTCTATTGTTTTCCTTTATTTCTCTGCATTGTTCACTTAAGAAGGCCTTCTTATGTCTCCTTGCTATCCTCTGGAACTCTGCATTCTGTTGGGTATATCCTTCCTTTTCTCCCTTGTTTTCCATTTCTCTTCTTTTCTCAGCTATTTGTAAAGCCTTCTCAGACAACCACTTTGTCTTCTTACATTTCTTTTTTTGGTGGGATAGTTTTGGTCACTGCCTCCTGTACAATGTTATGAACCTTTGTCAATAGTAAAGCACTGTGTCCACCCGATCTAATCCCTTGAATCTATTTATCACCTTCACTGTATAATCATAAGTAATTTGATTTAGGTCATACCTGAATGGCCTAGCTGTTTTTCCTACTTTCTTTCATTTAAGCCCGAATTTTGCAATAAGGAGCTCATGATCTGAACCACGGTCAGGTCTTGTTTTTGCTGACTGTATAGAATTTCTCCATCTGCAGCTGCAAAGAATATAATCAATCTGATTTCGGGATCACCCATCTGGTGATATCCATTTGTAGTGTCAGATCTTTTTGCCTTTTCATACTGCTCATGGGGTTCTCGCACCAAGAATACCAGAGTGGTTTGCCATTCTCTCCTCCAGTGAACCATGTTTTGTCAGAACGCTCCACTGTGACCGGTCCATCTTGGGTGGCCCTGCATGGCATGGCTTATAGTTTCATGTAGTTATACAAGCCCCTGTGCCACGACAAGGCTGTAATCCATGAAGGGGTTTTAATTGAGTGGTTTTTCTTTTTGCTGTTGAGCCTAATGCCTTTGTAAACTGACCTTCAATTAAATCTAAAATCTTATTTTTAGTCTCTATATTAACCCCACTTACAGAGTGGGGTTAATATAGAGTTAATATAGAGTGGGGACCAGTTCCCGAACTTGTGCCATAGCTTGCTGGGCTTCTGTTTGTTTGTGGGGTTTTTGCCCCATCTTTCTTCCCACTGTATTTCATTTTCAGTAGTTGCTATTGGTATGACTTCAAGTTCATAGTCTTTTCTTCTGTAGCATCTAGTCCACTGTTTATCCCATTCACTATGCTTGTCACCTCAGATATTTTATTTATCATTTCTAGAACTTAGATTTGGGCCTTACAAGCTGGAATCAAGATTGCCGGGAGAAATATCAATAACCTCAGATATGCAGATGACACCACCCTTATGGCAGAAAGTGAAGAGGAACTCAAAAGCCTCTTGATGAAACTGAAAGTGGAGAGTGAAAAAGTTGGCTTAAAGCTCAACATTCAGAAAACGAAGATCATGGCATCCGGTCCCACCACTTCATGGGAAATAGATGGGGAAACAGTGGAAACAGTGTCAGACTTTATTTTTCTGGGCTCCAAAATCACTGCAGATGGTGACTGCAGCCATGAAATTAAAAGACGCTTACTCCTTGGAAGGAAAGTTATGACCAACCTAGATAGCATATTCAAAAGCAAAGACATTACTTTGCCAACAAAGGTTCGTCTAGTCAAGGCTATGGTTTTTCCTGTGGTCATGTATGGATGTGAGAGTTGGACTGTGAAGAAGGCTGAGCGCCAAAGAATTGATGCTTTTGAACTGTGGTGTTGGAGAAGACTCTTGAGAGTCCCTTGGACTGCAAGGAGATCCAACCAGTCCATTGTGAAGGCGATCAGCCCTGGGATTTCTTTGGAAGGAATGATGCTAAAGCTGAAACTCCAGTACTTTGGCCACGTGATGCGAAGAGTTGACTCATTGGAAAAGACTCTGATGCTGGGAGGGATTGGGGGCAGGAGGAGAAGGGGATGACAGAGGATGAGATGGCTGGATGGCATCACCGACTTGATGGACGTGAGTCTGAGTGAACTCCGGTAGTTGGTGATGGACAGGGAGGCCTGGCGTGCTGCGATTCATGGGGTTGCAAAGAGTCGGACATGACTGAGCGACTGATCTGATCTGATCTGATATCCTCTTTATCTTCTCTTCTGCTTGTGCTTAAGCTTCTTCAAGAGCTTAAGCTTCTTCAACTCTGTATATATTTTTTAATAGCTATTTTGATGTCCTTGTTTACTAATTCTACCATCTGGGTCATTTCTGAGTCTGTTTCTACTGCTTGGTTTTCTTGCCTCACTATGAATTGTTTTCCTGCTTCTTTGAATCTCTGTTTGCTTTTGGCTGCACCACGTGGCTTAAGGGATCCTAGTTCCCCAACCAAGGGTTGAAACTGTGCCCTTGGCAGTGAAAACATGGAGTCCTAACCACTAGACCAGCAGGGAATTCCTATCTGATTCTTGTCTCATTAGACGCCAGACATTGTGAATTTTACATCTGGCTGCTGAATTTCTTTGTATTCCTTTAAATATATTTGGCTTCTCTGTTGGGATGCAGCTAAGCTATTTGGAAATAGTTTTGTAACTTTTTTCAAGGTTTGCTTTTAAGTTTTGTCAGTGGGGACCAAAGCAGCCTTTAGTCTAGACTATAGTATTATTTAGCCAATAGTCTTCAGAGTATTCTCAAATGCCTTGTGTATGATGAGGTTTTCCATTCTGGCTATTAGGAATGTGAACTATTCCTAGACTTGTGAGATCACCAGAGAATGTTTCACCTGTTCCTTTCTGATGGTTCATTATCCAGCCTTGAGGAGTTTCTTCATTCACATGTGATGATAAGTACTCAGCCAAAGACTCGAGAGAATCCCTTTGAATATCTCAGGAACTCTTTCTCTGTCTCTGTGGTGCATCATTCCTTCCAATATTTTGCCCTGTAAACTCAAGCTCTCTTCATCTAAACTCTGTCTCCTCAAGAAACACAGTGGCCTGTGTGTCCGGTCTCCCTCATTGAACTACAGCCTGGGAACTCCATCCAGACAGCAAATTGGGGCAGCAATAGGGTTGAACACATTCTTTTCCCTTTTCTCAGGTATTATCGTTCTGTGCTATCTATTGTTCAATAACTGAAAACAATTGTTTTATATACTTTGCCTTTATTTTCAAAAAATCTGGCTATGCTGTGCAGCTTTCGGGATCTTAGTTCCCTGACCAGGGATTGAACGTGGGCCCTCAGTAGTGAAAGTATGGAGTCCTAACCACTTGGCCACCAGGGAATTCCCCTTTGCCCATTTTTTAAGTCATTTAAAGTGAGAGGGTGAATGCAGACCCTATTATTCCATCATGGGCAGAGCTGATGTCTGCCTTGCTTGTCTCATCAGACCAAACAACTTTATTTCTCCTTCTTAGAAATCATTTCTTTATTTCTGGCAGCACTGTGTCTTCACTGCTGTGCAGGCTTCCTCTAGTTGCGGGAGTGCCGGCGATTCTTCATGCGGTTTGCAGGCTTCTCACTGAGGTGGGTTCTCTTGCTGCTGTGCGCGGGCTCTAGAGTGCAGGGGCTTCAGTAGTTGAGGTGCACGGGTTTAGTTGCTTGTGGCACGTGGAATCGGCCCAGATCGGGGATTGAAACCACGTTGCCTGCATTGCAAGGCGGATTCTTAACCACTGGACCACCAGGGAAGTCCACACCAGACAACTTTAAAGGTCACAGGTCGTGATATGATTTGATTGTCTTAGGATCATGGGTCTTTCCACCCACCAATCAGTTGTGGCCAGTGACTCTGAGCACAAAATTCTACCGCTGGAGTGGGCTGCCTACTCAGTGGGGGCCATGGGAAGACAGGCCGATTTCCTTAGAAGAATCTGTGAGCCCAGATGGGCTCAAGGCCAGCTTGCATAAAGCAAGTCTGCTTAGGAGTCCTTCTTTAACTTGTTTACTGGTTGGCCTGAAAACAAGTCTATTCGAGTGAGGAGAGGCCAAGAAAGGAAGTTTTGAAACTAGTCCAGACTGCAGAGCAAACTACCTTATGGCCTTGCCAACCACGGTGCTGGAGGTGTCTAGTCCACTGAACTTCGGCATGGCCAACAGAGCATCATAGTGGGGACCCCAGAGGGGTTGAAGCAAGACCACATTTCAGCAGATAACTACTTATTTATTTATTTATGGAAGCTCTGGGTCTTCATTGCTTCATGCAGGCTTTCTCTAGTTTGGGGAGCAGGGGCTACTCTCACTATAACTATTCTCCTTTCAGGAAACATGTTCTATCTTGCTCCTGAAGTCCCATGTAAATAAGTGGAATAGAAAGTTACCATGAAACTCAATCTGAGCATTGTTTAATCCATCTTGCTTCAAAATGGGGCAACCCAGAGCTTCCCATTACTAAGTAGACTCCAGATTCTGAAGGCCTATGTAGGTTACCCAAACTTTGTTTATGTCTTTACACCCTCCTCCCCTCCCCTGTCCCATATGCTTTCATTTGCCTCATTTGGGAAGGAGTCCCCTATGATGAGCTAAACAAGGGTAAAAAGATTCTAGCCACATTTACAGATGGTTCTCTGTGGCATGCTGGTACTATCCAGAAGTGAACTGGTTCACCATTATTATATTAAAAACCACAGAAACTTCCATTTTGAAGATGGTAGCATAAAAAGAGTATTTCCCTTCTATCTTTTTGCAGCCATCCAAAAGCAATGGGGATGGGGAGGGAGGTGGGAGGGGGGTTCAGGATGGGGAACACATGTACACCCGTGGCGGATTCATGTCAATGTATGGCAAAACCACTACAATATTGTAAAATAATTAGCCTCCAATTAGAATAAATAAATTTATATTTTAAAAAATAAATAAATAAAATTCTAAAAAAAACCTGAAAAAAAAGCAATGGGGAAAATAAGAAACAAAAATACAAATTCCAGTTTCAGCAAAACAATGAACTAGCTCAAGCTTCCAACCACAATTCAAATGGAATTGGCTGCCGAAAGTAGTGAAGTTCTAGTGGAGGTGTGCACGGAAGAAAGGGTAGCCAGGTCATGGCTTTTGCAGATCTTAAAAAGAGCAAAGACATTACGTTTCTCAAGGGTAAGGGGAATACATGACGCACAAAAGCCCTGCAGGATCTGTCTCAGGTGTTTGAGATGGGGGAACTGAGGAGACAGAGGCTCAGAGAGGTGCTACCTGGACCCAGTTTACCTCAGAGAAACAGAAGAGTTGGAGTGGATGGCAATCAGACTGGCAAGTCCTGGCAGGGGGCCGTCTTTCTCTCGCTGAGACAGCAAAGTAAAAGAGGGACTTTACAGGACTTCCCTGGCACCCCAGTGGTTAAGACTCCATGCTTCCACTGCAGGGGGCTTGGGCTCCACCCCTGGTCTGGGAACTAAGATCCCACATGCCAAGTGGGTGGTGCAGCCAAAAAACAGAGAGACTTCACATTACAAAAAACTCTATAAGTAAGTAAACAAGGAGTTGGATGAACTCAACAGCATAATTAATAAGGTAGGTCTGATATTAACAGACACACCTGAGTTTCAGGTACCCAGAGAAAATTCACAAAATACTAAGCTACAAAGAAAGCCTCATTAGGTTAAAAAAAAAAAAAAAAAGAACTAATACACATACATCATTCTCTGATCATTGTGTAATATCACTAAACATTAATATTAAAACTAAGAAGAAAAAAATGTCCCTGTCACCTGAATATTTTTGTATTGTTCTCTTTTAAAAAAACTCTTTTTTTTTTTTTGCAGGCCAAAGGCAAAGGGAACATGAACTGGATAGTGAAGAAGGGAGGTGATTTGTACCAGCTACAGCTTTGTAGTAGAAAAAGTCTGAGCTGCTACATATATGTCCTTAAAAGAAACTCTTCAGTTAATAAGAAGTACAAATCAAAACCAGAATATTTAGAAAATAATAACAAAAACTACAACATTTCAGAATCTATGAGATAAAGCTAAAAAAAAGTGCTTAAAAAAAGATATTTGGCCTCAGCTGTGGGATCTTAGTTCCTGGACCAAGGATAGAACTCTGGCCCCCAAAGTGAAAGAACCAACACCTAACCATTGGACCACCAGAGAATTACCTAAAACAGTGCTTTTGTGAAAATTTTTTGGTCTTAGTTAACAAAAAATTAAAATAAAGTAAATAAGTGTCAGGGCTTCCCCTTACTCAGCTGGTAAAGAATCCACCTGCAATGCAGGAGACCCCAGTTCAATTCCTGGGTCGGGAAGATCCCCTGGAGATGGGATAGGCTACCCACTCCAGTATTCATGGGCTTCCCTGGTGGCTCAGACAGTAAAGAATCACCTGCAATGCAGGAGACCTAGGTTCAATCCCTGGGTCAGAAGATCCCCTGGTGGAGGGCATGGCAACCCACTCCAGTATTCTTGCCTGGAAAATCACCACGGACAGAAGAGCCTGGCGGGCTACAGTCCATGGGGTCGCAAAGAGTCGAATACAACTGAGCGACTAAGCATAGCACAGCAGTAAGCATCCAAGTCAAGAAATTGAGATCTTTAAGACATTAACTGGTATATGGGTCAGCGTGGAACCATCCCCTCTTCATCACCTGCTGAAATGTGTGCCCCCTCCTCACTCTGCAGCCAGCAGTAAGCAAGCCCCACCTCACATTTTACCTGTGGCCCACCTGCCAGCTCCCAGCCCTTCCTAAGGGACATCAAGGGACACAGGTAATATTTTGTGAAGATCCCTTTTAAAGCTTTCCATGCCTTGCCTTACCCTAAGTTAATTACAACTCCAATTGGCAAAGGAGAAGTACCACCAGAACCCAGGCCGATGGTTACAGCCAGGGCAACTACAGCTTTCTTATAGAGTTTCTTCTGACATTTCTCTTCTTACAGGAGAAAAGATATCCACTATTATGTAACTAGTTCTATAAGTTCAAATGACTAAATTACACAAGAAAAAGTAATTAGAGATTTTTTTAAATCAAAAGAAGTGAAAACCATCATTTTTGGAATATAATGTGATCCTTCTTTGGAGAAACGAAGAAAATAACTGAGGAAAAAAAAAAGTATTATAAACAGTAAGTGAAATCCTTAGGAGCCTGGATATAGTCCTGAGGCCTGAACAGAGACCCACGCTTCTTGGGAAACTTTCAGGAATCTAGCTGGCAGGCCAACTTTTGTCAGGCCCTTTCTGTCACTGAAGGTGTGGTCATTTAAATATTCTGAAGGAACACTTATTCTGTATTTAAGTTTTCTTTCCCTGCAGGTCATGCCTCTAACTATTTCACCAACCTTAGAGTTACTGACTTTGTGTAACACAGGGTGGTCCAGACAAAACTGTCTCCAACCAAGAAACTCATTTCTCAATGAGAGAAATGAGACAGTTGGCCAGCCAGGGGCCGTGATCATATTTCCCATCCATGAGAAGCAGCTGGTCATATCGAACAATGAAATTGTGTTCTGAAAGCAGATCTAGCAGTACCCAGGAGACTGCACCTGTGAGGCTGGGACACTTTCTTGTAGAAAATGATATGTGATCTCGCACAGTGACTGAAATGCAGTGTCAATTATCCCTCAGCCAATATCAGAGGTTCAGAAACCACGGGTTGGGGTGGGAGGTGGAAGGTAGCAGCTCTCACTATTACTTTGCTCTCTGAAAACATTCGCTTTCCGTCCCCCAAATCATTCATGTTCTGTGAACTTCACTGTCCAAGGGTGTGAGGTATTTTCGCCAGGGAACCCAATGAGGGTTCCACCTGGCCATTTGGGACTCCTCCCCCGACTAGGGCAATGGCAAGAACTGGTGTTCCTGTGCTAGCTGTGCTCTGATTATAAAGGGGAAATAGGAGCTGTTACTCCCCGATAGGGTTTGGGAGGGTCAGAGGTGGTTGCCTCCTTGCACCACCACACCCCGTGGCACAATTTAACAGAAAAAGATCACAATCCATATTAACGTTCTAATTTTCCTCCCCCATGACCGTCGTGTACATCGGGGTTTGTGGTAGCTAAGTCTACCAATTTGTTCCAAGTTTCAGGATAGTAAGAAACAACCCTTGGCTAATAAGAAATCCAGGAGGAACAGGCAGCATTTGGAAACTGTCACCACGAGAAGGAATGTTTAAAGTGGTCTGAGATGTCATAACTGCATATCTGGATGTGACTTGGTGTTGCATTTTATTTTTTAGGGCTGTTAATGTGCATCTGCAAAGAGTCGGACATGACAGTGACTAAGCACACACAGTATGCATTTGCAGCTGTGAGAACTGGAGAGGTGAAATCAAGTATCCATGGGGTCCCCAGAGCTTAGTTCTGGGCCCTCTTCTTTATCTACGTGCTGTACCTAAGTGACCTCCTCCAGTCCCATGGCTTTAAATAGCTCCTGTATGCTGATGACTCCTAAACCTACATTTCCAGTTCCGGCCTCACCTGCAAATCTAAACTCCATATATCCACCTGTCTACTTGATCAACTACTTGGAGGTCTCACAAGTATCTCAAATAAACACATCCAAAGCAAAACTACTGATCTCTGGCTATCAACATCTCCTAACCTTTACTTGCTACAGTCTCCTTTTTTTTCCACCAATAAATGGCACCATAAGCCACCCAGTTGCTCAAAACAAAAATCTAGAGCTGCCCTGTCCAATATGGTAGCCACTAACCACACATGACTATTTCAATTTAAATCAATTTAAATAAAATAAAAACTTCAGGGGACTTCTCTGGTAGTCCACTGGCTAAGATTCTGCATTCCCAATGCATGGGGCCCACGTTTGATTCCTGGTCAGGGAACTAGATCCAACATGCCACAATTAAGGGTTTGCATGCCGAAATTAAAGAAAAAGATCCTGCATGCTGCAACTAAGACCCAGCTCAGCCAAATAAAGAAAAAATTAAAAAATAAAATAAAAATTTCAGATTCTCAGCTTTCCTAGTCACATTTCAAATGTTGAATGGCCATGTGTAGCCAGCAGCTACCATACTGGACAGTCAGATACAGAGCACTTTCATCATCACAGAGAGTAATACTGGACAGTGCCTCTCTAGAGATGCTGCCATTGATGCCTCTTTCCTGTACCTCCCACATGTAATCCACTAACAAATCCTATGGGATTTTACCTCCAAAAACATTCCTTCTATCAATTCATTTCTCTCCAACCCACTCCTACAACCCTGGTCTCTGGCCACCATCACCCTTCACCTGGACTGCTGAACTCACCTCTTATTTGCACTAGTTCCAATCATTCCCACTGTAATCATTTGCCCTATAGCAGACAGAATGATTGTGGTTTTTTTTTAGTTTTATTTTTTAACTTTATCATGTCTTGCCCCTCCTACAATTCTTCCAATGGCTTCCGTGGCAGAAACCGTGTTTTTATCCTAATGTCTTTTTTCCCCTACCACTTCAATAATAGGATCTCTGAAGTTTACAAGTGCACATAGAAGCCCAAAATAAAGAATACATTTTTCAGAGACCCTCCCTGCACTTAGATGTGGTCACAGGACTGAGTTCTGACCAGGGAGAGACAAATAGGTTGTGTGTATGTCCTTTCGGAGAAGGCGATGGCACCCCACTCCAGTACTCTTGCCTGGAAAATCCCATGGACAGAGGAGCCTGGTGGGCTGCAGTCCATGGGGTCACTAAGAGTCAGACACGACTGAGCGACTTCACTTTCACTTTTCACTTTCATGCATTGGACAAGGAAATGGCAACCCACTCCAGTGTTCTTGCCTGGAGAATCCCAAAGCAGCCTCTTCTTGCTGCTGTAACAGGAATGATGGCTGAAGCTGGAATAGACCACTAGGTGAACTTGGGAGGGGAGGCAACGGCACTGTTAAGAAACAAGATACAAGGCATACGGGTCCCTGACACAGTGGAGCAACCCACCAGCTCTGGAATGCCTACCTACACTTTTACATGAGAGAGAAACAAATTTTATCTTGTTTAAGCTCTGATTATCTGAGGTATTGGAGATGGAAATGGCAACCCACTCCAGCATTCTTGCCTGGAGAATTCCATGGATGCAAGAGCCTGGTGGGCTACGGTCCATGGGATCGCAAAGAGTTGGACACAACTGAGCAATTAACACACACACACACACATTTGAGGTATTCTGTCATGCTGCTGCTGCTAAGTTACTGTTAAGTCGCTTCAGTCGTGTCCGACTCTGTGAGACCCCATAGATGGCAGCCCACCAGGCTCCCCCGCCCCTGGGATTCTCCAGGCAAGAACACGAGTGGGTTGCCATTTCCTTGTCCAATGCATGAAAGTGAAAAGTGAAAGTGAAGTCGCTCAGTCGTGTCTGACTCTTAGCGACCCCATGGACTGCAGCCCACCAGGCTTCTCTGTCCATGGGATTTTCCTGGCAAGAGTGCTGGAGTGAGGTGCCATTGCCTTCTCCGATTCTGTCATAGTGGGACCTAATTCTAACTAATACAGCTTCCCATCATACTTAGACTAAAATCCCAAATTCCTTACTGAATGAAGTATGAAACATTTAACACCATCAGGTCCCACTCCGGCATTATCTGCCACCTATTCCTCACCACACTCCAGGCACCCTGCATTTTCCTTTCTTTATAAAAATAGTAGAGAGAGGTCACGTATACCCTTTTCCTCCTTATTTTACTTTTAAAAATTTCTTTATTTTTGGCTGCTCTAGGTCTTCCTTGCTATGTGCAGGCTTTCTCTAGTTGTGGCAGCCGTAACTACTCTCTAGTTGCAGTTCGCTGGCTTCTCATTGCCCCGGCCTCTCTTGTTGCAGAGCACTGGCTCTAGGTGCAAGGACTCTAAAGCCTGGTCTCAGTAGTTTTGGCACAAAACCTTAGTTGTTCCTCATCGTGTGGGATCTTCCCAGACCAGGGATTGAACCTGCATCCCTTGCTGTAGCAGATGTATTCCTTGGACTACCTCTACTTTCTTTTTTGCTGCTCTCACACACCAAGCTGCCTCATGCTTTAGGGCCTTAGCACTTGCTTTTCCTTCTGCCTGGGTTGCTCCATTTCATAACTGACTTCTTTTTTGTTACTCAGGTCTTAGCTTAAATATCACTTGGGTCAGAGATGGTTCCCTAATCAATCTAAAATACCCAATGAGTCATTCTCTTTTACAATACCTTGATTCTCTCTAATCATCAGAGCTGATGATTCTTTGCTTATTGTCTGCCTCCCCTACTAGAATGTAAGCTTCATGAGGATAGGAACTTTGGTTGGTTGGTTTACTGCTGTACTCCCAGTATCTACAACAGTGCATTAACCTAGTAGACTACTCAGTGAGTGTTTGCCAAATGAACACTCAAATACTGTTTCACGGATAGAAACATTGCGGTAAAATGTAGGGTTTCCAAAGTCAGACGTCCCAGATCAGAAATCAGTCGTGTGACGTATACCAAGTGGTACACTAAGACTGTCTGTAAAATGAGATTTCCTACATCAGAGTAGGATTTAAAAAAGAAAAAAAAGCATTGATAAAGCAATTGCTCTCCTCCTTTCCTTTGAGTGTTCCCTTCTTTTCTTCCACCTCTTGGCCTTTCATTTGGCCACTTCCTTTCGGCTTTGCGTTCCTCCAGGCAGTCTAGCTGAAACTAGTCCTTTGAAATTTAGCGGGAATTAACATCATGCGTCAGGAGGGCCACAGCTGCGCAAGCGCGGGACACCATTCTTTCTCGCGCGCTATCTTTGCAGCTTCTACAGCCAGTCAGAGTTAGCGTTGGGGCCAAAGTTCCTAGGACTCACCAATCGTGTGTGGGAGGCGGGCCGCCCTGGAGGCAGTGGCGAGAGGGGGCGGGAACAAGGAGAGAGCACGCACGGTTCCCGGGGCCAGGGTCTCTGCAGGCCAATCCGAGAGGCCTGAGGTCTGAAGGCAGTGGGGCGTGGCGTTGGTGGCTCCCGCATCTCGAGGCCGTCCAAAGCCGAGCCAATCAGAATGAGGAGGTGGAGGCGACTAGCCAATCAGCGTGCAGAACAGGCGAAGTAGGGAAGGGGGTGCGGGTTGAGGAGTCTCGCACCGATGCCGCCGGCTCCCTAGGTTCTGTCAAGGGAGCCTGGCGTGCGGAGGCGGCTGAGGAGGCGGGAAGGCGGCAGTGGTTGAAGGGGCGATTGCTGACTTGCGGGGAGAAGGTCTGAGGGGTTGAGCAGCCATGGTGATGGCGGCGAAGAAGGGCCCAGGGCCGGGTGGCGGGGTCAAGGCGGAGGCGGAGGCGGCCTCGGAGGTGTGGTGTCGCCGGGTGCGGGAGCTGGGCGGCTGCAGCCAGGCCGGGAACCGCCACTGCTTCGAGTGCGCCCAGCGCGGGGTCACCTACGTGGATATCACCGTGGGCAGCTTCGTCTGCACCACCTGCTCCGGCCTCTTGTGAGTGGACCGGCGTGCGGGGAACAGTGGGGGTAGGACCGGGAAAGGAGCGGTAGAGAGTCGGCGTTGGGGACATCGGGACCCAGGGCGAAGGGCCAGAGCCGAGGTCAGGGGCGGCGGGGTGGCCTGAGACACGACGGATGTGCCGAGAGGGTCGTCTGCTGCAGAGGCGTCACGGGGAAGGGAAAGGATCAGGGGCAACAAGACATGATTAGAGTCGCGATGCAAAGGAAAGGAAAAGACAGCGTGAGAACTGCAGAAACTCCCTAAAGGAGGGGGAGCGATCCGAAAGTGGGGAGAATTGAAGGAAACTGGGTTGGGGGTGGAGGGCCACAGATTTAAAGGGCCAGAGAATGACAAACACCCCCAAGGGAACTTCGTGTAGATGGAGGGCCAACAGGAAAGACTCAGTTTGACAGCAGAGTGATAATGTTAGGTAGAGGGCCATGTTCTAGTGTTCAGGAACAGATCCTTATCTTTCAGGACTTTGGAATGCTACCCAGAGGGAAATTTCTTACAAATCTGAGAGATGAATGCTGATGGGTTGCCCTCTTCAGAGAACTTAACTTTTCCAGAGGTTTGGGGATCTGGATGAGCCATCCTTAACTGTAATAATTTACACTTTCAAGTTCCTTGTTTCCACGGCTTATTCCTGGTAGTAGCATCTAGCAACTCTTCTAGATTGGGGCAGGGTGTGGGGGGGGTTCCCTTGTATAATCTGCAATGCTACCCTTGGCACTGTATTTGGTCACAGTTGAGCTAATTTAGAGCCACAGTTCTAGCCTAGATTTCTGGTTATATGGTAAAGTTCTTTTTCCCCTTAGGGAATTATTATTATTAGATGCATGTCTAAAATTTGATACCAAGCCTATATGTCTATCTTTATAAGTTTAACAAGGGATTTATTTTTACTTTTTTAGTATTAATACATTGGTTTGGTTGGTTTTTATTTTAACTAGGAGTGCCTTCCTTGTTTCTTCTTTCACCTTTAGGAGCCAAGAAGGGAGCAGTATTGTTCTTGGGTGACAGATGGGAGAACAGAAGCAAAGAGAGGTTTAGTAACTTATCCAATGCCAGATGGGGGTTGCTGTTTTCAGCATTTGTTGCTATTAGTTATGATTATGGCGGACCAGAAATGAGGATCCAGGTCCCCTCATGCAGTTTAGGATTATTTCTCTATTTGGTTTTTACCTCCTTTACCAAACTTCTATGTTTTGATCAACTTTACTTGTATGTTGTGAGGATAGACTTGACTTTGGTGTAAGTAAAAGTTTTGTGGCTCTTGGGACAGTGGTTTAGAAAACAAATTGGAGTTTGTCAAAAGTTGATATAGAGGCTCAAATGGAGTAGGAGAATGGAGACTGAAGACTGGGACAAAATATCGAAGTATTTTGAAGAGAATAGGAGCAAAGTTTAGGACTATTTATAGGGTAAAGTAGAAAGAGCATATTCCTGAAGATCCTGTTATGAAAAGACAAATCCAATTACAGACTCAGTAGAGAAGTAAAAGGAAGCAGGGGGATAAAACTGATGGCATATCAGAGTCTAGGTCCCAGGAAGAAAATGTCAGGAACAGCGTCAGTTCATTGCCATGGTTAGCTGCCATGGCATGATACCTCAAACACTGAATAAAGGGCAAGTACTGACATCATTATTTTCTAGACCTTGGTTTAAAGTATCCCATAGACAACACTTCACTTCTATAATGAATATCCCTCAACCAGGACAGATGGAGGGCCAAGGGATCTGGCTCACATTTACAACCTGGTTTCTTTTGCTGGAAGAGTTAACTCTTTAAATGTCATTGCACAATTTGCAGAATTTTACCACTTCCCTCTGTGGTCACTGTTGATCTCATTGGTGAAAAGTCAAACACCTGCGATTTGGACAGACACTGGGTGACAATGACCTAAGGATTGGTTACTGTAACAGAGAGGCCTGTCTCTCGTCTGCAGCGTGTGTATGTCCAGCTAGGGGCTTAACTCCTCAGGAACTGAAGTTGCTATAGGACCAATGGTGGGGGCTCCCAGCGCACCCCACCTTTTTTTTAAGTTTCAGAACAATTTAGAAAGGACATTTTTGCTTAGTATTTTGGTAAAGCATTATGAGAATCACTTGCACTGATTCTCAAGGTGGTAGACTTTAGGGAACACATTTTGGTGGCTGGGAAATGAGAAGTTAGGCCAATCCTTTGTTATCAGGAAGTGATGGGAGAGTGAAAGGTCAAGAAGCTGGACCGATAAATGAAGCTCAACTGTGAAGGCATGTTGAGATTATAAAGAGAGAAATATCAAAAGAAACTCCACAGGAAAGCTGTAGTTGCCCTGGCTGCGACCATCAGACTGGGTTCTGATGGTCCTTCTCCTTCTCCTTTCCAATTGGAGTTGTAATTAGCATAGAGTAGGGCAAAGCGTGGAAAGCCTTGAAAGGGATCTTCACAAAGTATTACCTGTGTCCCTTGATGTCCCTTGGGAAGGGCTGGGAGCTGGCAGGTGGGCCACAGGTAGAATGTGAGGTGGGGCTTGCTGGCTGCAGTGTGAGGAGGGGGCACACAGCCCAGCAGATGCTGAAGAGCCATGTCTCCATGGTGATCCACACACCAGTTAACATCTTAAATCCACATGGTTGATTGCCTACAGATTAGGATTTTTGTGGTGTTAGGAAGTGAAATCGTAGTAGTAGGCCAGTAGCTTGCACATTCAGTCAGTAAGTCAGTCAGTCAACAAATATTTGTTGAGAGTCTCTGAAGCCTCAGACACCAGTTTAGGCACTGGAGATATGATAATGAACAAAACGGACAAAGTCCCATCTTCAGGTAGCCTGAATCCTAGTGGAGGCCATGGCCCTAAATAAATCATCAAATATATAAATGCAGGTATTGATAAGCGCTATGAAGTAAACTAAAGCTCAGCATGGGCTAGAGACTGATGGGAGCTCATATTGAGGTAGCATAATGAAAAGAGAAAAAAGATTCTTTCTTAAAATAAAGAGGATATTGACATATACTTTAGTATAGGTAGAGAAAGGAGACAGCAGGATTGGCTTTCTTCTGAAAGCTAGTTTTCTGTTGAGTGTGTTACAAATATATCAACCACTTAGGGGGATGGAGTGTTCTGGGGGCAGTAAGCAGAACTGCCAGGGTTCCCATCTGGCCTGATTGACTGATATAACAAAGTTGACAGTTGCAGCCAAAGTTGAATCTCCTAAGAGCTGAAGAAAACTTGAGATTGGACTGGTGCTGGGTAGGTATGAATATGCCTTCCTGTCTGCATGTGCGAGCTCATTCTTGCTGTTTTTTTAAATGAGACATTTTTTTTCTCATCTCTAGCAGAAACCCACAGTGTTGGGTGTGAGGGCCTGAGAGAGAAGCTGCTAGCTTCTCCCGTTGCTAAATTTACATACATGCTGCCACAATTGTAGGTCCCAAATTTGACCTAGTTTTATTCATTTGGTTTTCTTCCAATACCTAATTTCCCTAACCTGGATATAGATCCTTTTAATCTCCCCAATCTGTTCGTGCGCTCGCCTGTTTAGTTATACTTCTAACTCTTATACTAGAAAATGAGTCTGCCATTTGAAGCTCAGGAGGGGTAAAAATTGCCCCTGAAAAGGATTTCTTTCCAGAGCAGTGCCTCAGTGTTCTCTCTTGTTCCAGCTTGCTTGGATGCCTCAATGGATAAAAATGGATAAACCACTTTTCTTGAAAAAGGAAATAGATGGCGAGGCCTGAGATCTCATTGGCATCTAGGCTAGGCACCAGTTTTTCAGCCAAGTATGTGACATGTTTCCTTGACCTGTCTGTTTGGATCTGTCCTTTAATCCATCATTCAGGTCTCAGTAACGGATATTTATGTCTTCTACTTCTTTATATCTTTACTCTGACAATGGGATTAAGTCAGGATTTAGATGGACAGAGCTCTGGACTGGGTGTCAAGAGATGAGCTTGACAGCTCTTTCTTTGTGATAAGCTGCTACCCTCCTGGTGCCTTAGTTTCCCTGTCTGCCTCACTAGTAGCTGTTTCTAACTGAAACACTTTTATCTCCATGGAAGGAAAGGTATAATATGCTGTTCAATAATTCAGTACTTTTCCATCTGTTGGGGTTGGAGAGGTGGATGTATGCCTGTATGCCCTGCCTTTACTTTAGTCTGTCCCTCCATCCCCTTGCACTTCACCTTTCAAATTCATTTCTGCCGGGCAAGAGGGACAGAGTCTCTAAAATTACAGATTTAGGCACTTTATCACAGAGGGCCCTTGGAGAACTTGAAAAGCTCCTAAGAAAATAATAAACTACCAAAGGGATGAGAAGAAAGCGGGGGGATGTGAAAGGTCTGAGATTGAGCCTAAAGAGGAAAGTAGCTGCTAATATCAGATTCAATGTGTCTCTATATGAAGGCAACTGTTTATTATTGTCACTGAGGAAGAGCTTCAGGAAATGGGTCAAAGCAGGGAAATTTTGATTAAGAAGAAATTCCCTAAAATTAGTGAATTGACCCCAGAACAGGGTAGCAGGGGAGCCTTCCTAAATAGGGACTCTTCTTGGCAATGTTTGGGTCCAAGATAAGAGCAAACCTGATTTAGCTGAACCTGGCTCAGAGGCAGAGAAATGGAATCCTAGGGGCAAAGAAACACAGTCTAGGGTAGATTCATTTAAACACAAATATTCAGAGGTAAGGAATGCCCAAGTTCAAATCTGGCACAAATGAAGGAACTTGGGTGCTGGGTGGAACTGTTTTTTTCCACTGTCGACCTGGCAGAACTTTCTTATTTGAGTAACTGGGCAGGTTTTAGGCTTTTATGAAGCAAGATAGAAGCAAAATATGGGCCAGTTTGAGGGTGATGACCACAGAGAAACAAAAGTTGTGGTATTTGCAGAAATAGTAGTATGCTTCTAACAGAAGCCAAAGGGAGAGAGGCAAAGAGAGAGGATTGGACAGACTAGGATCTCTGCAAGTCACTTCACTTGCCAAGTAATTCTGAGTACTTCAGAGAGTGATTCAGAGTACTCCAAATGCCGTTTATGTGCCCTGTGTAAAAGAAACTGAAGTAGAAAAAGACTGAAGGCTTGAGCCCTAGTAATGTCCTTGCTTTCAATTAGAAAAAGTTGCCCTATTCTGGGCAAATACCTTAATCTATTTCTCCAGCTCCTCCTGGTTAGAAATAACAGAATATATTTGTTGTGATAACCAAAGAAAGGGCAGTGCCTCCTGCGAGGTCTCACTTCTTCTTTTGGGGTGAACCTGAGAGTTATGCTGGGGAGACCAGCTGCAAGTTGGAGAGTCAGGTGTGTTTAATTCCAGGCCAGTGCTTCCCATCTGGCCCCAGTGCATGACCCTGGTATGTACCAAGTAACACACAACACTCCTAGATCATTTGCTTTCAGCTCCCGAGGGGAGAGGGGCTCTCGTTTCTAATTTGCTTCTCTCAGCCAGCAGTAACCTCTCTGTGATTCAGAGACAAATGCTCTGACTCATAGGCTATGTAACTAGGCCCTCTTCCTGGGCTGCGGAGTGTTACCTTGTAGACTCTCCCTGCCCCCAAACCGTGGCTCTGGTTATACATAATCCAGTCTACAGACATCAAGGTCAGAGCAGTGCTTTTTGTACTGTGCTATGGAAACATCCTGTTCCATCAGATTCCTTAGGCCCAAAGCACCTAAATCACTTCTTTTCTCTGCTTTGCCTTTATCCTGTCTCCACCCCCTCCCTGCTCCCACCCCCCAAACCCCTCCAGTCCAAGCTCAGCCATAGGAAATTCTGTTCTAAGCATCTCCTCTAGATTGATGAGTGGGTCAAGTTCCTCCCCCCACCACCCAAGGAAGCACACCTCCCTGTTTACACTTTGCTAACAGTTCCTGGTTGTCCTTTCAGGAAATGTCAATGACCTTTTTTGTGATAGGCTTAGAATCTGTTTTTCTAGTGTAAACATAATCCATTTACTTTTCCCACGACCATTTGTCTTCCTTCGCTGCTGCGTCCTGGTGCCGCACGCTCCCTGATCTGACTGTGTGCTTGCTGCACTGGGAAGCACCCTGGTCCAGGCTCCCCTGGCCCCTTCTTGGAAACAAGTGCCTGGTGATCAAGGACCAAGTCCTGTAATTTTTGTATCCCCCACAGTGCCTTCCACAATGCCTGGTATTTTATTTAGCAGAGTAAATATTTGTTAGTGGGAGGTGGCAGGGCAGCCCAGGCTCATAGGAACAGAGGGCTCTGTCTACTCTGCTGAGAACTCAGAAAGGCCTGGCACTCCTGGGGCAAGGGCACGGAGGCTAAGGTGAGAAAGGGCAAAGGAAAGAGTATCAAAGCAGGATGTCTGGACTTTGGAACAAACAGAACCCAGCCACTGGTGAGAGAGGCTTAGGAGGAAAAACTGGAATCTCTCTGAAATGCAATCAGAAGACAGTCTTCAGGTCAAATCAAGTTTAAGAGCGATTGTTTGACACTGAGTTACAAAGCCTGGCTCTTGGTTTTCCCTGCTCTCATCTTTCCTCAGGGCATCTATCCTCTTTGATATTGCTTATCTTTTAAAGGGTCATTTTGAGAACCATCCAAGTCTAGTAGCGGAATTGCTGAAAATGCCCCCAGTTGTAGCCTCCAGCGTCCTTCCTGTCTTTGGTTAGAATCCCATAAACGGTAACCTATCGTCCGGAAGAGCAGCTTCCCTTCACTGTTTACCTCGTCCCCTGTCATCTGTCTGCTCTCCCACCGGGGCTGCCTTCACTTACACTAATCCACGCTGCCGTTCTGCCCAGCTCCCCGCATCACCTTTGTTCAGTGTGTGCACTTGGAAGCTCGGACGTGTGCTTTCTCCACCTTTCCCAAGATTTCTATCTGGTAAATTCTGATTACTTTTCTGAGGGTGTCAGTCAAGACCCTACGATAGAGTTACTTTTATTTTCACATCTTGCTTTGCCCATTTTTTCCAGGGAGTAAAAACCCAGAGGCCTCTCAGTTGGGACTGTCTTTTGCGCATGCACCCGTGGTCTTTCACTCCTGGCCCCAAGGTCCAGTTTATTTGTTTTGGTTCAGCTACTGGTGTTTTAATCTTTTGAGGGTGGTAGATTTAGAGCAAAACTGAAGGTAAGCAGAGGGGAACCTCTGAAACCATGCCTGGCTTAGCCCCACGCTCCCGTTAGAACACTCCGGAGGGGAGCTGAGTGGGAGGAAGGAAGCCGGCTTGGCTGTAGTCTCCACAGGGCATCTGTGGGCAGAGCTGGACTCCCAGGGAGTTAACAGAATGAAAACACAGGGCTGGCACAAAAGCATCTCTACAGGGTACATGTTCCTGACTCCTGCCCGTCTTGTAGCTCACGGTTGAACCTCTTGCTTCGTTTCAAGATCTAGAAGTGAGAGCAAAGTCTGGAGTATTTCTCTTCCCAGAAATCACTTCCTAAAAGAGGGACGCCCTCCATCCCTCACCACATGGCCTCCTGCGTAGAGGAGAGGAGCAGCAGCCAGCCTAGGGACTCTGTTTGTCTCCAAATTTTATGTGTTGGTATTATCAGGAATATCAGGGGCCTTCATTTTTGCATTCCCTCCTGCTTGAAAGATTTGTGTCTCCATGGATTCTGGGACCCTGAGCATGTGCTGTAGGCCTCAAACAATGATGAAGCAGGAAATGGGAAATGGTCACACACCTGAGTTCCCTGAAGTACCCCTCAGCCTGAACATTCAGCTGCCGGAGTCTGAGCCAAGAAGAGGCGGCTCTGGATGGACAGGCTCTGCCTTCTTCTTGGGAGTGACTGAGGTTCCCTGTCTCTCAGGAGAAGCCTCCAAAACATCCTGGCCGCCCTTCTTTCCTTGAATTAAGAAGTAGCTTCAGTCTGAGAGTTTCATTTACGTGTGGTTTTATCCTGTCCCCTCCCTTTGCTCCCACAGGAAGACCTGCAGTGCTAACGGCATTCTGCTTCTCTTGTGATCTGTTTCCCCCTCACAGGAGAGGCCTGAACCCCCCTCACAGAGTCAAGTCCATCTCCATGACGACTTTCACTGAGCCTGAAGTCCTGTTCCTGCAAGCCCGTGGAAACGAGGTGAGCCGCCACTGCCGCGGTGATTCCAGGCTGTACTTGCCCTGTCTGTCAGCAGAGTTTTGCCTCAGATCACAGGAAAGCCCCTACAGTTTTCGGTTAGAGTTTCTCTTATTTTTTAGTGTGTAAGGTATCTTACCTTATATACATGTGTTCATTTACAGAATCTTAGTTATACAAATTGGGGTTTGTCTGGGCCCCTTGTTGGAAGAATCAGGGGAAGGCACAGTCTCTGTTGGGATGACCCTTGAGGGAGAGATGCTCCACAGTGATGAGCGTTCAGAGTTGACCGGGCAGCCCCTCTGAGCAGGAGCTCCTGGAGCCAGCTCTGCTGACTTAAGCCTCGGCAACTGGGTGTAAGCTCATGTCTTTACTTGAGAGTATGTTAAACCCCTTCTCCAGCTAAATCTGCTGGTGGGAAGATTCCAACCTTGGTGCGAGCAGTACTCCTTTGATGGGCTTACTTGGAGAGTGCAAACAAGAGCCTCTGGAAGCCACAGCTCTGAAGATTGCTCCTGACCCCACCCCCATCCAAATTTAGTTTCCCTTAATTCTCATGACCCTGTACTTTCTTTCACAAGACGTGTCACAGTGTGTCATTATAAATGTATCTGTATTTATCTAAGACACTATTTCCCCATTAGATGATCAACTCTGCGAGGACAGAGATCATGTTTGTTTTGTAGTTGTACCCAGATCCTCATGTGGCGTCCATGCTCCATTAAGTGTTTACTGATGGATGAGTTGGAAATGGTATGATTCCCACTTCACACTTTCTGCCCCAAGTCCTCTGTCACTCGACTTCCTCCCTTTAGGTTTGCAGGAAGATCTGGCTGGGTCTTTTTGACGCTCGGACATCTTTAATACCAGATTCCAGGGATCCTCAGAAGGTGAAGGAATTTCTCCAGGAAAAATATGAAAAGAAGAGATGGTAAGGAGGAGGAAAGAGATTACTCTAGAGACACGTGTCCAAGACACTTCATCTTATGGTCCACTTTCCAGAGCTGAACTGGGGCTTCTTTCAAAGGCTAGACGAGGGTTGAGTCTGTTCCACTCAGATTCAGTTAGGACTGAATTCTGACTTCTAAATAATAAAGGTACAAGAAAGGACAGTTTGCTCTTGGTCACTGACCCTGCAGATTTGATATGCCCCTCCTTTGGGGAGACAGAAGACTGTGTGGAGGGGAGAGCTAGGCTCCCCAGCTGTGGAGTGTGGACTAGTTTTTATAGCTCAGATGATCTCACAGAGAGAGATGGCTGGCTAAGAGCTCATGGCCTCTAGATTTACTTGTCCAACCCATGTTTTATAGGTGCCCTTTTTCCTGTGGGGAAACAGCATCTCTGTTCTCTCTTGTCTTTTCTTCCCCCACATGCCACTTCTTATTCCATCTCTGGGCGGTGTGTATGGTTGGGGATAACTATATGGTGAAGAAGAGAATGCAGAGAGCGAGGAGACTGGTGTGGGCACAACAGCATTCTGTAGTCCCTCCTGGGAGTGTCCTTGGGATTAAAAAAGATACATCCCAAGTAGAGACCACATCCACTGGAGTGGAAGGGGATTTTATCGGAAGTCCCAGGAGCCAGCAGGGTAAATGCTGAGTGCTTAGAAGATGAAGTGGCAGAGAAAGAAGAGCCTGAAGACACGCCCAGGAAGTAAAAGGGGGCCCTTGAGTAGGAAACTGGAAAATAGGATCACCTGTTGGTCAGCCTGATTGCAGGTTGTTATTATTTGAAACCAGATGGTTTGACGTGTCAGAAAGAGGAGGGAGAGGTGTGGGGAAGCCCAGCACAAGCCAAAGCAAACTGAACAACATGCCTGCAGGAAAAGAATGATCATCTGAGAGTAAAGGAGAAGCTCAAGTTGGGCAGAACTCTCCTGTGTCGCTCGGTTTCCTTTAGTTCAAAAAAGAGAATCAGTAGGGAAAATAAGAAAGGACTTTGCTGTAACCTGTTTTCTCAAGCACTTAAGCTGAGCAAGGTCCTAGGTTTCAAGGTTTCACCCCTCCTCTCTGCCTAACTATTCTTTCTCCAAGGTATGTCCCCCCAGACCAAGTCAAGGGGCCCACTTACACCAAAGGCAGCACCTCCACCCCCATCCAGGGCTCCATCCCAGAAGGCAAGCCCCCCCGCACACTTTTGGGGGATCCTGTGCCGTCTCTCTCAGCTGCTGCCTCCAGCTCCAGCCAGGTAATGCTCAGATCTGCCCTCGACATTATTATGGGATTTGGGAGACAGGGGTGTCAGTTTCCTAAATCAAATCCCCCTGGACTTAGCAGATGATCATCCAGGAGGTTTGAATGGGTTCTCAGCCCTGCTGAGACCTAGGTCTTACATTTCTCACCTTGGACTTGTGTATTTTGGAAGAAAGAACCCAACAGGAAATGGTATTTAGGGAAGTCAGAGTATCAACTTCAAACCTGACCACTCCTCCAAAGAAAAACAGGGACACTGCTTCAAGCAGCTCCAGGGGCTGCTGCTGGGCGCCGTCCCTATGTATCTCAGGGTTACCTTGACTCACATGCTCTAAATCATGTGGTTCTGGGACTGGCTGTCCTGAGAGGACAAAGGAATTAGGTATGAGAAGGGCTGAGGCAACCCTTCTGCCCAGGAACCCTCTTGGTTGAGGGCAGTTTCTCCCTCTCTTCTCTCTCCACTTGCCTATCTGGGGACAGCCAGGGAAGCCATGCAGGGGCCTGGGTCATGACTGGGATTCCAAATACTATATGTACTGCCTTCTCCTCCAAGCCTGTCAGTCAGCCTCGGACGTCCCAGCCCCGGAGCTCTCAACCTCCTCCCCCCTCCTCAGTCAAGAAAGCCAGTACTGATCTGCTGGCTGACATCGGTGGAGACCCCTTTGCTGCTCCCCAGGTGGCACCAGCTTTTGCTGCATTCCCAGCCTTTGGGGGTAAGTGGGACTTGGGACGAGAACTTTTGTCCCCATCAGACACGGAATTTTACTTAGCCCCAGCTCTGCACAGAAGTGAACGAGATGGTGATTCTGAAGCATCACAGCCTGGAGAGTGAGGGTCAGATGAGTACAGCCAGGATTACGTTAGGGAGTTTGACCAAAAGCATGACAGCAGGGGGCTCCTAGCCCTTCCTTTTAGATAACTGGAAAGAGCCTTTTTCTTACTTTCTCTCTAGTAAAATGGGGCAAGGGAATCGTGACAGGTTCCATTTCCCTGCCCTCTTCCCAAAGATCAGCAGTAGCCAATAGAGGGTGGAACAAAGTGGTTCTCTAGTTTCCCTTTTTCTTTTTTAAAGCCCTTCCCCACAACAAAATTTTTTTCACACGATTCCACCCAAACTAGACCCTGACAAAAATGTTAATGCCTCATGGAGTAAGGATAAAAAGCGGGGAGTAAACTTTGAGGCTCTCAGAGCCTCTTTCCCTCTGCATGGGTCTGGCTGTCTGCCCCAGGCTCCTGCCAACTCCCTCTGAAGAGGGCCCTGTGGGGAGGCAGATGTCTCATTGAGTGGCTCTTGGCAGCTGTATGATACAGATTACATACATTTTATATAAACATAACCTTCATATTCTCTCCACCTACAGGCCAAACGCCTTCCCATGGGGGCTTTGCCAACTTCGATGCCTTCGGTAGTGGCCCTGGCTCTTCTGCATTTGGAAGCATTCCTCCAGCTGGCCAAGCCCCGTTCCAGGCCCAGCCGGCGCCCCCAGGTAAGTTCTGCCCCTCTGGCTTCCTTTCTTTCTGGCAACTGCATTCCATTGTCCACACCCATACATCATCCTTCATTCACATCCACACCAGCCCAGAGAACCACACAAAGAGATGAAGCTTCAGGAAAGGATGAGAGGAGTCTGATGAGGTTCTTGTCAGGAAGGGGCTCTGTTGTTCTTTCTTTTTCATGTAAGGAAAATGGCTAAAAGCACAGCAGGAGTTGTGCAGGCTGTGTGGGTAGGAGGTTGCTGACTGGGACGTAAGGGAGACTGAGACTAGAAAATTTGAGAATGCGGACCTGCGAATGGCCATGACCTTTCCCCTAGAGGGCCCCCAGAGCAAGGGCTGGAGCAGTGTCCAGGGCAGTCTCCAGAAGGCCTCACCCATCCCTCTTAGAGCAGAGGCCTGCCCACTCCATGTCGCGGTGTTCCTGCTATGTGAATGAAGGAGCATCTAAAGGCCCTTCAGGCACTCGGTCCCTTCCCAAAGCTCCCAGATGACCGTCTCCGGAGCTTTCGGGCTGCCCCCTCCCTTTGGACACCCTGCACACTGGAGGGCAGTCGGGAGCGCTGTGAGGACAGACGTCTGGGGACAGCCAGTGACTGACTCTCTCTCTCCTCCCCACCGACCTGCCCTTTCCCTTCCCCACCCTCACCGCCAGCCAGTCGGATGCTAACTGGAAGTCACAGCTTTGGTAAGTTACTCCTCCCATCCCACAGTGACCCAAGGCAGGAGACTCTGTCTCAGACCCTTGAGCTTTGAGGTCTGGGAGGAACCCCTCAAATTTACCCTTTTTACAGGGGAGGCAGCTAGCGGTTTCCCTAGTCATCAGTCCACAGAGAGGCAGAGTCCAGCCCACAGCACAGATTTCTGATTCTGCTCTGCCCACAGCCCCCGCCACCTCCCACCATGAACTGGTTGGTTTTTTTAATTTCATTTTTTGAATAGAACAAGAGGAGACATTTTATATTGACAGAAGTTAAAATTCACAACAAAATTCTCACATTGTGAACTTAATTAAAGTAACTGATGAGGTAGCCTGAAAATCCGTAAAGCAAAAACTATTAGAATGAAAATCTGATAAACTAACAGATAGAGATTATAATAGGTTCTCTCACAAAATTAACTGATGGAGTAGATGGACAAGGAAAGAAGGAAGGAAGGTAACCATCTGAGTAACACTTTAACAAGTCTGACCTAAGAAATACAAGTAGAACTTTATAACAAAAATAAAGAATATATATCATATTATTTTCAAACATAATAACCCTTTTATAATTTGACCATATATATTAAAAAAAGTAAAAGAATATATGTATAATTTGACCATACACTGGGAAACAAAATCTCCATAAATTCTAACAAGGAGAAACGGCATAGGTCAGAGTATTCTATATGGTAAAAGAGGACCTAAACAAAGATGTCCTCAAAAATGTCCCAAAACAAACAAACAAAAAAAATGTCCCAAAACAATGTTTCATGTCCTTAAAGGCATGAAGCAGATAGGGAGAAGATACATATTTACAACATGGAAACAGACAAAAAGCCAATAACCATAATGTGCCTTTCAAAATTCCTATTAATAAGGAAGAATAGAATGGCCAAGGGATAGAAGTAGGTAATACCCAGAAAAAAACATGAATACATCCTCATCCTAACTAATCAGAGAAAATACAATTATAAGAACTATATTCACACAGTTTTTAAAGATTAATAATCGCCAATACTGTGTGGGGAAATAGGTATGCTACTTTTAAGAATATAAATTGGTACCAGAATATACAATTTAGCAAGAGAAAAGTATTCCCAGGAATGGTACCTCAAAGGAAACAGCCTATTACAAGGTGGTTATAAACAGGTCGTTCAGAAATGCATTCCTAGCACAACTGATTAAAGAGAGCTTAGGGGACTTCCCCAGCAGGCCAGCGGTTAAGCATCCGCACTTCCCACTGCAGGAGCTCAGGTTCGATCCCTGGTTAGGGAACTAAGATCCTGCGTACCGCGAGGTGTGGCCAAAAAAAGAGGGCTTATTAAAGGGGCTCTTTTAAAAGAGAGAGGGAGAGAATAAAGGTGTCAGCCCTGGAGCCATCGCAGGCTGAACCTGGGATGGACTTTTGGTCCAGTGTCTGCTCATCTCAAGAAACAGACAGTCCCCGCCCGACCCCGAGCCCGCCAGCCCCAGTGGTGCCCGGGGAGCACCCGGCTGTCATCTCCTCGAGGAAAGAAAGCTCTCCGTTTGCAGTCGAGGAAGCTGGCTCACCAGGCCGGTGCCTTGGCCCAAATCACATGGCTGCTCAGGGGCGGATCCATGTCACTTCTCGGCCCACCACGGTCACGAAGGGGTTTCTGTGAGGGTGACACGAGGAACCACTAAGGTTCGGGGAGACGTGGGCGTCTCTCCTGACGTGCCGGGTTATATTTTTATGTTTCTGAGGGGGAGGAGAAGGGGAGGCTTCTAAAAGTGCGGTTTCCTCTGAAACTGGGAGGAGGCAAGTCTACACACCCAGCCGCGCGGTCCAGGTGCCCACAAGCAAGCGCGCAGGTATCACCCGAGCCCCGGCCGCTCTGCCCTCTAGCGGCCGCCGGGAGGCACGCAGCTCCCGCTCCCGCCGAGGACGGCCGGCCAGATCCTCATTGCGAGAAGCACCCCAACCCGAGGGCCCGGAGTGGCGCTGAAGGGTCGGGCCCCAGGGAGGACAGGGAGCCGCGTCCGCTCGGGAGGTCCACGTACCTCGAGTCCGTCGGGCAAAGGAAGGGCCTGGAGTCTGAGAAGCCGAAGGTCCACCACAGCCCGGCTGGTTTTGCAGTCGTCCTCACTTAAGACCAGTGTGTGTTACAGCCCAGCGCGTGTCCCTCGGGAAAGCCCGGGGTGGGCAGGGAGAGGGCTGAGAGCACTGTCCCCCGAGTGCCGACCCTCAGGAAGCAGCCCGTCCCCGGATCCTCGCGGCAGGCAGCCTGACTTCCCCACTGGATACTCCGCTCGTCCACGTTAGGCCATCCCATCAGGTGTACCCAGCACCAGGAAGGTGTCCCTAACAGGGGGATCTGGACAAACGCGGCAGCCTCACTCTTGGGAAAAGGAAGCGCAGGGAGGTCCACAGTACAGTTCTGAGGCGCTCAGGACCCCAAACTTCACTGACAAGAAACCAGGGCTAAGGTTTGAGGGGGCCAGAGCGCAACCACATGGATCTGAGAACCTCCCTGGCCCTGCTTTTCCCTCTTAGCCCTGAATGTTAACTTTTCCTTTCCCTCTTTTTTTTTTTTTGCGGGGGGTGGGGGGGTGGTTGCTGTGCCGGGTCTTCCTTGGTTGGGGGGGCGCGAGGCTTTCTGTAGTTGTACGGCGTGTGGGCCTCACGTGTTGACGTCTCTACGTTGTTGACGTCTCCACGTCATCGCGGCCTGGGGGGCTTACGTGATAGACGTCTACACGCTCTTGTGGCACGTGCTGGCTTACGTGGTTGATGTTTTCACGTTGTGGTGCCTGCGGGGCGTTGTAGTCTGGGGATCGTGTCTGCATCACCTGCATTGGGAGACGAGAGTCAACCTCCGGCCACCAGGAAACTCACTCCTGTCCCTCTTTTTCCTCTTGTGTCGGAGGAAGTATCTTCCCTTGTGAAGGTTACCTCTAGCCCCCTTCCCGCCTTCTGCAAGGCTTCGTCCCATGAACTTTCCTATCTGAATTTGACCTCCACTTTCTCCACCCCTGCTGGCATGTTCTTTTTTTCCCCACAAATACATTTCAGGTTTCCCATCTTACAGAATGTTTCTGCAGCCTGACCCACGCTGGTCTGTTGTCTCATCCCTTCTCCACAGCCCTGGCTCTGGGAAAAGGAGGGAGCAGCCTTCACTTACTCATTTTTATTGTCCTGTTTTCTTTGTTTTTTTTTACTGCACATTTTATGACATAGTATACATACTATTCTACACTTTGATTTTTCTTTAGCTAAACAGTACTGTTAGATTTTTTTCATCAGTACGTTAAGAGCTTCCTCATTCTTTTTTATAGCTGCATCGCTGTCCAATTTATGTCTATACCATGATATATCTACTCAGTCTCCTGTTAGTGAATATTTAGGATGATTCAGTCTTTTGCTATTAAACAGCACTGCAGTTGGGGGCGGGGGGGGGGGGGGAGGGTATTGGTAAGTTATATCTGTAAGGAAATTTCCTGGCAATGGAATTGGTCTAATGGGGACCAGTTGACACAGAAGTAAAATATATCACTACAAACATGTCAGGTGCTGGGAAGCAAAAGGACAAGGTTCTAGGAGAGAAGAACCAGAATCAAATATTGGGGTCAGGAAGGCCCAAAGAAGACAGAGTTCACTGGCCCATGGGCAGTGCACCCCAGCTGTGATCTGAGCTCGTGGCATCAGGGAGGTCTCCCCAGAGGGGAGGATGCTGGCGAGGCTGGAAACCAATGCTCAGCACCTCCAGTGGCATCTGCATGTTCCCTGAGTGTCCCAAGTGACCCTGAACCTTTCTGCCCTTCACAGTGCCTCCCCCACCCCTACCTGCCACTACATACAATTTATCCATAAATGGAAATGCTGCTTTAGGGAAAAAACAAACTTCTCCATCTCATAAGGAAAAAATGGGAAGTGTAAGCCAAACTAGAGCAGGAGGGACAGTTACCTGGACAAGGAAGAACTGCTTGTCTTTTGGAGGTGGCAGTTTCCAGCACTAGGGAGACTAAGAAGGGCTGGGTATCACGTTGCCTAGAATCCTCAGTGGGAGACAAGCCCTCCAGAACTGGGCAATCAGGGGAAGAACGGGCTGGCTCAGAGGACCCTGTTGGTGCCATTCATGCCATCCCTCCCCTCCCCCTCCACTGCACCCCACCTCCATCCCTCCTCTGGCCCCTTCCCTCCTGTCTCACGCCAGCACCCCCTGTTTTACTCCTGTTCCTGCCCAGGGAGCAGCCAGGGAACTCCATTTGGTGCCTCTCCTCTCGCACCTGCTAGTCAGCCCAACAGCCTCGCAGATGTGGGCAGTCTCCTGGGGCCGGGGGCATCAGCTGGAGGCATCCCCAGCAGGTAGGTCCAGACATTGGGGAGCTCGCTCTTGGGCAGGAAAGCCAGCCAAGAAAGCCTGGCCTTGGTTATCCCACCCTGCTCAGCTCCTCCTGTCCAGCAGGATGGGGTCTGCACCTCCTGGTTCCTTGCCCAGCCCACCTCCTTGGAGCTGGGTGATGTGCAATGCTGACTTCTCTCCCTGTGTCACAGCATCTTCGGGATGGCTGGCCAGGTCCCCACGCTCCAGTCGGCCACCACTGGCGGAGGCGGCAGCCCAGGGCTTGCTTTTGGAGGTGAGTCTGTCGTGTAGAGACCCCGGGAGGGGATCTAAGGCCAAGAGGAAATTGAGGACTCTAGAGGGAGGGGGTGGGGAGAGATGCACACTGGGCTTTAGAGGAATGCTCAGTTATGATATTAACCAAACGAGAAAAAAATAACCAGCTCTTCCTCCCACCTCTACCCTATTCCACCCTGAGCAGCCTTCAACCCTTTCACCACACCTGCTGCTCACACCCAGCTGCCTTCCACCAACCCTTTCCAGCCCAATGGCTTGGCCACAGGTAAGCCTCCCAGACTATCCCCTGACACTAGCTCTCTCCAGAGTCACCAGCCCAGGCCAGACCAGTTTAACTTCCAAGCCACCTAGTGGGCAAAAACTGGAGACACCCAGGTCACGGAATTTCAGAGTTAGAAAAAACAGCCTGCCTCTTCCCTGAGCCGTTCAGAAGGGTTGACATTGACTGGTAGTGGTGGTGATGCTTTTTCCTCCAACCCTGTTTCCCCCGGTGGTCCAGCCTCCTCCCTTCTGTGTCCTTCCTGAAACCATGGCTCTGTTCCCTGCCCTCCTCAGCCGGAGTTTTCTCTCTCCAAAGTCATGCTAGTGTGCCGCCACCTCCTTTTTTTTTTTTTTTTTTCCTGGTCTCAAAAAACCTTGAAGCCAGGGAGAGAATAATACTCCCTGCCAAGTTGACCCACGTGGCGGGCCCGACGCTTAGGGCTCTCCACCGTTACTTCATGTTTACAGGAGTCATGCCTAGGAGATAGGCATGGTCCCCATTTCAGAGGTGAGAGTAACTTGCTGTGGTTTGTGAGTATAAGAGGTGGCGGAAAGCGGACCCCGGTTCCATGTTGTGCTTGCGCTCGTAACTAGCCTGTCCTCTGACCCACAGGCTCCAAGAGGGCGGGTTTGGCAGGGTACACGGAGGCCAAAGGGTTTCGTGCTCCTTCCGGGTCCTTCCATTAGGTACCTCTGGGTAGGGAAAAACTAGCTTCCATTTCCCTATCTTGGAAGGACTTAGGAAGGACTGTTCTCCAGCCGACCTTCCAGAACCTCGCCTGTCTCACGTCCCTCCCTCCACAGGGCCAGGCTTTGGGATGAGCGGTGCTGGGCCAGGCTTCCCCCAGACAGTGCCACCCACTGGGGCTTTCGCCAGCCCCTTCCCAGCACCGCTCTTCCCCGCACAGACCTCGATGACTCAGCAGCAGAATGGTAAGGGGTTCAGACCAAGCCCTCTTTTACCCCATTCTCACCCCCGGGTTCTGGGCGGGTCGGTGAGTGTGTAAATATTAGGAATATGTATTAGGGAGCCAGACCTCTCAGCTAGTTCCCTTTTGGACCAGCAGGGGGAGCCCAGGGAAGCAGCAGACCTACTTGTGTCCTCTGATTGTTCCACATGTTTATTCCCCACTTTGGAGAAGAGCCTGCTGGGCCCCCGCCTTGGGTTGTAGCTGGGCCTTCCCCGCAGGGAGACAGGCGAGCTGGGCAGCACCCGCCTGAGCGGCAGGGCTCCTGTCAGCTGAATTTTTGCTCTTGCCTCCCAGGATCTTCCTTCGGAGACTTGGGATCCGCCAAGCTGGGACAGAGGCCACTGAGTCAGCCAGCCGGCATCTCTACCAACCCCTTCATGGTGAGCGCGCCAGGGCAGGGCCCAGGCCTGGTGAGGGCGCGTGGCCTTTCACTCTGGGGGTTGGGGACGGAATCCTTCCAGGAGAAGAGGGTGATGTGGGGCAGGACGCATGCCCGTTCCTCGTGAGACTCTACTTGGCCCAGCCAGGGATCCTCGGCCCTGACTTCATCCACCCTCCCCATGCCCTCTACTGGCCTCCTAGCTCCCTCATTTGCCCTCTTCCCTCCACACAGTCATTTTGAAGGAGAAAGGAGTCCTGAGCCACACATCCTCTGTGGCCTCCAGCTCGTCCTCCCTAATTTAACAATTTGCGGTTGTTCTTTCTTTCCAGACTGGATCCTCATCAAGCCCATTTGCCGCCAAACCTCCGACCACCAACCCATTCTTGTAGCACTGTGTCCTAGGGGGGCCTGCTCTCTGGGGCCCCTCTCCTCCCTGGAGCTCTGACGACCACTTGCCTGTGGCATTTCTGCGGGTCTGAGACCAGATGAGTCTTATTTTGCAGGGTAGGGGGCTGAGGGAGGCGGAGCCGCTAATGCTTTGCTTGGGGCTTGCAGATAAAAGGACAGCTTCCCAGGTCAGCCGCCCCCAGGTCTCCTTCCCTTCCTCCTCCAGCTCCCACCCAGGCAGGGGTGGGGCCCCAGAGGTGAGATGACAGAGCCAGGCCTAGAGGAGCCGTGGTGTTTTATTTTTCAAATTATTAACGACGATGACAGTAGTCCTCTTGTGCCCTTAGCGCTCCCTTCACTCTGAATCCTGTCAGGGGAGGAAGCCGTGGGCATAGGCTGACCAGTGCTCCCCTGTGGGAACAACTCCCCAGTGCCCAGCTAGCTGATGCTGTTCTCCTCGTGGTCGGAAGCACTGTGGGGAAAGCAGGGCAAAGGTGGGGGGTGAGGCGCATAATGGTGATCAGACAGGCCGAGGAGGCCCTGGGGGACCAGCGTGCCCTGGCTCGGGCCAGCACCCCTTTCTCCATGTTCTCGCTTTCCCAGCTTCCTGCCACGTCCTGGGCACTTAGGATGAATCATTTCACCTACAGACTTACACACGCCCAACTGCCGTCAAGCACTTTAGTTAGCTGTGGTGTCATGTTTGGATACCAGTGTTTTATATTTATACATAGAGAATTTTCTAATATAGCCTATTATATATCTATCTATATATATGCACACACACATATCCACACACAGCCATTCTCCCCTCCCAGACAGCTCTTCCACACGGGAATGGGATGAACCCCTATGGGGGCCTTGACTGCAAAGCCGGCGCTCCAGGGGCTGGGGGAGGGAGCCACATGTCCCGATCACCCCAGGGCCTGAGCTTTTTCAAGAAAAGGCTTTGTGCAATTGGCTGGGTTTTTTTTTTCCTTTTTTTTTTCCCCATGTGCCTCCCCTCCTTTCCCTGCCCCCCAAATCTCTGCACCAAAGCTATTGCGGGCAATGTTGGGAAAGAACTGCATTTAAAAAAAAAAAATACGGCTCTCGTGGTCTTGCTTTGGGCCAGCCCCAGGGTCCACGTGTCAGCCAACGTGACTGCCTGGGTTGCTGACGATGCTGCTGTTGGCCAAGGACACGGCCAGCCCCTGCCTGAACTGCAGTCCAGTTTTAGCAATGGAGGGAGCTGGAGGGGGTGGGGGGTCATCAAAATCCAGCACTCCTGGGTCAGGGGCATCCTCAGACCCTTGCCACCTGAGGATGTTTTGTCAATAGTCACGTGTCTGGGCTGTTTGTGTGGTGACAAGACATGGCTTGGGTTAAACACCGCACCTGGTGAAGGAGAGGCCCAGGGCTGTGTGCAGCTCCCCACCCCCACCCACCGCCCAGGAACCCTGACCCTTCAGCTGCCCTTTCTTGGGATTTTTCTGGGTCTTTCCACTCAGTGACCTTTAACTACCTGGCAGCAAGGAGAGGCAGGGACAGTGTTATCACTGATTTACTTTGAAGATTTTTTTGGTAAATACCTTTAGCTGCTGCTCTTCGCCCAGCCAGGTGTGGCCTTCCCACTTCCCCAGGGCTCAGTCTCCATCGTGTCTTATGTCGTCCCCTTCTCTAGCCTCTACCCTCCTTCCATCTCCTGGTGGTGCTCCGAGAGTGGACCACCATCTTTTTTTCCCCTGGGTACTCCATGGCAACCCACTCCAGTGTTCCTGCCTGGGAAATTCCATGGACAGAGAAGCCTGGCAGGCTACAGTCCATGGGGTTGCGAAGAGGTGGACATGACTGAGCAACTAAACAACAGCTCTCCTGTCACTCTTCTCTCTTTCCCATTCCCTGCTCAGAGACTGCGAGGGGAGGGAAGCTGAAATCTGGTGGGGGGCAGAGGGGGGAGACTTTTCTTCCTGTTCCCCAGATCCCCTCACTCCTTTCCCAACCAAGAACACTGAGCTTTGGAGGTGAGATTTAAAAGACCACAAGCCACAGTGCCTCTTACTGTTTCAGCCGCAGTCCTGCTGCTTCCCAGAGGGATCTCAACTGCTTGGTGCCTGGGCCCAGGACCTCCCTGCAGTCCCCGTCCACGCCTCCCGGCCACTCTGTCCGACATGGACCCCAGCCAGCTCACTTGCCAGGGCAGGGTGACCAATCAGAAAAATAACCCTGGGTCAGCATCCAATTCCAGGAGAGAGAAGTCAAGAGTTCCCCAGGCACAGGCCGGGCTCAGGACTGCAGAACAGCCCTAGCACTGCCTCCACTGGGCGCCCTCTCTCCAGGGAGGCAGCCAGGATGGAAGAATCCCTGACCTGATTATGACTGGGCTGTGTTCCCCATGCCCCGTCCTCCAGGGTCTCCCTGCAGGCCCAGCCTGGTGGTTGCCAGTATGAACCCCCAGCACAGGGCTGGAAGGACTCCCCCAGGCTGCCACTGGGCTTCTGACCAAGTTCTCATGGTCCCCTGGCCAATGCTGTGACCGTGCTCTGCAGGCAACAGCCCTCTGGCTGACCCCAGTCTTCAGCAGGTCACTGGCAGCTGCCTCTCTGGGTGAGGAAGCGGGAGCCAGTCCCCATGACTTCTGCCAAGCTCTCCATTCTCGCTATATTGGGGCCTGGGAGCCCTGGCAGCGGGGAGAGGATGGAGGAAGCGGGTGGTGCTGTCCCCACATGCCGTTCCACGGAGGAGCAAGAACCCAAGAGAGGAGAGGGAGCTGGGAGCCTCAGAGCCCCAGCCTCCTCCCTGTAGGCTCCTCCGTGGGTGGTGAGTCTTCCCGAGGCACGTGGAATGTGGGAGTCCATCCCTCAGCTGCCCTGCACCTGGCAGCGGGATGCACAGGGGGACCCCCTCAGGTTGGGGGAAGCATTCTCACCCAGCAGAGCTGAGGTTCTGTTGCTTCCTGTCACTGGGGGGAGCCAGACAAGTTACCAGGGTAACCAGCAGAAATAAATCTTGCCTGGGTAGAATCAAGGGCAGTGTTGTTGCCGGGGCAACTGATTAGGTCAGGTGTTTGGCTCGGGGCTTTTCCTGGTACCCAGCAGGGTAAATCACCTGGCATTGATGACCAACCCACTGGACCGTGGTTGCTCCCCCAGGGCCCACGCTCTTATCCCTGCTACTTCCTGCTTTGTCTTTACCTGGCATTTAGGGGTTCAGTGACACGAGATGGTCTAGAGTTGGTCTCTGACAGCGGCTGTGATTGCACAAGGCCAGGGGTGCTGCAAGGTGGACTGGATGGTGGGAATTAGAAGGACTGGATATACTGCTGCTGCTAAGTCGCCTCAGTTGTGTCCAACTCTGTGCGACCCCATAGATGGCAGCCCACCAGGCTCCCCCATCCCTGGGATTCTCCAGGCAAGAACACTGGGGTGGGTTGCCATTTCCTTCTCCAATGCATGAAAGTGAAAAGTGAAAGTGAAGTCACTCAGTTGTGTCCAACTCTTCGCGACCCCATGGACTGCAGCCCACCAGGCTCCTCGGTCCATGGGATTCTCCAGGCAAGAGTACTGGAGTGGGGTGCCATTGCCTTCTCCAACCCTCCCATGGGTAGCTTCAAATCAAGGCTGGGGATTAAAGCTCCAGGCAAGCACACAGCAGGTACGTGGGCCTGTGAGTGCCCTGCTTATTGAGGCAGCACCAGGACTAGGAAGCGGAGAGGCCTGCAGGTGTCTTTTGTGTCCCTGCCACTTCACACATGGCACGTATGTCAGGGCCACACTGGAGGCCATGACCTTGAACGTACTTCAGTTGTGATGTCCACTTCAGGATCTACCAGACCTGCCTCTCCCTAGACAACATCCATCAGAGGTGGAGGCTGCAGCTGGCCCCCGTGTACCACCTGAGCTGCAGGTACCACCTCTCTGGCACCTGCGGAGAGGCTGTGCTCACAGGGAGGCACCTGGAGCAGGCTTGAGCATCACCTGCCCACTGGGCAGATGCCCATCCTCACGATGCCAGGTGGTACTCTGTATCACACTTTGAACACAACCCTTAAAGATGTTCAAGGATCCTAGCCTCCCTGCACATCACACCGTTGTCTTCTGCAGTTCATAGACCAGGCCCTTCCTTCCACGCCTGGGAAGTGGAGGAGTGTGGGTGGAAACCCAGCCCTCCCTGCTCAGGCTTGTTCAGCCCATGGTCTAGCCTGGAAAAAAGATCCAGGGAGCCTTGCCTCAGTCCTGCTGGTATAACTCCCTCCTCACCCGATGGCACCACGTTTAATAGGGGCTACAATCACCCTCTTCCTCTTCCAAACCCTCAGCTCCCCTACTTCAGGTAAACGACCTGCCCCAACAGTTATATGGTAAGGTCCTCTAAGACCCCCACCCATGTGTCTCACAGAGTGTGCACTGACCAGTGCCATCACCTCCAACATGAGCGGGTGGTCCTTGGAAGGATCAGAAGTGGGGTGTCAAAACGTCTGAATTCCAGCCCCATTTCAAACGTCTGGGGATGCGAGGGGCAAAGGGCACCTCCCTCAGTGCAATGAGTCTACATAATCAGAACTTCCAGCTGGCCTGGCCAGCCTTCCTTTTGAACAGTGATGGTGGGGAGGGGCCGAGGGCACTAGTGCGGCCAGAGGGAAGGGCCCCTGAGAGAGGGTCTCTAACCCCCTTCAGTGACACTTGATTGGGACCCTGGTGGGTATGGTCCGCGCCAGACCAACGCAGAAGTGAACTCCCCCGAAGACACCTGCTATCGGCCCTAACTCCGCAGAGAAACTAAACCTCTAGTTCCTCTGAAATGAGCATGGCCCAAAGCTCAGTCGCCCTGGCTCCCAGAATTACTTGGGAAGAAAGAGAACAGACCCATTCATGGGTGGGAAGGGGGGCGGGGACCCGGGTGCCTAGAGCCGGAGTGGGGAGCGGCGGGCGCCGCTGTAAGGGTGGCCCGGCTCAGCGGTCCGCCCACCCCCCAGGACCCACCAGCGTGTTCACCACAGACGTGGCTCCCCGCACACGCGCCTCCCCTCGCTGCCTTCTTGGCAATCAGCTCAGATCACTCCCCGGCTCCTGCGAAAGCCCAGCCCCCACGGTGTCGGGTGGGGTGAGGCAGAGGCCGCCTCTCCTGGACTTCCCGACTCAAACTCCACTCCCACCGCCGGGGTGCGCGAGGGTTAACCTCGCGGGGGTGGGGACTTAGGCGCGATCCCTGTTAGGAGGGAGGGGAGAAGAGGGGAGGCCGTCGGAGCCCTGGGTATCTCAGGCCACCGGGCGCCTCTGGGGCACATGCTGCGCGCAGCGAGGGGCCAAACGAAGTCGGGAGCAGGAGAGAGACGCGGAGTATCCAGACCGGTCAGGACGCCGCCCCCGTCCCCGGGGACCACTCTTTCTACCCCGCCTCTGCCAGTCCCTTCCCAGCCGTCCCAGCCCCTTGCTTCGGCCACCTGGTTGCTTTGGGCAAGAATGAAGCCCGGAGACCCCACGACGACCCCGGAGGCCCAGTCGGCCGCCGTGGCTCTGGGTCCGCCGCGGCCCTGGGTCTGCCCGGCTGACGTGCGGCTTTGCGGCCACCTGCGGAAGCAGAAGTCCCAGCGCCGCCGCTTTTTTGTGCTCCGCGCCGACCCGCCGCGCCTCGAGTGTTACGAAAGCGAGAAGAAGTTCCGTGCCGGCCGAACGCCGCCCAAGTTCAGCGTGAGCCTGGGGGGCGCCTGCACCATCAGCAAGCGCATGGACGCGCGCCAGCGCCACCTGATCGTCCTGTACACGCGCGACCGCAGCCTGGACGTGGCGGCGGCCAGCGAGGCGGAGCAGCAGGCGTGGTACAGCGCCCTGCTCGAGGCGCGCGCCACCGCCGGTGAGGCCCCAGCCCCGCGCCGCCGGAGATGCGGCTGGGGGGAATGTGTGTGTGTTGGGGTGGTGGTGGTTTGTGGACTTGGTTTATCCGTAGACTGTCCCTCCCAAGGGTCTCCGAAGTTAAGTCCAAACCTGAAGGGTTTACACCTTCGGATTTTCATTCCCCGGGGCACAGTGTCTCCAACCTGCCGGCCCGGAGCCCCGGTGACCAGCCCGTTGTCTCTTCAGGTCCCAGTTCCCACGAGGACCCCGGGGCCTGGATCCTCGCTCCATTTCAGGACGTCTGGCCTGTGACGCTGCGACCCAAGGGGCTGGGGCGGGCACGAGGCCTGGGCAGCGGCGGCTACTGCCTGTGCCTGGGTTCCGGGGTACTGAGTCTGCTGCGGAAGCCAGGGGGCAGAGGCTCCGGGGCCACCGGGGCATCTCCGCCGCCGGCCCTGCGCCTGTCCCTGCTCAGCGTGCGCCGGTGCGGCCACGCAGACTCTTTCTTCTTCCTGGAGCTCGGCCGCTCGGCACCCACGGGTCCCGGGGAGCTGTGGCTACAGGCGCCCGACGCCGTGGTGGCCCAAAGTATTCACGAGACCGTCCTGGCCGCCATGAAGCGAATCGGGGACAGTGGTGCTGTTGGCAGGGCTGAGCCACTGCCAAGAAAGGCCCCAACGGGAGCTTTCAGACCCTCTGTCCCCCAATCTTATGAGACCCCAGACTCCGCGGCCCAAACAAGCGAGCTGAACCGTCGGAATGGCCCGAGTAAGACCAGCGAGCAAGCAACCCTCAAGACCCTGGCGAGGCTGAGGGAGGTAGTCTCCAACCCCGCGAGGTTGGAGCAGGGCGGGGGCTACATAACAATGGGAGCCGGGAGTGACTACGAGCCCATGAAGGGTGGCCAAGCCGGCGGCTACGTTGTGATGGCGCCGCCGGGCCTTCCCGCTTCCACCAAAGCAGCTTCCCGCCAGCCGCTCCAGGATGGAGGGGTCACTGAATACGTGACCATGAGCTGCTGTGCACCACGGTCATTTTCCTCAAGTTTCTTGCCTCTTTCCTCCGGGGCCGGGGAGCCTGGACCCGGGCTCCAAGGCGTTCATCTCGGCATCCGAGACGGCTGGGGACGGGCTGGGGCTCAGCCCTGCTTGCAGCCGCCATCAGAGTTAGCCGGGGAGTACGTATGCATTGAGTATGCGGCCGCGGACTACATAGGAATGGGCACTGCCATCCCCGAGCCCCCGGACCAAGGCCTCAACTACGTAGACCTGGATCTGGTCCCTCCCCTGGAGGTGCGAGGCCACGCCCCTGGGGCCAGGTCCCGCCCACATAGCTACGCTCGGCTGGAGTTCCAGAACCTCGCGGAGGCCGGGGTGAGAAGACACCCCACCCCGACCGATCTCCCTGCCAACTCCCACCCGCGCCTCCCCTCGACAGGACACCACTCAGTATAGCTGTGACAGACGGGAGTGTAGGGAGGAAAAAAAGTGCAGGTTAAGAATGCCTTCCCGCCCACCGCTTCTCAACCCCAAAGGCCCCTTCCCCATGGCGGAGTGGCTCTAAAGTCCAGATGTACCCAGGACGTGTGACCAGCAGAAGCACCGAGCTGCCCCCTAGGACCCGCTGCCCACTCCACTCCTTCCAATCTTTGGGAGGAGGTTCCCCAAGAAATTGGATTCTTTTAAGGGAGAAAATTCTAGAACTCTTCTCCCCTTAAAAAACACCACCACCACCAGAACCCTACACATTTCTAGACCTCCTGAGCCAAAGCCCTGATCCTGTTACCCACAGAGTTCCTGCAGCATCACTCCAGACTCTCAAGTCCGCTTTGGCCCCCCACCCTGCCCCTGATGACGACAACATCGATGATGCAGAAGACATACAGACCTGGCCCTCCCCCCACCCACGTGCAGGTTTGCCAGGTGTCTGCCAAAGTCCTGGGACCCCAGCGCAAGAGGGATGAGAGCACCAGGTATCTTACACTAGTGCCCCCACCGCCCTCTCCCCCGCCCTGGCCGAAGTGATGACACCCCCTCCCTCCCTACTCCCTAGTTTGCTTCTCCCAATGCCAGCTCTGTGCTCAGACAATCCTCCTCCCAGGCCTGGCAAAGCTGAGGGAGTCCTTGCTTCTAATATATTCAGTCTAGTCTAGAGTAATATACTGTACACTGCCCCTCTTCATTAAAGATTCCCTGCTTGGTCAGCCTGGAAAGGTCTTAGGTCCATAGATTCCCCCACCTTATGGGGGAATGAGTAACAAGAATCAGAGAGGGGCAGCCAAAGCTGTGGTAGAGGAAGAGACCCCATCCCTGCCTCCGCACCCCACTCTGTTATTGACCACGAGGAGCCTGTTTGCAAACCAACAGTTTTATTATCAAAAGAACCTGCCTGGGGAAGTAGAGGACCCATTCTGTCCCTGGAGGAGCTATGGACCTTGGGCGTCTGGGGTCCCAGGGAGAGATGGTTCCCCGCAGTGAGAACAGCCTGGGCCACCACTGGCAGCTGGGTGATCAGAGGCAGGGGCTGGGGGGCCAGAAGGGAGCCTGGGAGCCCCTGAGGAGCTGGGTCTTGGTTCCCCCTGGCTCATCTGCAGGAGGCCAGTGAGGGCGATCAGCTCTGGCCCACTGAGCCAGGTAGTGGAGCAGCCTGAAGATGGAATGGGGAGGAGCCAGGGGGACATGATCGGGCGTGGGAGCAGCAGCTTCAGAGAGCCCATCACCTGAGGAGAGAGGAGGGGCAGTGGCTCCCCGCAAGCCCTGCCTGAAGGCTGGGGTGAGGCTGAGGCAGGAGGAGCGCTTACCTGCTGAGGGACCTCAGACAGGTACAGGGGAACACGCTGCCCACAGGGCAGCAGAGGGTCCAAAAAGAAGACGTCTTCAGAGCACATCACCGGGAACCCTGGGGAGGAGAAGCTGCTGGGGTGGCAAGCTCTGCACTGGTTCTCTGTGGAGCCTGAGAGGAACAAGGGCAGTACCTGCAGTCCTGAGCGCTTGCTCTTCACCCCGATGTCCTGCTAGACTGGGCCTGAGGCCCCTGCATGAGGCTGTCTGGCACAGAGGCCAGAATGAGGGATGGTACAAGGTCCGGCTTGAGAAGGAGACGCCAGACGCACAGCTGGGTCCCTGTACAGGGAGGGAGGGACAGGAAAGATTCCTGGAGCTTCAGCCCTCCCAAGGCATCCCTGTCGCGCCCGAGGTCGGTGCCAGAGGCACCCCCAACTCACCCACACCAGCCGATGTCCTGCTGTAGCCTCATAGTTGGGGTCCCAGGGCGCTAGCAGGGTCATCTTTGATGGTGCCACCCCCCAAGTCCTCTGAGGGGAGAAAGGAACTGGGGGGCGAGGGCAGGGGGAGAGAGGGCAAGAGACTTGAAGAGATTAAAACAGCCTCAGAATCAGTAAAAGAGTCTTGGGGGTAAAGATGACAGGACCCTATACCTACCTGGAGTTCCCAGGGAATGCTTGGCAGCCAGGCCTGGGGGCAGCCGAGGCCGTAGCTGCTCTTTCCGAGTCCAGGAAAGCCTTCGAGGCCAGGGCTGAGGGCTGGGGGCGCAGGGAGAGGGGTACTGAGATGCTCCGGTCACAGCCTCCCCCAGTCACCTCCCCCAAGCCAAGTCTGAATATCTCCAAGGCAGAGACCAGGGTGCCCGGTGTGGGGAGACAGATCATACCCATTATTCAGTAGGGACAACTGAGATTTCCTCACACTGTGGGCCCCTGTTGGGTTCCCCCCAAGTGCCGTCGGCCGAGCCCCTCACCTGCCCTGTGCGGCTGTTCCTGGTTCTCCCAGGGCTTTCTCTCTGGAGTCCCAGGCCTGGGAGAGGCCGCTGCCCACTGAGGGGCGTCGTTCCCTGGGCGCCTGCTCTTCGCCCGCGCCCCACTGCCGGGGGGTCCAGGGCAGCATGTCGAGTCTGGAAGGCGGGCAGGGCCACACCTCGGCGCTCGCGCAGCTTGCCTGGCCCCTGTGGTCCCTCCTCCGGCCCGGCCGCCCTCAGAGACCTGCGCTGCCACGCGCGCGTGCCCGCGAGCTTGGGTTGCGGCCCACCTCACCGGGCCTCAGGATGCCTCGTGACGCGGGGGCCCAGCGCGTTTCCGGGACACGTGGCACGCGGACCCGCGGGGATTCCCGCGAGCGCCCCCTGGCGGCGGGGTGGCAGGGCCGTGCGCGAGGGCGAAGCTTGGGAAAGAACCGCGGCACCGGAAGTAGACGTGGAGGCCACCCGGATGTGGACATGAGGAGGGGCACCCGCTCCCCACACGCACTGCCCTTGTCCGCGCACACACACACACACACATATCTGAGGGATGACCTAGAGGGCTTCCGGCTTCTCTTTATTGCACTTGACACAACATCCAGCTCCCCGTCTTCCATCCCAGACCCTTGGCCGCACCCAGAGGCGGCCGCGCGCCTTGCTGGGCCGACCTGCTTCCAACCTCCTGGGCAGAGGTGCCCGAGGCATAGGGCCAGGCCCGAGGCCGCCCTCACCAGTCCTCGCTAGAGAGCGGAGCCCAGACGCCACTGTCTTCGGTTCCTGGGGCCCCCGCCGGGTTGGGCCCCTGCACCCCGACCTCAACCCTAAGGCCGTTCCAGCAGTGCATGGATGACAGCAGCGACGTAGGGGAGGCCCTTTCCCGGGGCCCCCTCCTCTTCCAGGATGTGGTGGGGCTGGCACAGGGACTCCTGGGGGAAGGGGCCTGGGTTAAGTTCCCCTTATCACCTCCTCCTCTCGGCTGTGGGGTAGGAGACACCCTAAAGGAGCCTGGACCAAGGGGGCTGACGGGATGTAGCAGACAAAGGTCAAGGGCACCCTGGACATGGCTTGGGGACTACTGAGATGCAAGGAAGCTGCCAGAGGGTAACAGAAGGGAGATGACACAGCGGGCCGAGGCCTAGAGGGGAGGACAGACCTGCCATTTTCAGAGGAAAATGCTGGAGTAGGCGGGCTGGCACACAGAGCCCAGGGGACACGGCTGGGGCTGGGCCCAGCACAGCAGGAGCAGACGCACACACACAAACACACAGGCAGCCACGATCTGTACAATTTATACAAGAGACAGGGACCCAGCCTGGGCCCCTGCATCCCCTACAAATATAGAGTTCTCTCTACAAAATATAGATAATTTAGCCCCCTATAGCAGCCGGGGGGTGGGGGGGGGGGGTGGGGGCGGGGTGCAAGGAGGAAGGTTAAGATCCGCCCTCTGGGGAAGCGGGGAGAGAACTTGAAGGCACCATCAGCACGCAGGGGG
Source organism: Bubalus bubalis (assembly GCF_019923935.1). Classification (NCBI taxonomy): domain Eukaryota; kingdom Metazoa; phylum Chordata; class Mammalia; order Artiodactyla; family Bovidae; genus Bubalus; species Bubalus bubalis. Next base: position 6,259,431 of record NC_059180.1, read on the forward strand.
AGGGCCAGTGGGAGGGGCTACAGGAGGGGATCAGAGGCTGGGGGCCCAGGGTCTGGGGGTACCAGAGTGGGGCCTCTGAAGTCAGTGTGTATGAGGGGTGGGGTTCACTAGTGTCTTTGGTAGGGGCTGAAGGCACCACTGGTGGGGAGGGGGTTGCACAGGAGTCTTATAAATAGAAAGAGGGCAGGGTAGGGGAGGGTGGCTTCGGGTCCTAGGAACCCAGGAGCCGAGTATAGACGACACAGAGCAGCAGCATGAGGACCACGTAGAAGAGGATGAAGCCGCCCAGACCGGAGGGGGGCCAGGGGGGCGGGGGGGCCCTGCCCCCCACCCGCTTCACAACCTCCAGGGTGGTCCACAGCCCCTGGGCGGTGCCCTGGAGGAGATCTGAGGGCGAGCACAGGTCAGCCTGGGAAGGGAGAGTAGGACAGATGGACAAGACAAAGGACACACGTCAAGAGCAGCAGCAAGACCATCCTTCCCACCCCTGCCCTCACATGCAGGGCCAGAGCCACGCCGACATGCAGGGAGCGGGAAGGGAGGCATGCGGGGGACACACAGGAGGGCTGGTGGCTGTGCTTCCTTCTGGGGAGCAGAGACCCCCGTGAGCACCCATGCAGAGGGCCTCGCTGAGCCCAGGATACCGCACCCTTTATAGGAGAGACCAGCCCTGCGCCCGAGAGCACACCCCCATACCTCAGGTACCCCCATTTTTCGACAGGCTTCTAAGAAACTCTCCACATTCTTCCGAGACTTGAGGGCACTGAGTTTTGGCTGAGGGTAGGTAAGAAAGGAAAGAGGGAGTAAGAGAGAGGCCCCAGGGGTTCCTGCCCCAACCCCTACTTCCTGCCCTGGGCGCCAACTGACCACAGCAGGCGAGGGCACGTGAATGAAGGGCACACAGCGGGGCCGCAGCTGGTTGGCCAGCTGACAGAGGATGACCCCGTTGGCCAGAGCCTCGGCCAGGTCATCGGGCAGGGGCCGCTGCAGCTGGCACTCAAGCACCTGGGAGATGGGAAGGAGGGGGAGAGGTCAGAGTCTCCAGAGGAAGTACCAGGCTGGGCCAGGAGGAGGCTGAGGGAAGCTGGGAAGCTCAGGGGCCCACGCGGAACCCACATGAGTCCCACCTCTCATACCTGGCGCAGCTGAGCCATCACCTCCTTTTCATCCAATAGCTGGGGGGATCGCCGAGGTCTCGAGACAGTGTCTGGTGAGGAAGGGCCTGGAGGAAAGGGGGGTGTGGGGCTGTCTCCACCGCCCACCATGGACTTTGTAGCCGGGTCGCAGTGTCTGGCACCCACATCTCCTGCCTCTGTGCTTGTGGGATTTTCCACACAAAGGGACAATTGACCAGAGAACTTCTAGGCCACAAGGGATGACCCCAGCCTGGAGCGTAGCACTGCATTAGTACTGGGTTAGTACTGGGGAGGGGGCAAGACCCACCTGAGCTGCTCTGAGAGGAAGAACGGAAGAGGAAGCTGTTTGGTCTCTGAATGGAGCTGAGCGGCCGGGGAGCAGGTGCGGTCGCTGGGGGCCGGAGCCAGGGGACAGGGACGGGGGAGAGAAACACCTCCTCAGTGTCCTACCCCTCCCTCAGGCCGCCAGGCCTCAGCCCCCCCCTCCCACCTACACAGGCCCCCATCCTCCACCCAAAGCCCCCCCTCCCACCTGGTCCAGATGGAAGCGGGGGCTCCTGGGAGGTGGAGGCAGGGGCAGGGGTGGGGGCTCCCTGCCCCGCTGACGCTCCAAGCTGGGTGGTGTTGGACCTGGACGTGCCGCTGAGGAGACAGAAGGGGAATCAGAGGGGTGGTTGGGGCAAGGGTGTGCACGCAGGGTGGGGACTGAGAGACGTGGAGTCCAGGACACATACTTGTAGGTGGCCTGAGTGGACGAGGCACCGGGACCCCCACCAGCAGCCCTGACCCCCAGCTTCAGAAAACTAGAAAAGGAAGGAGACACAGGGTCAGCAGTGCCCGGCAGGGCTCCGCCACCCCCAAGAGACAGAGAAGCGCGTGGGGGCTCCCTGCCAGCGCCCACCGCCAGGCCGCCACTCGACGCGCACCTGTCCTTCCTGGGAGCCCCCCACACCACGCTCTGCTGCTGCTGCTGCTGCTGCCGCCGCTCACGCTCCTGCCACAGCTGCAAGGTGTCCGGGCGCCGCCGCTCCTCCCCCGCCGGCTCCTCCCGCCTGAGGGCAGAGGGACAGAGGCAGAGCTGGGTAGGGGAGAGGAGACGCGTGTGAAGGGAGGGGTGCTGCCTCGGGTGGCTCCGCGGTACCTGCTGCTCGGTGCCCTCTCCCCGTCTCCTGCCGCAGGGCTCGACTCTGGTGGCCGCGGCTCCTGAAGACAGAACAGCAGAGGGGCTGAGGGGGTCCCCGAGCCTGCCCTGGCTTGCTCCCGCCGGCTCTCTTACAGTAGATGGACACGGGATGCTGCGGCCCCTCACCTCGCCGGTACCTCGCTCCTCATCCTCCCCAGGCACGTGGCTGTCGATGAAGTCGATCTGCTCAGGGTCTCCGTCAGCTAGAGAGAGCAGGGCGTGTCAGTGAGCGGAGTGGGGCGCTAAGGGCCTCGTCCACGCCCCCAGCCCACAGCCCATGACCCCACTGCTCACCAGAGCCATCCTCCTTTCTCTCCCTAGGCCCCCGCGGCTCCCGGGCCAGCTCTGAGATCCGGAACGACAACTCGGAGAATTCATCCGTTGACTGGAAGTGCAGAAAGGCAGAGATGGGAGATAGACCCTCCAGAGTCCGGGGCCCGTGGTGAACCAGCCCTTCCCTGAGGTACTTGGACGAGGGACTGAAGAAGATGGCTCCAGCCACCCTCATCACTCTGAGCTTTCAAGGCAGAAGACGAAGGGTCCTAGCTCAGGTTCTCCCTGGGGCCGAGATCCCCTGTGTCCCGTGGGAAGGAGGCCCTTACCTCATTTCCAGACCACCTCTTGCTGCCACTGTCAACGCTGTGGAAGCCCGAGTCCAGCCCGCCATCGTACCGACGTCCCGGAAACAAGTCCTCAGCAGGGCTGGCGCCAGCCAGGGAAAGCCAGTCAGCCCCGTTCCGGGTGGCCACCCCCTCATCCACCCTCTGGAAACCACGGGGTCCCTGGTGCTGGGGAGAGGTATAAGTATCCAGGGGCTTCCTTCCTTCCCATGTGGAACTTACCAGGGGCTGAAACTCGGGGGGCGGGAAGGAGCAAGGTCCCCCAGTGCAGACCCGCCGCGCCGCCCAGCCTCTGTTGACAAATACTTGAAGATGTGAAGTTTCCCCTTCAGGCAGATCTGGGTGTGGAGACGCACAGTGAGGGGAAGGGGGGGGATCCCTGGATCCTGCTTGACTACCAAAGGGACCCACGCCCCCGACTCCTGCCCACTCTCGGCCAGCCCTGCGCCCTCTCCCACCGCTACCGCCCAGCCCTGCTCCCAACTCACCTGGGCAGGTGGGCTCTGCAGGGGGTTGCTGTCCAACAGAATGACCTGCAGGTGCCTGAGGCGGCAGAAGGAGACCGGGATGCGGGAGACACGGTTACAGGAGAAATCCAGGCGGACAAGAGGAAGGTCCCCCAGCTCTGGGGGTGGGTGAGGGAGAAGTCAGGAGCATGCTCAGGGGCAGGGCCTTGTGCTCACTTCCTCTGCCCCCGGCTGGCATGTCACCTCTCTGGCAGCCCCTCTGCCCTGGTGGGCGGAGGGCGCTCCCCAGGAACCACCACCCTGCTCCTCTGCCCACTCAAACTGACTTTAGCTGCTGCCCATCCGCTTCTCCTCCCTGCCCACTCCACCCCACTGCCACTTCCTCCTTCTCAAGTGTTCATCACAGGGCCCAAATCAAACTGTGACACCTTGTTGCTCAAAAGCCTTCCAGGACTTGCAGCCAGGGCTGCTGCAGGTAAGCGGGCAGTGTCCTGCACAAAGGCACGGCATGAGGGGGCGGCAACCCCCAGGCACTCTACTTAGTCAAGCCCTGGCCCACCCGCAGGAGAATGGTACACTTCTCCACTTCTCAGAGAGACCCCCTGGATTAGTGATGAGCCGAGACACAGGATAAGAATGAAAATCGCTGCTCTCTAGTCAAGCAGCATTCCCTGGTTAAGGAGTTCATAACCTGGCTCTGCCCACATTCCCCACCTCGCTTCCCACCCTCACACCACATCAGCCCGCCCTCCAGCCCCTTGGCTCTGGCCTCCCCACATGCTGTCTGCTCAGCTAGGAGAGCCCCAGTTTTCTGTTCATGCATCTTTCCAGGTTCAGCTCAGGTGTCACTTCTTCTCTGAAATCTTTTCAGACACTAGGCTGGAATTTATTGCTCCTTCCTCTGTTTCCCCAGGGTATTTTGCTGGGGTCTCTTATGGCCCAGAGAGAGCTCTGATCAAATGCTTATTCGTACCCCTACCATCTTAGAAGAAGGATGGGAGGAGCCCAGAGAAACAGGTAGCCACCTGACTCCCCTCGCCTGCTTTTCAAAAACACAGGTAGCACGGCTGCAGTCCTTTCCACCAGTCCTGGCTTGCCTTCTTAACCATTCCGTGCTGGACCTCCCTGCTCTACACATAGGGGTGCATCTGCCTGGGCTGCAGAAGGATGGGGAACTCTCCTTGAAAGGTCAACTCCTACTGTGCCTCGGGGCCGAGGTCTTCCCCAGGGTCCCAGGCAGAGCCACATGGCTCCCTCCAGCGTCTATGGCTTTAAGTTTCCTGTCCTAGCACCTCCCTCTGCTTGTCTCTCCCCATTAAGCCATTAAATCTTCAGAGCTGGCCCCAGAACTGAGTGACATCACTCACATCTACCTAGTCCCCACCTAAAACACAGGAAACACACACACACACGCACGCACGCACGCACGCAAAGCTGACTGAATAAAGGAAGGTGTGCCTGCTTTGGAGCAGAGGCTATCAAGTGTCGGGGTGCATCACAATTAGCTCATTAAAATGGGCTTGCTTGGGCTCCAGCGCGCTGGTTCAGAATCTCTGGGGAGGCAGCACGGGGCCTCACCGGACTCGGGTTTTGAGAGCTTCATCTGACCGTGAAATTCTACAGGATGCCTGGCGATGCACTCACCTACTGCCCTCGCTGTACCTTCCCCCATATCTGTCAAGTACAGCTAATAACCCCTGCCTTACCGGCTTCAGAGGGGTGCTGGTCAAGAGCAAGGAAAATAATTTACAGTGCATTTCATACATGGCAAAACCCTGGGCGACTAAGGTATCATTATTCAAGGTAGACACACACACACCCCCTGACACCCTCTAGGTCAGGCATTCAAGGTAGACACACACGCACACACACACACACACACACCCCCTGACATCCTCTAAGTCTTTTCCTCACCATCAGGCAGGGTACTGAGCTGGTTCCTCCGAACGTTGAGATCCCGCAGGGTAGGGAGGCTGCACAGCTCCGTGGGGAGCGACTGCAGCTCATTGCTGCTCACGTCCTGGAATGAGGAAAGACAAGGAAAGACGTGGGGAAAGAGCATCAGACCTGGACCATCAGAAACTGCCTCCTGGACCAGGCTACTTCCTTTGGTCTCGTCCTTTCCCCTAGGGTGCATCCCGCCTTTCCCTGCCCTCCTGCCAAAAGTCCCTAGTGCCTGGTTCAGCCATCCCCCCAGTCTCCCTGCTCCCCATCCTCACGAGCTGTCGCAGGCTCCCCAGGGCACTGATGTCGGGAGGCAGGGCTCCCAGTTTGTTGTTGCTGACGATGAGCACTCGCAGGGGCAGCTGACAGATGTAGGGCGGCAGCGATGACAGCTGGTTTCGGCTGCAGGAGGGAGAAAGGCAATGGGTTCTCCCTCCAGGCAGGAACTCTCCCGTGTTGCCCTACTTTCTGGGTCACGGGGAGGGTCACTCAGGGTGCCATGCACTGGTACTTGGGGCTGAGAAGGACAACCCCCTACTCTCCTGTGGCCCTGCCTCCCTACCTGAGGTTGAGGTAGGTGAGAGCGGTGAGATTCCCCAAGGCTGGGTTCAGGCATCTCAGACAATTGTGGTACAAGCTCAGGCCCTCCAGGGACACCAGCTGGCATGCCGCCTCTGGCACCTCGGGGAACCGGTTCCGGGACAGGTCTAGGGGAAACAAGTGTCAGGGGGGAGCTTGCAAAGGCCCAGTCCTGGACAGGAGGATCCTGAACTTCCCCGGAGCCAGTTGCCCAGCCCTCTATCTCCCTAGCCAACCTAAAGAATCAGACCTATAAACCTGGACTCCCTAGAGTTTAAGAAGAAAGACTTCATAACCTGGAGCACACTCCAGGTATGACCAGAAGGGCAAAGGCAAGACTGGGCTGGAGAAGCCTAGACTGGGGGGTGGGGGGAGGGTGAGCCACACACACTGTCTTCAGACACACAAACGCAAGGCTATTCTACAAGGGTGGTTAGATTCTCTACCTCCTGTGGTCCCTGCTGTCCTGTGATGCCTGAGGAGGTGGAAGGCAAAGGTCATAGGAGAAGGTTGATGCTCCAAAGGAACTAGCAAGGTGATGGGCTGGGAGGTCCAAGGTAAGACTATAAGCCACCCCTGTGGGAGATGACCAAGAAGGCTCCTCCCTCCTAAGGGCTCTGTCTCCCACCCTCAACCTATCTTCAACCTAGGGGGAAAACCAGGGGTCATTAGAGCCTAGTCCAGAGACCTGACGCTGGCCTACAGATTTTCACCAACCCCTGGGACCAGCAAGCCAGGCCCATGGGACTATGAAGATTCCGAGGACCTGAGGGAAAGACAAGTGGACCAAGCCGGAGGTGGGAACTGGAGTCCCAGGCAGGGATTGGGCTCCTTCCTACCC